>NC_061818.1:30657343-30989976 GCF_021462225.1 Girardinichthys multiradiatus
ATTAGAAAAAACATAGTTAGGGGTATGAAGACTTTTGCAGGACACTGTGTAGACTACATTGTTCCTGTTGATGAAATCTGAACAGTTCCCAACTAAAGTTCCTCTTGCTTGACCCTAAGCAAATCTACAAACATGCTACTTTAATTTGGTTTTGTGAAATATTACAACTTTAACTCAACTTTAGTTTTAACACACAAACTTTACACATATTACCGGGATGATTTATTTATTTTGTATTAAATAAAACCCTTCTTTTTGTAATTTATTTTTATATTTATGCTAAAGAAACTTGCCTAGACCTGTCTTATCTCCTAAAGTGACTGGCTAAGCATTAGAGAGGTTAAAATAGGTTTTTTTCCAGGGGTTTGGAGCTGGGGGTGTTCTACTTTTCCATTGTTCTGCTTTTTATATTCATTGAAATGAAGGGCATCTATCAGGAGCCCCCAAAGGTCCCTTTCATAGCCCAATAAAAGGATCTGCATGGAGGGACCTGCCTGTGAGTTGCTCAGACATAGGAGACAGCAGATGTGTTAAACATTACAGGCTCTATCTATCTCAACAAAAGTCTGGGGAGACAGGACTGCACGCTCCCTGATGGAGATGCAGCTTTATGTTAATTGCTGAATGGAAGCTGCCGTGAGGCCTCAAAGATGTTTAAGACATCGAAGGCCATAAAAAGCTCCTCACATTCCTACACGTTTAAGAAAAAGGAGATGCAAAAACAAGACAGTAAAATTGTTATGAAGCGTCCACATAACCTACATTGTAAGATCTAAAGAAGCCACTAGCCATTAGGGTTTTTTCACCGAAGTGGTTCCAGCGCTAGCCGGGACTGGTACTAAAGCCAGTTCTGAACTAGTTCTGCAGAAGAATTTGACTTTTTACCTGGTTGTCAAATGACAAAAAGAGCTTTGACTTCAGTCTGGGAAGACAGATTAATGCATTGCAATCAGTGACAGTAATGGCTAATTCTGCTGTACTCTTCATATTTAGAAATACGGCAGCATAATCATAATTTGTATGATAGCATTGATATTAATCTATTTGATATTTTAACAGCAAATCACACTTCTCACTGCATATAGATGTATTTAGAGAAAAAAATAAATAAAACATGAAATAGTTAGGTTTTTACTCATCATTGTTGACTTATTTTTCAACAATATGACACACTACATATGCAGTTAAGTAGGGCAAATGCTGGGTCAAAGGATGTGTCAATTCAATTCAAGGCACAAAAAAATATTTTAATTTTGTTTATCCCTAGTTATACCAAATATGTACACATCTCTGGAAGATTTGCTTTTAATGTAATGTTCGTTTGTTTTCTCCAGTGTTTTAATAAAGTGATGTAGGTATCCTCTGCAATCCCATGTTAGTTACACCCCAAACGAGACATCCAGGACCAGTTTAGAGATTATTTTTTTAAAATCAAAGCCTGGGGGAGGTGCATGGTGTAGACAGATGCTAGGGGTTCAATTCCTGGCTTGGGGACCTTTGCTGCATGTCTTCCCCTTTTCTCTCTCTGCAGATTTCCTGTATGAATGCCATGATCAAAGAGCACTGGTACCACAAAATCTTAAAAGAAAATCATTGTAGGTTTTTGTGTGCATGGTTTGCTGCACTTTTTTCGTTGTTGTTGATCTTACCAATCTGAGTTTTCCCTAAGAATGTAAGTATCTTTCATGCTTCACAATGACATTCACAAGGAATGAAAGAATGACTGTTGTGGTTTTGTCTGTATGTGTCTATTGTATGTCTTGTAACCTGTGCTGTTACTAAGTTTTATCTGCACATGATTAGCTTGAACTGCACTGAAATATGCTAAAAGCCAAATAATCAACAAGTCATACTACACTGAAAAAAATATAAACGCAATTTGTGACAGATTTGTGAACAATATTTGAAAGAAATGGTTATTTTGTGTATATAGACAATGTTTTAGATCTTTGAGTTCAGCTCATGAAAACTGGGAGTATAAACAAAAGAGTTGCATTTATATTTTTGTTCAGTGTATAACAGAAAAACCATGATAGCGTTAACCTAGCACTTCAGAAACCTGCTCCACATGAACATGTCATCAGCAGAAGTAAAACATCAGTTTATTGAAGAGTCTAACTGTAAATGTCAAGCCAGATGTACATCCAGCAAAAAAGCCTGTACTGTAGCAATGTATAACACATCATAAAACAATAATATAACATACTAAATTATCATATATGATGTGGCATCAGGTATAGTGTATACTGTTTGCAGAAAGTATGGTTATCAAAGTTGCACTACTACCAACAAACCAGTAGTTTTCTACTTTATGTATTTGGAAACAAAAAATATGTACATTATCAACAGCATTAAAATGTAATTTCATAAACCAAGTGTTAATTATACTTTTAATCCTTGCACCTCCCAGCATCAACAACAGATCTAGTTAGTATGGGATTTAGTGGAAAAAATTTTTAAAGGGGCAGAAAACATTTATTACACAGTGGCTATACAGGGGGACTTATTAAAAGCATCAATATTTTTAACTATTTTCTAATGTGTTTTGACTTTTTATGTGAATAAAGTAAATGATTAACTTTTTTAATTGTAAAAGCTGAAATCATTTTGCAAAAAATCACGATAACTTCAGTTAAAACAGGTTAAAATGATCTAAACTCATACAGCCGACTACATAAAACTAGTAACATATTTTCTGTGATTTTGTACCTGTTGGTGAGATTTTGTGGTTTTAAGGTATCTCCTTATTTAGACTCAGTGCTTCTGTGTCGGAGTAGCAAGAGAAAATGCGGCTTCTAGCATGATAACTAGCTAAGAGCTTGCTTCTGTTTCCCAGCTGGGTCTATGCTTCCCTCCTGTATTCCTGAGGGAGTTAAGATAATCCCGGCTGACCACATTTTCAGTCTGTCATTTTTTTTACCCACTGTATTTTAAACCTGGTACACTGACTTTATAGCAGCAGTGCATATTATATTTAAAAACACCAAAAATATCGGAAACTTTCCAAATGTTACTGCATCCGGAGAGGTTAAAATCAACTTCTGCACCCTGGTATCCCTTTGTGACACTGAGGGAGGAGGAGTGAAGGTCCTTGCATCAGATCCCTGAGCCTGAACAATAGGAGCTTGGCTTAGACAGCCCGAGGCGAAGCCATCTGCCACAGAGAGAGTGGTGTCTCTTTGTCAGCTATTGTGGAATGTGGAAGCAGATTGATGAGTGCTGGTGATTCCTTCAGGCCATGACGGGGATCCAGCAGAGCAACAATCTCGAATAGGCATGCAGGAAACTCCCTCTCCTTCTGTCTTCACATTTAGTAGTCACACGAGAGAAAATAAATGTCAGTTGAGATCTTCAAAGCCAGTCTTACACAATCAAATCTTTTTGTTATCCATTTTTAATGACAGCTTCATGCAAAGTAGAAGATGAACAGATGACTGATCATTTTATCCTTTGCTATGTTGTGTAAATAGATGCGGACTGAAAGCAGGACACCGCAGTTTATCCCAAGGGTATAGGTGATGACCTCAAACCTTCTCAGCAGGTGGCTATGGGTGGGTCTTAGTGAGAAAAGCCTGGGTAGAGGCATTCTGGGTTTTGGAGTTGGTGGGGTAAAAGGGTTGTCAGTTGGAGAGGAGGGGGACAAAGCAGATGTTGAATGAGAAATCCTCCAGGGGAAAGTGTGCCACTATGGAGAGTAGGGTTCAGGGCAAAAGGCCAAGTCCCCAAGAAAACATATAACTATAAGGTTGCCATGGCACCCTTCTGCCTTACTGAAATATCTATGATCAAGAACAAAACTAAGTTTTATTTTCCTTTTGACTCCATAAAAATTCCCAAATTTTACCTCAAATATGAATTTTGAGGAATTATTATATTAAATTGATTTCATTCATTAAGAGGAAAAAGCTATCCAAACCAACCTGCCCCAATGTAAAAAGCAATTGTCCCCCTTGTTAAATCATAAATAAACTAACTTTTTGTGGTTTAATATCAATGGCCACACCCAAACCTTTACAATCAAAAAGTTACTTAAACAGAACACGTGGGTCTAAAAGATCTCAAAAAGCAACACATTGTGCAACCTATCAAAAGAAATTGAAAATGAGATGAGAAACGATGCCATTGACATCTATTACTAGGTAAAAGGTTCCAAAGCCATCTCTAAGGCTTTGGGACTCCAAAGAACCACAGAGAGAGCCATTATCCCTAAATTTAGGACTCAAAATTACTTGACAGAAATGGCATCAATGGGAGAAGTTCAGAGGCAAGAACCACTGCTGACCAAGAACAACACAAAGGCTATGCTCACATTTGTAACAAACACTTTGATGATTCCCAAGACTTAGGAGAAAATATTCGGTGGACTGAAAATTAGAACCTTTTGAAATGTGCTTCTGCTTCAGGACCTGGACGACTTGCTTTACTTGATGGAATGATGAATTTTGTCCTCTATCAGAGAACTTGAAAAGAATAATATTGGTTATGCAGCAGGCCAAATAAATAATTTTTTTGACTTGGGTTTTCTTTTACTGACCTGAAACATATAAGTATGGGACACTTTCCATTCAGCGTTTTTATGTCTCTGCAGACCATACAAATATTATGTCCAACCAACCTGACCAATGAACATTAACTACAAGAAGAAACCCTTTTGTCTGAGAATGTGTCAGCTGCTAAGCTTCAAAGCCACAGGATGCAAGAGAAATAAGACCTTAAGATAAAAGACACAGCATGTTGTCCTGAATGTTTACTGTGAATCATTTCCTTTGAGCTGTAGGCTAGAGAAGAATGTGACTTTCTGCTGATGATCAAACTTATCACAGTCTGCACAAACCAGCTAATAAACCAGAACTTTCAACTGACTGGACGAGGGAGGACACTTATTCTGGGAAACAGGCTTCAGATTTAGTAGATTCTTGATAGAATCCTTTAAACAGAAGCTGGAAACTTCATGAGAACAAAATCTATTTTTATGCATAATCTGAGCAACAAAAAACAAAAGTGCCAGAGGTCTCTGTGGTTCTACAAAGGGCCCTTTTCTACAACAGTCCCTGTTGGCCAACTGCCTTTCCCTCATGCAGGACCTGTCAGTCCCATGACACTTGACATTTGTATAACATTACTGGGGTCGCAGCCCACGGTCGGACGGATGAAAGAAAGTGAGTCAAACCTACGGACAACCTCTGACCTTAAGTCAGCATGAAGAAAGCATGGGTCAGAGAGTCCTCAGATATGCATCTTCACTTGATGCCTGGCCAAAACATTTGAAAAGAACCCACAATGTCACCATTCATCATCCTGAAGAGCTATTGTTGAAGAAATGGAAAGAACAAAAAGAGTTTCTTATCATATCACTACATGCCTCTGACAATTCAAAATACACTGTGTTTCACAAGGAATGTATCAAAAGTGATTTTAAGTCTTTCACTTTTCATTCTGCTGTTAGTATGAAAGCATTTAAACAATCCAAACACCGCTGAGAATAATACTTAACCTAGTTACATTTTTAATTGAATGCAGGGTAAGAACAATAGCATGTGGTCAGTCACTAGAGAGCACAGATCCAGGCCTCTGAGGGCCTCGCAGCTGGCCAGTGAAGATGCAAAAGATGCTTTACTGTGGTATGACAAGGGGATCAAATGAGAAGAGATTTATTTCTCTCACAGATCAAAGCTTATCCTAATCCATCATAGCTGTTTAAATCCATTTGCACCTTTTTAAATGCTGGTATTGTTATAGTTTAGACACATAAAATGGCAGCTTGTTATCTAATATTTGGACAAGTATTCTTGGCTCCTTTCCCATATGTTCTGTGTAGACACGAACATATTGGTAATATTTGCTGTCTGAAAATGACACTAATTTGCCTACCACTAACACATTAGCAAAAACATCACATTTGCTTAAGCTTTTAAGCGAGACTAGTATAAAGAAACATTAACAATTATTTTTCTATTTTTACCATAAAGATTATTGCAGCCAAACCATTTTTCTCTGCTGTCAAGCTGTTGTTAAAATGGATCATCCTTCTGAAGGTGTAGTTGCAAAGAAACATGTTGAAAGAACTGATAGCAGTTGACCACTGATTATATGCGAAGCTCTAAAAAGATGGTTTGTGGTAAAAATAAGGGAAATGTGAGGAAATTTCTATTGTTTTTGAACAATCATGCTGATAGTGGCATAATGTCCCACTATCAGCATGAAAGTAAAGTGGTTAATTTCTAAGTTTGTGGCAATCAGAAATTGTGTTTCACAAAAGGGGAAGAAAAACCCATAAGTGTCTCTGTAAAATTTATGGCTCTTGAAATATTGTAGAAATTTTTAAAACAGAGAGTTTTAGGCATTCTTACAGTACCTGCAAAGCAGTGTGCTGCAGAGTAGTGTACCCAATACAAAAAGCAGCTCCACTGATCGGACATTTACTAAAATTTAGAGAGTGACAAACAAAAGCTGCCTTATTCTAGGCTTCCTCTTTACCATACGACGGGAGAAGATAAGTCTGTTATCATCTTTTCATGCCAGAAAGGATACAGGTACCATCTCACCCTCAAGAGCCAGCAAAAACATGGAAACATCATCACTGCTTGAGCAGAGCTGGAGGGAGGAGTACTTTCCTCTTTGCAAATCCTCCTCTGATTAGCAGGAAAGGGTCAGCAACCCTTTGACATCTCTTTGTCTTTGCAGTATTGACGTAAAAGGTTCTAGATTCCTGGATCATCAGCCCGTCTTCCTTGGTCTTGGCCAAAATGTGGCTGACCTGGTTGAGGAAATGTAGACGTGGTCACATATTCAGGAAAAAAACATGCTGAGATTTTTCCCTTGTTGTCTGCTAACCATCCTGGATCTTTTCTTTCCTGCAACAGCAGATATACTTTGTAGATAGAGCAGACCTTATTTTTTCTCTTGACATTTAATAAATAGATGCTTTTCAGCCATTTCTCTTCTAAAACACATTGATTAAGATTCTTTCTGACTATTCAATGAAAAAAAAAACATTATCCAGGTTTGGAACCTGGATTTGAAACTCAGCAACAGCATGGTAACATCACAAAACAAGCCAAGCAACAAAAAACGCTCACAGAGGGAAGGCATATATGGAAAAAGCAAACATCAGTTGGATGGTCTTCAAGGTTTTTTGAAATAAAGCATGCCAAGTTATGCTGTAATGTTGCTTGTGGAGGTCTTTATTGAAGACAGATGATACATGAGTACAAAATAATCTCTAATTATACTGTTTTATGTGACTTTTGATAGACTTTTTGACAAATTAGCATTCCTGTGGCTTCCCCTGTCAGACTTTCATGTTCATGGGTTAGTTCAGAGTAAAATTTTACACCAATAGCAGAGCAAAAAGAGAAAAAAAAGTTTTTGAATAATTCCCTAGACGTTACCCCTGATGGGGCGCTTCCATAGCCAAAAATTGGAATAACAAGACGAATCTTGAAAAGGTCAGACACTAGAGACAGACCTTTTCAAAGTCTGACCTTCATCTGCACTGCTTCCACTTCACACTCCCTGGGTGGGACTTTCTCCAGGTCGCTAAAGCTTGCACATATCCACTGCTCCCCAGTCATGTCTCCAACTATACAGAGCTGTGACCTCTCAAATATGGCCTTCGTGTTTCTCTTTGGTGCTAAGGTTAGGGACCGTTGTGGCCAAGGCTTTGTTGCTGTTGGGCTACTGCCAGCAGAAAGTGTAATCTCCAGTTGTGGAGCAAAAATAAACTGTGGACTACATTAAATTAGAGAAAATAGCTTGTTTTATCAACTTATGCATAGCGTGAAAGTAACAGCCTTGTTTCTCAGAAAACATCTGTGATTATCTCAAGAGAGGAAACTCATTTTAAAGTAAGATGGTGTGGGAGTCTGTTTTAATGGGCCGCTCTAGTCTAAGCTAAATAGACAGATTAAAAGATTCTCATAGAAAACAGTTATGTAGGTTGCTTTAAGAGTTATTTCACTGATTTTCTGTTTGTTTTGAAAACAATGAGGATATGGAAGCTTTTAGAAATCACATTGTTGGAATAATGAATGTGTGAAATCAATTGCAAAGTCCAAAACTACCCAAGATCAGGCATGAATTTCAGAGCAATCTTCATTCTGTGTAACATGTGGAATAAATCTATGCTCGTGCATTTGTCTATACCGAGTCAAACACTTCCAGTTCTTATGGAAAATTGGGGTTCAGCCTTTTGCATTGCTCAATCCCCTTAGGAGGAGTGTGCATCAGTGCAAGCAGAAGAAGTTTACTCTGCTGCTCAACAGATCACTGTTTTTGTTGGTGCAATTGCAGTGATGTAATCATTTTCTGGACTGTTTAACTTGAGCATGGCTAGTTATACTGCAGGAAGCATCCTATATATATTACCATTACAGTTATGTCAAAAAGCAAAAACCTCTGCAAAGCACCTAGATGGCTAGCAGAACATTGTCTCAACTGATATATATTAAAATACAAATGCACATTCAGGGAGGGAGACGTAAGAAAGCCTGAGATTATCATGACACCAAAGAGTCTTGAAAGAACTTTCCAGAGGTTCATTGAGAAACGGCCAAAAGTTAATATTTCAGTCATCACTGCAAATGGCGGCTACTGTAAGAATATAAAATAAAAACACATTTCTTTTACAAATTTTTGTTTGCTACATAATTCCATATGTGTTCATTCACAGTTTTGATGCCTTCAGTAAGAATCTACCTGCAATGCAAATAGTCATGAAAATAAAGAAAACCAAGCGGCTGAAATGAGCTTCCTCCGTAGGGTGGCCGGGCATCCCTTAGAGATAGGGTGAGGAGCTCGGCCATCCGGGAGGGGATTGGAGTAGAGCCACTGCTCCTCTACATTGAGAGGAGCCAGTTGAGGTGGCTCGGGCATCTATACTGGATGCCTCCTGGACGCCTTCCTTGGGAGGTGTTCCAGGCACGTCCCACTGGGAGGAGGCCCAGGGGACGGCCCAGGACACGCTGGAGGGGCTATGTCTCTCAGCTGGCCTGGGAAAGCCTTGGGCTCCCCCTGGAGGAACTGGAAGAGGTGTCTGGAGAGAGGGAGGTCTGGGCGTTTCTGCTGGATAAAGCGGAAGATGACGACAATGATAAAGAAAACCATGAAATGAGAAATTGTTTTTAATACTTTCGACTGGTAGTGTGGCTCTCACATGGCTTTAAGTGGAAATGTTAAGAAGAAAACAGAGGCTAGTAGATACATCTTTTAAATTCAGTGTAAAAAAACATGAGGAAAAAGCCTTAAAATAAATGTATTAATTTCAGCGACATTATCTCACTCTGAAAAATCTAGAGAAAAGCCATTCTTTAATTTTGATACATGTTTACAGTTGAGAAACAAAAACCCATTTGAATAATATAAAATACAATTACAGATGCCACAGTTATTCTAACAATTCTGATTAAAAATACATTTAATTTAAGCCTTTTTGTCATGTTTTCTTCACTTTTTTAGATTGATCAAATTGTCAAAGAACATTTAATAAGACACACAGAGGCCAATTTCTCTTAACCTCTCTTCAAAATGGGACAAACGAGAACATGACATTTTAGTAATACAGAGCTGTATTAGCCTCCACAAGTCAGAAAATGGTTACAAGATCATATTTTATCACTCAAGCTTCCACATATTTACAGTCAGCACAATTATTACAAAAGTTAAGGAAACTGGAACTGTGACAAGCAAGGTTGGACGAGAACTTATATTGCCATCACATTCAGTGAGGAGGAAGGTAGGGGGGCAAAAGAAATGTCCAAGGTTCACTGTTAGCGGACTGCCGCAAAGGGTGACATCTTTGGACCACCCAGTCTCCATGGCAACTTGACCATAAAAACAATTTTAACCACACTGAAAAGAACTACACATCTCAGTATTGCAATGTAGAGGAACAACACTATATGTGACATCAGCTGTAAAAATCAATTTATTGCGTTGTTTTTAGGAGGAACTGTTGGGCTGTGAGATTTCTTCAGGGTAGAAAACTGGCAATGCTTTGTGTTATTCATGACAGCACAGTGTTGCAGAAATACCTTGTGGTTTGTGGGGTGGGGTCTTTGTGGACTGGGCTTGCTTCCCACAATGCCATTAGATCCCATTAGATTGGAATCTGGGGAGATGGAGACGAACACCTCAGTCTCTTTGTCCTGTGCTTTTTAGCAATTCCTCTGCAGTTTTTTTCTTTGCAAGAGCACTGCATTTCAGAAAAATGAGCAGGGTTAACAACTTTACCAGTTACTGGTTATATATATTTTTTTCTGAATGGTGTACAATCACTACTGTTGGAACGTTTTCACACAAACTATTGTCTAAATATTGTTGTGTTTACAACAATACAATTACTGGTGTTAGTAAGAAGTACTTTGAACTTAACAAAGTAATGGCTGCCTTCAACCTTTCCCATCCACAATGTCATCCTGTATAATTAAGAGTTACACACTGAAGATGAAGCAATGAAAGTTTAATTAATAGTAGCGGAGCTCTATAAAAACTGGGCCACTGTCACAATATCTAACTATGGTGGGAACCGAGGTCAAGCATGAACTGGATGGTGTGTTCTCATGGAATAAAAGCTCAGAGAAATTTTTAACAGCAGACAAAAGAACAGCAAAAACAAGAAACTCGACAACAATGTGGTGTGGTTATGTAGTCGCTTGTCAAAATACTACTAACTGTAGGTCTCCAAGCTAGTATATTTATGATGCACGGACAGTTTATGCCCTTTTATGGAGACATGTGGTGAACAGTGACAAAATAAGAGCGCATCAAACAAGTCGTTAAAATGTATCTCCAAATTTGCTGCTTGAAAACAATGTTTGCTCATAAAGAAGCCACAAACTACTGTGTAAAAGAAGCAGAGTGAGATGCCCCATTTAATTTAGGACAGAAAAATCACAGCTCATTGCACTCCAATCAAAGCAATCTGTGCTGTAAAGTCCAGCATCTCCCTTCAGTGTCAAGATAAGAAACAAGATCCACCAGAGGAGGCAGGACGGGGAGATCGATTACTCTGATGTTTCCCATGATTCCGGCTCTCTCCAGGGAGACCAAACCCCTACTCCAACGCTGTGTGGGTCTCTTAACCGTCATTTTCAGCGATGGAAGCCACAATAGGTCAGGGAGATGAGATAACATTGTGAGCAGTGAAGCAGCAGGTGAGAGGCTCGACCGGGCACGATTAGGTGTCTGGGTCCCAGGGTGTAGCATTGCCTGAGGGCCTCTGGGGCCCGGCCTCACCATCTGCCGAGGTGAATTCCTCTTGAAGCAGAGAAAAAACGCTTAGAAGCAGCACAAACTGTTGCTGTGGGGCGTAGTTTTGAGTTTCTCCTGTTACCTTTTATGCAGACACTTTACAATGTTTTAAGTGTTACACGTTACAGTTCTTCTATTACACTCTGCAACACAAATTGTAAAAATGAAAAAAACCAGAAGATCACAACCACTATTAGGGGTTTTACCAATGTCTTGTTGGCTGTTTTTGTTAACCCCATTAATAATGTGTACAAACAATTCATCCTTGGGCATGCAGTTAGAAGAGTAGGGAATCATCATCAACATTGTTGTGTCATTTTCTGCTTAAATTATCTATCTGCTTCATTGTTTTGAGGGTTGAAAAGGTTTTGCGAGCAACAACCTCAACGAACTTTCAAACACAAAAAGTGGGTGCGCAAGTTTGAATTTAATCAGCTTTTTGACTACTCTTCTTTTTTTTTTTTACTTGTTGGCACTAGCGGCCTTTATCTTTTCAAAGTACAAAACAGGAAGCGGTGTGGAAGACGTGCAGCAGAGGTCTCCAGGTTGGGACTCGAACCTAGGACGGCTGTGTCAAGGACTAAGGCCTCTGTATATGGGTTGCGCACTCTACCACTACACCAAGCACCACGTACCATTCACCAATCTTCTTATGATAAATAGTGCAGCTTACTAAAATTGGTTGTTTCCTGCTGCAAACCTGGTTTGTAAGCATTATGCATACATTTTCAATACGGTCAAGCTTTGAGGGCCATTTCCGCAGCTTAAGATTAGTTCGTTCTATCCGTTCCAAAACTAGTTTCGGTGTGCTGTTAAGAATAATTGTTGTGCTACAACACCTCACTGTGTCAAAGTTCACCTCCAATAAAATGACATTAGACTGGTTGGGATGTTTAGGAACAGCCCAGAATCCACCAAGTCTCAAGTTTGGAAGATGCAGGAACACAAATGTCCCTGTCTACTTTGAAGTGAGTTTACCATCAACGTTGAAAAAGAAAAAAAAACGGCTCTAAAATGGACACTTTAGATCTCAGCTGAAATTTGCAGCTTACCACAAGGACAAATCAAATATCTCCTGGGAAAATGTTTTATGGTCAGATGAGACAAAGACCTCAAAACTATTACAAATCCATTCACTATGCTTAAAAGCTGATCTCAGTCCAGGAATCTAACCAGTTTAAAAAAGCCCGACAATTTCTGATAAGAAGAATGGCCAAATATCCAGCCGGATTTATGTCAGCACTTTACTGATAGTTAAGAAGGTCTGTGATTTCTCTGCCACTTGCTAAGGAACATTTATTCAAATATTAAGAGGGAGTATGTATGATTTTGAGCCTCGGTCCATTAGAAAAAAATATGCATTCAAACTTGTGCACCCAATTCTTGTTTCTAAAGTCAATTAAAATGCATAATTAATCCCACCCCCACCACCACCTAATGCTGATTAGGTCTGTAGTCCAGATTCTCCTGGTTTCTACAGTTCAACGTTCTGATGTGGGCCATCACTCAGCAGGGGCTCACTGCAGGGATTCCACAATGACAGCCGTTGTGGATCGTTCACACATGACCAAAGAGAGCTGCTGTGCACAACACCCCGTCCTGTGATCCGCCATTACTGGGCTCTACTTTGATCTGACAGAGTGCTGTATAACTGGAGAGGCCTGCTGCACTCACACATGCCAGACATGCGGTCTGCCTGACAGACAGGCATGAACGTGGCTGAACACCAGCATATTGAATTAGGAGTTGTGGTGCAAATTTGGTACGTGGTTGCATGGCTCTCATCATACCTTGCAGGCCAGGTGAGCATCAATCAATCAAAGCTTTGCAATAAATAGCCTTGTACTTGGGGTCATTATTGTTGGCCCCTTTGAGAAATTGTCACACAAATGCAAATAAACAGGCAGCAGTTTTGTAAACACAGCTGTAAAACAGCAGATGAATTTAAAGAGACAGAGGCATGTTTGCAGTTTCGTCTGCAGATCGCCACATCTGTGTAAACACTTACAATCAGTTAAGCAGCTCGCAGTACTTTTGAACATATGAGACACTGATGACTGTGACCAAAACCTCTAACCTTAAAGTGATAGATCTTGACATTCCCAATACCCTTTTTGTGCTTTCACTCACTTCGAAATGACTGGAACACATACTTAAGTGTAAGGACAGTTTGCTACTCATATATAGGACCATATTTATCATATTTGACCATATTTATTTACCACAGAACATTGTGCTTCTCCGTTTTTTTATAGCAAATGCTGCTGGACACTGGTCGGTCTCTGGCTCAAGTACATTGCCTGTCTTTGTGCAGAACTGAAGAGAGTTGATGACATGTGCAGATGTGCCGGGTAACTATGGGATGACCTTTGGTGGAGCCAACAGCGTCTCTGTTCTGGGCCCAAGCTGCCGGATGGTGAGGAGCTTAATAGCTTCATATTATACAACAGAGGAAAATAACTGTAACTATGTATGAGCTAGCAGTGGGAAAAAAATACATTTCCTGAGGCAACAGGGAACAAACTTGGAAGTCATGCTTTTAACATATTGCATAACAACACAAGACAGCTTTTAATGAGCAGTAATTTACACAATATTCTAACAAAAGCTGCCCATGATGAGATAATGAAGCAATTGTGGGCCCAAAGAGTAATCTATATTTAGGTTATTACTGATTTAGCACAAGACTGGAGCTGGAAGGGAAATTTAAAGAGACATTTTTATTGTTAAGATTCAAATTTTTGCAGCAAAGTTGCTGACCGATAGAGAAGGGGGTATGGAGAAAGAAAAATCATAATAGTAAAAAAAAGTTGAGTATTCTGCAATAACTGAGCAGTCATCTAATCTCAACCTGCAAAGAAATGCAATTAAATTGCAACTGACAAAATGAAAACATAAAAATGTGTTATTTTGATTCTTTTGAGAAAATGCTGAAAATAGACACTGGTATTATTGCTTAGATGCAGCAAGAACAAATGCCGCCTTTAGTTGCAAGCCATCCATAAACAAGAAGAATCAAACAACTTACATCCCCGGTAAAATGTGAGAAAAACAAATTGTCAGACTGATTTCAGCTGTCCTTGCTTTAATATACTTGCAGTTTCTGGCACACATGGTAAAGATTTAAAAATAATAAAGATAATTATACTGAAAGTATCCATAAAGCCCAATTTTCAGTTTTCTAGTAGAGTTTTTTTTTTTATTGTGGAACAAGATTTGACTGGCAGCATCACAGATCCTCCGCAATATGCCCTTCCATATAACGTCTCTGTTGCAGAAAAACTCAATCTTAGTGTCAAAGTATATTGTGCCAGTTAAAGTCGCAGCAGATGTTAGTCAACCCCACACTTGTATGTTTGTGATGGTACGACAGAAAAAAATGTTTTACAATCATCACTATCAAACATCCAGTGAGTGTGTAAGCAGTGTTGATAGACATGTTGATATTCGGGAAAGCTGAAAGTCATGCATTAATATTTAGAAGTTACTAAAAAATCTGATCTTAAATGGTAAAATCTAATTAAAAAATGCCTTAGTTAAATGTCTTATAAGGTCAGTTTACATTCAAAAATATTTCATTAATCCCAAACTGAAATTAAGTGTTGTTGTAGCTCATATTATGCAGGTTTCTTCAAAGAGTTGCTGTAGATGCTGATGTCTGTGGGCAGGAAGAATCTCCTGTAGCGATCTGTCTTACAGCCGATCTCAAGAAGCCTCTGACTGAAGACAATCTGTTGTTGAACAACAATCTCATGAAGAGGATGCTCAGGGTTCTCCATAATGTTCTTCCTTTTATAAGGATTCCTACTTTGCACAATCACCTCCAGGGGTTCTAGAGGAGTCCACCCTCTGGTGCTTCTTTTCCAACAGATGATGGCAGAAGAGATCCCACTCTCCAAGAAGTACAGTCTGCTCTGTCCCTTCTTGTAGACGGCTTTACTGTTGCATCTCCAGTTGAGTCTGTTGACCAGGCAAACAAGTATTTACACTCCTTCACCACCTTCCCTTCTTTCCCATGATGGAAAAAGCATTTGACCTATTACTGTTTCTCCTGAAATCTACCATCATCCGCTTTGTTTTTTTTTTTACATTCAAGATGAGATGTTTCCACATCAGGCCACAAATCCATCCACCAGGTCTCTGTACTCAGCTTCTTGTCCATCTCTGATACACCCCACAGCTACAGTCATCTGAATATTTCTGCATTTCACAGGAGTCTGTCATGTACTGGTAGTGTGAAATGATTCCCCACACTAAACAAATTAATAAAATTAAAGTTTTGCTATTTCTGGAGGTTTTTTGTGGTAAATCTTGTTACTGCAATAGTCAACAACTCTGTCTGTATATCTTCATGCAGAGGTCTCTGCTGGCTGATTTTCTGTTGAAGACCAGACCCCGAGGTGAAGTTACAGCCCACACTCCATGTGCTGCATCTGTTCAGCCCATCAGGTCTGATCTACGGCTTCTGCTTTTGCTGGAAAAATCAGTCTGAATGATACTGACAGCTTCCAAACAACCCAAAACAAGGACCCATTAGTGGGGACCATACAACCTCCCTTCAGCCCAAACCTCCCTCTGGGAAACCAGAAGGCCTCTGTTTTGATAGTGACCATTGGCTGCATTGACTTGACCCTCTGAACTAACACCAGTGCCATTGGATATACAAGTAAGTACAACTCCAAGTGTGCTCCGTGGCACTGGGTAAACATGTTTGCAAACTGAAAGAATGTGAAGAGAGACTTTTCAATAGACAGAAGGGGGAAACAGATGGATGGAAGAGATGTTCAGCTGTAAAAAGGTTCTAGAGAATATGTGAGGATGCTGCCAGGCCGCTGTTTGAAGATGTAAAATGTAATGAAAACAAATTACTGACCAAAGTGGCAGGAGCCTATTTCATTTAAAAAACTGTCCATGAATGTATTAATCCATAACACTGCATCAAATAAAATCCAAGGATTGTGTTCTTTTTAATATAGGTGGTGTGGTTGTGGAGTGAGATGGATAGTGAAATAAATCTGAAGCTCTAATGTTGATCCTCCACTTTCGTTAATGCTTCCAAATTGACAACTGAGATTAACGTCTGCTGAAGATAATTCAGTTTAGTTTAGTTTAGCTGAATTAATAAATTGTATAGTGAAACATAAATAGATTGAGAAAAAATCATATATAAGTACAAATTTGCAAATCAGAAGTTAATTATATACATAAAACAACCCCAGTGATAGCAATGAAAGAGAAAATTGTATTCGGATAAAGTTTGTCTGATTAAGCTAGATTCAGTTCACTTTACTTAAAAATAACCTAAATACAATAAACATTAGATATTTTCATATAGTCTGACATTAAACAAAACTAAATATTTCCCTTTTTTAGGGATTACCACAATTATTAATATACGATAAATCTCAGAATAATGAGAGAGAAATACTTTTTTTTTACTTCACACCTTCACATACACTAACATTGCCATGCATTTAAATATTCTGGGAACGCCTTGATGAGGACATGATGCCATTGTAGGTCTTTGATAAGGTAATTCACAAAATCTGAGTTAAATGGAGGCAAGATGTGGATGCATTTTAAGGCAACACCTCAAAAACACAGGTCTCTTGTGTGAGATTACTGAAAAATCAAAAGACAGCAAAATATCAGGAAGAGACTTCTGGACATCCACAAATCTGGTTCAACCTTAAGTACAATTTCCAGTTGGCTGAAGGTGCCATGTCCCTCCAGTCGAACAGTTGTAACACCACCATTATGTCCAGTCCTCATATGGTTCAGGAAGGAAATGGGTTCTGTGTCCCAAAGATGAACGTGCTATGTTGACACATGTTCTGTGCTCTGACCAAATAAAAATGTAAGTGTTTGGCTATACTGACCATCGGTACATTTAGAGGAAAATGGGAGAAGCTAACGAACCTAAAAACGCTGTCCCATCTGTAAAGGTATGAGAGTGACAGAATCATACTGTGGGGGTGTTTTGCTGTAAGAAGGACTGGTACATGTCACAAATTAGATAATCAGGAAAGAAAATTATATGAAAATACCGAAGCAATATCTCAAGACATCAGCCAGGAAGTTAAGGCTTGGGTACAAATGGTTCCTCCAAACTGACAATGACCCTAATGATACCACCAAAGTGGTTACAAAGTGGCAACTTAATCAATATTTTGGAGTGGCAATCGTGATCTATCCACAGTCCAGCTCAATCCATGTAAAGCCCATAACATTAAAATCAGATTCACAACATTTTAAAAGACCGATGAAATAAGTTTCTATTCTTAAGTACATCATCTATAACTTAGAAAAACGCTCCATTTAGTGTTTTACAAGCCATGAGGAACCTTTTGAGTTTCTAATTACCATGAAGGCACATATACATCAGCTGATGTACCCAGTGATACTATCTGGCAGCACTAAAAGCAATTATCCATCACAATTTGACAGAGAGTTGGGTCTGTTTTTGTTGTTCATGCTTTTTTAAGGAATAAAAAGCTCTGGCATCTAAAAAAAAAACAGTATATAGGAGCGTAACTGAACTCATGTGGTGGGCCTGCTGGGCTGTCATGCCCCCCAGGGTGTCTGATTCTGAGAAGCGCTGTTATTCAGAAAACATACTGAAGAAGCCCTTCCATCCTCCTGCAGTGTCTACAATGTTGGAAGAAGCTGGGAAAGCCCCCCAGACAAGACAGGACAATTTGTGACTCAATACTTAGACTCTGTTTGTGTAAACACTGCAGCATGTGTAGAGGAGCATATAACTTAAACAAAAACCAGTAAAATTTGTAATTGAGAAAAAAAATGTTTGTTATACTTCTCAAAGTACAGATGCTCACTCTGCTAATCATTAAATGACAGATCTTCTTTGACCACTAAGCTCACATTAGTCACTTTCTCCAGCTCACATCATCACCATATGGTCTACATTTACTGGAAGATTAGGATAAAACATGAACTACCTTTTATTAATAGATGTTTTGCCATGGTACTCCACAGACAGACGGTGCTGGGTGGAGGTGGGGGTCTGACTGATTCCCATACAGACAAAAAAGATCTCTTGTCAAGCAGAAATAAGGGCACATGCAAATTAATCAGCTGACGCAGACAGGCGTGAATAAACTCTGATCCGGGCTTGTTGGGCATTTGCATGTGTTTAACTGGATCTCAGACGCTACCGAGCATCAGCAAGCATAAAACTGCACAAAGGAAACGGGTCATAGAATTATTAGATTTATTAGATGGTCTTTCAATAGGAAAGGTTCAGGTAAATAAATAATAGACAAATTACAAAAGCTTACCTGCCATTAATATCTACCATAACTTTTTGATGTGTACCTAAATGGTGGAGAGCCATGCTTCAAACACTCTCTCTCTCTCTCACACACACACACAGATATTATGTCTTTCTATCATTAAAATTACTTTCCAACGAATTAATTTTCCATTCATTTCCATGGCCTAACCAGTACATTACACTATATTGCCAAAAGTATTTATCTGTATATGAATTTTGATGTCATTCTATTCTTAATCTGTAAGGTCCAATTTGTTGATGGATCCACCGTTGCTAGCAATAGCAACTTTAACTACTATGTAAACATTTTCCACAAGTTTCAGGAGTGTGTTCATAGTTACATAAGAAAACCACAACTGGACCCTCCGCTTTAATTAATCTCAAAGGTGTTCAGGTAGGTTGAGGTCAGGACTCGGTGCAGGCCAACCAAGTTTCTTCACACCAAACTTTATATACCTTCTGCCACTGATTTAGTGGTGTGACCCAGTTCGTTTGGCAATGCAGTGTACCAAACACTAAACCTTACCTTAACTCAATTCACACATTAGTCTTAAATTTAACCCAACCCAAAGGAGCGGTGGGTCCTCACGTCATGTTTAAAAACCACGTCCTTACACTGTGCCAAATGCTAGAACACACTCACATTCATACACACACACGCGCACACACACACACACACACACACACAAAGACGATTATCAGCTTGCATTTATAAAAATGTCAACCTCAAAGAAAATTAGTTGTCTTTGTTATATCTGAGGTAGAATTAGTTGCTTAAACCAAAAAATATATAAATTGGTAGTATTGGCAGCTTAACATCTTAACAAACAAGTATTGGTTTTATTTTAAAATAATATATCAAAGTTCTTGAGCTTGATTGTGAAAACCCATGAGCTGAAACAATCTAAGATGGAAAGTTTGCTTTGCCAACAACGCCCTCTGCTGGCACCATTTGCAGATATAGATTCTTACAAAGTTTCTAACCACTAGGGGGTGGTTCAGTGCACATAAGCGCATGATGTTTTACATTATGACGTGTCTAGAGTTTTATCCAAGCTCACTGCATTTTGTGGAGCTGTGCTATGTGTTTTTCCGTTTACCATTTGCTAAACATTTTGAAGCTGCACTCAATCTAACAATCAGATTTTAATATTTTACTTTTCTTTATAGTTGACCTTTAAAGGTATGGATAAATTAAATTTTACTGAAATAATGGAAAAGTTAAAAAAATGAGCATGTATTTATAACTTTCAGATGTGTCTTACCTGATATTCTTATATTACAGTCATGGAGTAGGACCATGGCCATTTTTAACCAAAAATGTTACTCTAGCATATTTGCTTGTTTTTTGTGGTTTTATCAGTTACAGGACAGATGGCAGGATTAGTCATCCACAATATGCATATGGATGGGGAGAATGTAAATGAAAGACAAAATGTGTTAATTTGTTTTTACTGTATTAGAACTAGTTTTAGACTGATACTATAAATCCATTAGATGTTTCAGCAGTGAACTAAACTACAAAAAGTATATTATGAATATAATTGCTGTCCATTCTAATAAACAAGGAATTATGTGTAACCCTGATTGTTTCATGCTCTACAGGATTGACAATATTAATTTTATAGGCTATTTCTAAAACTAATATTTAATAAATTCAGCAAATTTTACAGCATTAAATTCAATGAGTCTAACTTGACCTACTGACATATCACTGAAATCCAATGACAATGATCCAAAACCATCCATCCCCCTTTCAGCCCTGGTTGACATATTTTCAGAACTGGTTTTAAAGTCTCTTTTATAAAAAAAACTTGTAAGGGTAGACAAGCTAGTGCAAAAGTCTACACCTATTTTCACCATGTACAATATATATATATATGCTTGGCTTTTTGGTAGTCTTTTGTCTTCAATTGAGTGACATCAGTTTCATTTTATTCAATTTAGTGTGAAAAACATTGCTTTAAATCGGTGGCTCATCTTCCTGCATGTTTTATATTGTATCCCTAGTCCAGCACGCCTTACTCAAATGATCAAATTTATTCCCACAACTCACCAAGCTCTGCACAAACATGTTATTGATCCATTCAATTTCTATTCTTCCTTTGGCAATAAAACAAAAACAATAAGGTCACACTAAAAGTCCAAGACTAAATTAAGGCAGCAGAGAACACGCTTTAAACAAGATTTTCTTTATTAGACAGTGAGACAAGTTGCTCAGTGGCCATCCTGTTCATAGTCACGCCTAAAACTTCTGGAACTGTTTCTTGGCTCCAGCAGCCTTGGTCACTTTGAGGACGTTGAACCTCACAGTCTTGCTGAGGGGTCGGCACTCTCCAACAGTCACAATGTCTCCAACTGTGACGTCTCTGTACAAAAAAGTCAAAAGAAATGTTCAGGCCAGGACACATGTTTAACATAACAGATCAATGGTACCACCTGCAAGGGCATGAAATAAAACTGCATCAGCGTTTGCCAAAGGCAATGTCGTCAGAGCTTCTTGAGCTTGGAAGACCATCATGAGAAAAAGCATCATTTGCAGTAAATCTGGATTGTTTGCACAGCATTAGCATTTAGACGAACATGCCCTGTGTATTAACAATGCTGTCTGTAGACAACTAGAAGACTTTTCAGGGGTTTCACTATAAGCAACAATATTAAAACAAATAACTGTTAAAATCAAATGGGGAAACCAAAAGTCACATAACCTTTCTTAAGCTTTAAATGTTAAAGTGAGAACGTAAAAGGTGTGTTACCTGAAGCATGGTGACAGATGAACAGAGAGGTTCTTGTGCCTTTTCTCAAAGCGGTTGTACTTGCGGATGTAATGCAGGTAGTCACGTCTGATAACAATGGTCCTCTGCATCTTCATTTTGGTCACCACACCTTTGGAACACAAACGCAGAACTTAAAATTTGTGCCGACAATGTAGACCTCAGTTAAGTCCGCACTCTGGAGAAATGACCATTTTCACTTTTGTCATTAAACTACATCAGTGTTGCCAATAGGCATTGTCGTCAGAACCCAGATGGGCTTGGAAGACCATTGTGAGAAAAAGCATCATTTGTAAGATAATGACAAAGGTGAAGTCTTTGTACAAACTCCATCCTACAGCTGTATCTTTAAAAGGTAGACTGTATCCCAGAAACATTCTGAGCCTTAAGTTAAGCAACACTGTTTTGTGAAGCCAATACAGGTTTATGAGACCAAAAAATATTTAACCTGCAATTACTTGATTGCAGGTTAATTGGCTGGGTTGTCCAACCAAACACAAGATTGCAGTTTAATCAATTATTTAACCTAAACATATCCAGAACCCTTCATTGTCCACTTTCTACCTAATTAATGTCGGCAAAATTGCCATTGGTTTCAGTTAAGGTTTTACTGTGATATAACCATGCTTTATTTACCTGAAGACATGTAAAATATTTTCAATTAACCAAACAATCGCTAAGATAATACTTTGAAGCGTAAGCTAAATTTAAAAAATGAACTGATCTTTTAGTTATGCAAATGCTCAAATTAATCCAAAAAGAATTTGGTCTCTAAGAATTTAGCTTGAATGTTTGCTTGCAAGAAAATGGAAGCTGAAAGTACATTTTATGGCAGAATATTCTGTCATTGTGTTTAAATGTTGTGTTAAAATTTCCTGACAATAGCAACCTTTCAGCTATTTAAAATGGCTAATACAAGTCAATTAAGAGACCTTTATTCTAACCCATAAAAAGTTAGAACATTCCAAGATTTTTTACGACCAAATGCTAAAAATGTATGTAATTTGTATCGCTCCTTCCAGATATATTATTTGTTTGGATATACAACTCCTTAAACATTCTGGCCAACTTAGGTATGTGTGCCGGTTCACTCAAAAATATTTTTACCCGAGAGGATACGGCCACGGATGGAGACATTTCCAGTGAAGGGACATTTCTTATCAATGTACGTGCCTTCAATTGCCTGGAAATAGAAAAAAAAAGAAAGTTATTAGTGCAGTAATCATTCAGTGACCTCCTCACAACCACCAAAAATATAATAAAAATAACTGTTTGCATCAGTGTTGCTGCCAAAAGGCATTGTCGTCAGAACCCGACAGGTTTGGAAGACCATCGTGAGAAAAAGCATCATTTGCAAATTATAATCGTTAAGAAATATTACAGATTTGAACAAGTTCAGAGTAGGTTAATTGCCTCTCTTGGAGTTTTGAAGCCAAGCCCGACACTCTTGTGGTAGCGGGGGATCTTCTCTTTGCCCTCCTTGCCACCATCAACAGCCAGAACGCGTTTCTTGTTCTGGAAGATTGTGGGCTGTTTCTGATAAGCCCTCTCGGTCTGCAGAAAAAGGACACATTTATAGGATTTAAATGACGCAACGAACACCAGCCACATTTACTTTGCATATCTACAAACGGCTAAACTAAATTAGCACAAATCGGCTTCCTGTTTCTGCAAAGATTGCCACAGCCAACCGCTTTAGTGGAAAATACCATATAATATATAATGATAGAAGCAGTATAACTGAGAATTTAAAACATTTAAGATGGTAACTTTAACTATTGACCATAACCAACTCATTGGCCTAACAAAGCTAGCATTCCGGCTAGTATAGCATTACACGAGGGTATGTAGACCGACAGCAAATATCAATTGTAAACTCGTAGATTTTATTATAAATGGCTTTGTTGCATAACTAAGGTCAATACTGTGCCGTTCGTGTCATTTTATGTGGCAGTTAACTTTGTTCAAATGCATATAAATCGATTTAAATTCACCACGCCGTCTTCAACTACATACCTGAGCATCCGCCATCTTTGCCTGCCGAGTCGTGAAGAGGCCTGAGCATGCGCGCAATGGGCGGAAGAGGACGGAACGCAGGAAGTTACGTTTCAACTAAACTGCGCAAAATAAAAAGCTGCGTAAATTGATTAGAAACACAAAATAAAGCTTTGAAATGTCTATATTTTTAAATTATATTGCGATGTTTAACCGCCATTATTGTTTATTTTATTTCTCATGATTGTATTCGTGAGGGAATTATGTTTTTTTAATGGACGACTTAAACAACAGTGACACCTGGAGAGGCGTGACCAGGAGGAATGGCCTCCCCGATCTGAATCCGAGTGGGGTTTCGTTATTGGACTTCTGTGCTAGTCACGGATTGTCCATAATGAACACCATGTCGATGATCGACTTTGTTGTGTTGTCATCAGACCTTCAGCCGAATGTTTTGGACACTCGAAGACTCTGGAGAAGGAGTCTTTTCAGCTGTGGTTGGCTTGTGGGACTCCCAAGGTGACTGACGGGTGCCGTGAGGCCAAGCTTGGGGCATGTTGGGGCTGTCTTGGTTGACATGCTTCTTCAACATTGCGTGGCGGTTGGGAACAGTGCCTCTGGACTGCAGGGTGGGGTGGTGGTACCCCATTCTTAAGAAGAATGGCCAGAGGGTGTGTTCCAATTATTGGGGGATCACACTCCTCAGCCTCCCTGGTAAGGCCTGTGCCAGGGTATTGGAGATGAGAGTCCTGCCGATAGTCGAACCTCGGCTTCAGGAGGAGCAATTTGGTTTTCGTCCCGGCCGTGGAACACTGGACCAGCTCTACAACCTCTGCAGGGTACTCAGGGGTTCATGGGAGTTTGCCCAACCGGTCCACATGTATTTTGTGGACCTGGAGAAGGCATTCGACTATGTCCCTCGTGGTGCCCTGTGGGGGTGCTCCAGGAGTACGGTTTTGGGGGCCCGTTATTAGGGGCCATCCGGTCTCTGTGTTTGGTCCGCATTGCCGGCACATAGTCGGACCTGTTCCCGGTGCAAGTTGGACTCCGGCAGGGCTGCCCTTTGTCACCAGTCCTGTTCATAACTTTTATGGACAGGATTTCTAGGCCCAGCCAAGGGCCGAAGGGGTACTAGTTCGGGTACCAGTGGATTTCGTCCCTTATTTTTACAGATGATGTGGTCCTGCTGGCCCTCTCTAGCTAAGACCTACAGCATGCACTGGGGCGATTCGCAGACGTGTGTGAAGCGGCTGGGATGAAGATCAGCTCCTCCAAGTCCGAGGCCATGGTTCTCGTCCGGAAAAGAGTAGCTTGTCCTCTTCAGGTTGGAGGGCAGTTCCTTTCTCAAGTGGAGGAGTACAAGTATCTTGGGGCTTGTTCACGAGTGAGGGGAGAATTGGGGGGAAGAAGGACAGATGGATCGGTGCAGCTGCCGCAGTAATTGGGACCCTGTGCTGGTCCGTTGTGGTGAAAAGAGAGCTGAGCTGAAAAGCGAAGCTCTTGATTTACCGGTCGGTCTACGTTCCAACCTCACCTATGGTCATGAACTTTGAGTCATAACCGAAAGAACGAGATCCCGGATACAAGCGCCTGAAATGAGCTTCCTCCCTTAGAGATAGGGTGAGGAGCTCGGCCATCCAGGAGGAGCTCGGAGTAGAGCCGCTGCTCCCCACACCGAGAGGAGCCAGTTGAGGTGGCTTGGGCATCTATACCGGATGCCTCCTGGATGCCTTCCTCTTGAGGAGTTCCTGGCACGTCCCACCTAGAGGAGGCCCAAGGAACGGCCAAGGACACGCTGGAGGGACTATGTCTCTCGGCTGGCCTGGGAATGTCTTAGGCTCTCTCCGGAGGAGCTGGAGGTGTCTGGGGAGAGGGATGTCTGGGTGTCTTTACTGAGTCTGCTGCCCCTGCAACCCGGTCACGGATAAAGCGGAAGACAACAAGTACAAGTACGACATAAACAAAAAGTGTAAAATCTAGTATCTATAAGCAGAAATCCAAGAAATATTACAAAAACAACAGGTTTTAAATGGAAATAAATCTTAATGTGGCCTACTTTGAGATTTGAAGTTGTGATTTTATATGTGACAAAATTATAAAAAAATTAAAATTATTTTTGAAAAGATTCCCAAACGGTTTACATATCATACAGCCCATGATTTAACATATTGTTTCCAACTTAACAACCTGTTTTAACAATGTGCTGAGCTCGATGTGTTTGTTTTTACTGCTATGTAATCATTTATTTCTTATTTCACCCATTTAAATTAAAGGTACAATTGTGACAAACCTTAAGAGACTTTACGTACTGGAAGATTTTTTCTATATGAACGGATCTCTTGGCATTAAAACATCTTTTTGAGCACTGCAAATAGATGTATTCAGCAGGGTGACCAAATATTATTTACTTTTTGTTGTTTTTTTTGTTTGTTTTACTTTTTGCAATATGCACATTCCAATAAATTGGGAAAAGGTCAGTAGTGTTGTTGCAAAGAGTTACCACAGAGTAACAGCAAAGAGAGTTATACAAGATAGGGGAGACATAAATAAATAGCGGGGGCAGGTTACAAGCTGCAAAATTGGAGAATTGGAACAGTAGGGGTTACGTCATCGACTTGCAATCCCTGCACCGTAATTGCAACATCAAAAAGGGAGGGAACCAGCGCTGTTTTCACAGTCTTCCGCTGCTAAAAAAAAACTATTTCAAACTGCAACAAGCAATTGTTTTGAGGAGAAGAAAGTGCAGGAAGCGACGGAGGCTCATACACCAGACTCTCGTCGTGCCAGTGTTTGTTTGAAAGGTAACTTCAGTGTTATGACCTACTGACTGCCCAGAGTCACTCTGAACCCAGTGGTATCTAACAATGTTTAGCCTGGAAAACCAGTAAAAAAATATATTTGTCGGCTTGCTGTCTAAAGTTTACGCAGTTCTTATTATTCTGATTTGATGGCTGGTTACGTTGATGGCTGTGATTGGTTTTTGCTCAGAACGTCATCTGCAGCAGTGAATTGTGGGTAATATACGAACGTATATATATATTAGCGGATGTGGGGCACAAAGGGGGCGGGGCTACGCACTCGAACCCATCAACGGGAACGCGCAATTCAGGGACACAAGGGTGGAAGTGCGGATATTGGGACAGGGCCGAAGATGGCATCGGGAGGAGAAGGAGGGGATCGAGGTAGAAGCTTCTTTAAAGGCTTCTTTAGAATAAAATATTTTCTGACAGTATTCCCAGTGCTGGATGGAAAAAAAACCCAAAACCGACAATTTGTCAATCGATTTAAGTTAGATTTATGTCTACTTAATTAGCTTTTAACGTATTGTGTACTAATGTTGCGTTTAAATGTAGAAACAAGTCAGATATATAAGTTAAACCAGTAAGGACATATGTATTGACAGTCAACTTGACTGTCACTGAAAAAATAAGTTTTTTTAACTTGTTTAATTAACCGTAAACTGTAGTTTCAGTTTCACTTTTAATTCAAACTTGAGTTTGACTTTAAATCAGCTGTGTGGTCGTTTGGATAATGTATCTCATGTCTGATTTTTGTCTTTCAGGAAGTTTTAAAGATCTTATAGTGGAAGAGCTATCTCTGTTGTTAAAGAAGTAAGTCACCGAATTTTCTATGATTACACAAAAAATTAGGATGCGCAGAACTGTGATTCTACTGTTGCAAATGACTTTTTTCTAAAACATTACAGTAATTTATAATTTTTTTAGTCGCTTGGTTGTGTTTCCTCTGATTTGATGTGTCATGTACAGTAATTCCAGCTCCCGTTGGATTCCTGGTTATTGCCAGGCAGACAGACTTGACACATCTTATTCATAAAATAGACTGCTCGAGTGTCTCTGTGATCTACTTTTTCCTTTATAAATGAAATCTAGGCCTCTGAGTCATTATTGTGTAGCTGTGATTTTAAATAGTTATTGTATCAGGCATAGTATGCTGTCATTGAACGATTCTGAGAATGGTTTTGAACATGGATATGTTTACTGTTTTGGTTCTCACGGGTAAGGCATTTCCAAGTGTTATAATGAGTAGAACAACTGTGGGGGATTTGTGTTGAGAATATATCCGTCTTTGGTAAAATTACTTGAGGATTTGTCACGCATTCATGCAAGGACATAATATGGAAAGTCTCCTTGTCTCCTGATAGCCACGTTACCTCAGCGACAACCTAGACCATGACAAAAAGAACTCAGTGCACAGAGAAATCTGTGTCCCTTGACTAATTGGGACTTTTATTCATACTGTAATACAGGTGTGGGTCAAGTAGCCTTGGTGCATGCAAAGTACAAGATTAAACGTTCAGTTCTGGATAACATCAGGAAATGGTCCAAAAAATCTTTTAAGCTTTTTCTTTTAGGCCGTTCTTTCTATTAAGACTCATGAAAATGTGGATCAGGGCAGATCCCAGTGCATTTAGCGTTATAAGTTTAGGGTGCACCATTTAGTGGAGATCGAAGCAGTCTTGAGCATATAAAAAATTTGCATTAGGACCAGCCATGAGGCAGGTAGTTTACTGTTTAAAAAAACAACTTTTTTTAAAAAGCGCTGGTTAGATTAAACGTTTTGATACAGCTACTTGATCTTTTTAAACAACTTCACAAACTGTAACTAGTTTCCTTCCAACACAGGCAATATGTCTTATCCTGTTTGCATGATCTACACCCACCACCACCCTCTTGCAGTTTCATCTGTAGATGGCTTCAACGACATGGATTCGGTGATGCTATCATGATCCAGGAAGTGCTGAATGCAATGAAGCTCCTTAACCCACGTCAGCATAAAGTCTCTCAGGCTCTACAGGACATAGGAGATCAAGTGGATGGAGATGGAGGGCTAAGAAGGTGATGATCCCTTTTGGTAGGGCTGTAGCTCTAATTCAAACACAAATATAGCATTTTTAAAACTAGTATTGGAATTTATTATCTTGATCCTAAATCCAATATTAATGTTTTTTCCTTAGGCTAACAAACGACCCATCAATCATTCCCACAAAAGAAGTGTTCCTGAAAGTCGTCTGTGCACTGTTTTCAGATGGTAAAATCAGCTGGGGCAGGGTGGTTTCTGTGTTCTGGTTTGCCTGTCTACTTGTCATGAAAGTAAGTGGGGCATTTAGTCTCTTTTCCTGTAGTAGGGAAATATTCCAGCAGTACATTTTAGCATTAAAGCTATTTATTTTTCATCCACTTTGAGTTTTACTTGCAATTTTAGAAATATTATTTGATGATTTGTATTTTTGTTGACTTATGTTCAGGCAAATGTGTTAAATTAAACTGAACTAAATACAATCGATTTGATCATCTTTTCCACACATCTGGCCAGGCACATGAGAACAGAATCTTTGACATCATCAGAGACATAATCACCTGGACCATAGACTATTTCCGGGATAAGGTGATCAACTGGATAAAGGAGCAAGGAGGCTGGGTAAGGAGCTCACTACCATATTACTTTTGAGCACATCACTAATTGAAGTTGTTGAGTTTTGCTCTTAAAAAGACGGTTCATTATATTCATGTGTGCTTTTGTAGGAGGGAATTTATTCCCACTTTGGCACTCCCACATGGCAAATGGCAGCAATTTTCCTAGCTGGTGTGCTCACCACCCTTTTTGTCGTCCAAAAGATTTAAGAGGTGTGTGAAGAGCAGAAAGGAGAAATATTTGAAAAACAACAACTGGAACAAAACAAGAAGATGATGGGGGAACGCAGTAGGTTTGGCAGAGTAAACCGGTCAAACAAGAGAAACTTGTATACAGGAAATAATTGGTTGTCTCCCATATGGCCACAAAAACTCTCAGGATGGCACACCAAAATCACAATCAATGAATGCCTTTGCAAAATGTTGTGATGTACTATTACTATAATATAGGAACTACAAAAAAGCCTATCATAGATCATTTGTCTTTTGTTTTGTTTTCACTACGGTAATTTATATTTTAGACTGACTAGAAATGATCGTTTAAAGTTTCACAGCCTATAAGTATTTTCAGTAGTTTTATTTTAAAAATATATACATATTTTTTTCTTTTTACAAAATTAAAACCATTACAAAATTATTTACAGATGTGGCAATTGGGGTGACCTATGTTACTCCCCACTGGCCCCACTGACTATGCCACTAACTAGAAGTTCTCCTGTTTGCATGTACAAAATCAGAGGGATGGGCAGGAGTTTAGACTTAAATAAATAATTTTAACTTTGTCGTTTTTACTTGAAAAAGCACAGTTTATATGGATGCTTGAAAACTTTAATAATGTATTTTAATTTCTTTTATTTACACTTTTAGTAGTGCTTGAATTTGCATGTTTCTAAATTTGGCTCACACTTTGTTGCACTTTGTTCTGTGAGACAGCCCTATCCAACATGCTGCCAGTTGATGTAAAGGTTTGTAGGCACAGTTGATTTCTCTGAAGTGTGCAGTCACTGACACCTTGTGAGTTTTTACGCTAAGCATTTGTTTAATTACATAAATACATTACTCTTATAAAAAGTTGTTATCCTCTGACACTCTGACTCATCCATTTTTCCTATGGGTTGTCTGACTGAATGGTTGAACCTGTTATGCAAAAGTAATGAGAGAGGACACCCAAAACTGTTATTAAGTGTCGTTAAGTTCTTCACAATATTTCAGTACAAAAAAGCTGTCAGCCATGTATAGCCGATGCTGCAGCATAGTTCCAACAACATCGCCCTTAGAAACATAATGCTGCTAAAAGCTCGTCATCATCCTGGGCCAAGTTCTTTCTAAATATAAGCTTTCATTTGCAATATTTTAGGATATTAATAAAAATAAAGCCATTGTTTAAAGGCAGTATCTGCATCATCTTGGCATGATTTAATATCCCCCTGTGTAAATAAAAACAGATTGATGTATTGCTCACTATGTGTCTCTGGTGCATACAATAATTTACACACCAAAAACAGTTAATCAACATACCCTCTAGGTGTTGCCAATGGGCTCATGATTATAGAAACGTGCATGTGCCTACCAGGAAGTTTGCTCAGAGCTGTGGATATTTCCATGGTCGGTTCATTATTGATACATCTAAACCTTGAGTGGAAAAGGGTGTATGACAGGTTGTTCTGGGGCCTTGCTTTTAGCATTCAGTTAGTGACGTATTTGGCTATTCAAATATAAAGTTTATTTTTAAAGCATCTGGTTTGATTAAACAAGGATGTGTAGTCAATAGCTTGGGTTTTCATGCATTGTTTAAATATCTATAAATGACCTAATGTCACAATCACCTTTTTGTGTATATGTATTTACATGTTTTTAGTGTGTGTGCGTTGGGGGGCGTGGATGATTTTTATGTTTTTTTTTTTAATGAAGTCATGTGTCATGAACTGATATTTGCTTTGAGCTATGAAAGACATGCTGTATGCAGAAAAAAGAAACTATCATATATTAAACTTATTTTTGATAGTTTTTTTCTGATATTAATTACTACAACTGCTGCAACATTACAGTCAGTGCTTACTGGTGATAAGATCAACCTTTTATTCCAAAGTTTCCACATTTTCTATCTTTGTAAGTCTGGAAAATGTCTCAAGTGATGTTTCAAGTTGAAATTAAATATACAGTATATACCATATTTCTCGTTTTGTTATGTGCATGCCGTATTTTTTACTTAATGGAAATTTAAACTTTTAGGCTGCTTTAGCTTTTCGCTTGATTCAACATCGATTCAAGATAACTTAAGTATTCATTTACTTTCAGAAATGCAGTTTTAAGTGTAAAACGATTCTTTAAATTGGACAGAGGAAAGACTGAGGCTTATTAGAGTTTTTATTTTATTTAAACCTATCTAGGATAATAGGATCGCATACAAATTAAGCTGAAAGTTTATTAAGATTTCAAACCCTAATCAAATATTTCCGCTAGGGTTTGTTCTGACTCCAATGAGCAGAAGAATTATTTGAAAGCAGGCCCAACATTTTTGAAAAATAGTATCTTTTCACATGAAAAGGACCTCCGATTTCACCTTGAGCTTAAGTTGCAGGAATTTGTGAGTATTTTCACTTGAATACGTAAAGGAAAATAGTACCTGGCGGCTACAGGGCACCGCTAGGGGGTGCTATAACCCCCCTGTATTAGACACAGCACTTCCGTAGCATACTACAAGAAAATAAAGATATTTCACTTTTAAAAACAAAGGAAGCTCATTCCAGGCGCAACAAGGACTGATCCTATCGAGTTTTAAGAAAAGAATACATGAAAGCATAATTAACCAACTCAAGTTCATGTTTTGACATTAATCTTCCTGGTATGGAAAAATTCCTCAGATATGAAATAATACCTACTTTTGAAAGCATACTAGATGTAATCTACACATCTAATTGAACTTTAGTTCCACTCAGTTTGTTAAAATAGTGCCAGATTATAAATAGCATCCCTTTACGGGTCATATTTGAATCCAGTTCGGTATAAACTCAGTACAGAACAATTCAATTTCTAAAAATAAAATATAATCAGACAGTCATATTCAGATCATATTCCATACATTGCAATTTGTTCTCACAATGCTACAATTTCACCATAGGCTTGACCTCTGAGGAACCTGCTGTGACATAAATCATGGCATGATGATAAGTAAAAACATTCAGAGGTTATTGTCCTTGTTTAATCTTTTTAATGATTTCACACCAAGCACAGCAGGTTCAGTCTAGTCTTTTAATCAGTTGTGCAGAAAAGTCTAGCTTTCAAAAATCCAAATGTTGCTGGTATATAAATATACCAGGCAACTGCTAGCAAAAATTTGAGGAAAGATGTGAAGTTTTGAACAGGACGGCTGACAAAAGGCAGCCCGGCCAGAGTATAACGTGCACCGGAAACAGGTACTACTTTAATGCCAAGGTTGCCAAATTTGACTGTTTCCAGCCCAAACACAACGTAAAACTCGCCCATCTCGATAAATAATAATTATGATTAATTAATTATTGAAATAATCGTCAACTAATCTAGTAATCGAATAATCGTTAACTGGAGTAAACAGACACTAAAACATGCCATTTGCTGAAAGAACAACCCACTTAGAGCAGTAATAAATTAAAAATAGTACAAACAATGTATACATTTGGCATTTAAGATGAAAAACCCTTTTCTGTTGGTAAATATGCTCTATCCAGAACTTCTCATGACAAAGTTGTATCTTCACCTGATTCAAATTCTGTAAAAAAATCTCCTATAAGCACATTTTGCTATCCGATTATTAATCCAAAAAATAGTTGACAGATTAATCATTCAGTCATTTTCTACCGCTTATTCCATAGCAGGTCGTGGGGGAGCTGGTGCCTATCTCCAGCAGTCTATGGGCGAGAGGCGGGGTACACCCTGGACAAGTCGCCAGTCTATCGCAGGGCAACACACAAACAACCATGCACACACTCATTCATACACCTAAGGGCAATTTAGAGTGACCAATTAATGCCTAGCAGCCATGTCTTCGGACTGTGGGAGGAAGCCGGCGTACCCGGTGAGAACCCACGCATGCACGGGGAGAACATGCAAACTCCATGCAGAAAGACCCCGGCCGGGAATCAAACCCAGGACCTTTTTGCTGCAAGGCAACAGTGCTACCAACTGCACCACCGTGCAGCCCACAGATTAATCAAATCAAAAACCAAATAATTGTTAGTTGCACCTAAGGTTGGGCGGTTGGACAAATTTATCGACCATTCAAGCTAGGTTGAGCCTCCATGTTTTTTTAAGGGCAATATTTTGGGGGGGTTTTGGCATACAGGTTAAGGGCAAAACATAGGCGTATCTAGTTCACAAACACGTGACAATTTTAGCTCTGGATCAGCACCCCATTCCTTTTTGTATATTTTTTTGTATGTTCCCCTATAGCATGATGCTGTCTCTCAACATCAAGTCTGAAGGATGCAGCCCCTGAATTTGGACACAGTTATAGCTTAACAACAGTAAAGGCCTTGTAGCTAAGTTGAACTCTTAACCCCATTTGGGGTGTTTACAATTGTTGTTGATCAATATTGCTTCACAGGGACCGTTGATTAACAAATGACAATCACTGATTGATGATGTCAAGTTTAACACATTTTCTACATTAAAAATATATAAATATGTGTGCAAGTTCTTACTTTTCTGCCATACAATGACAGCTATTGTAATAGTTGTCATTGTATATTTTCCTATGATCCTTTCTTAAAACCCACCAATGTTATGAAAAACAGCCCAAATTTTAGCAACCCGCCCAAAACTATTTTTTCCAGCCCAATGTGTTCAAAAGAAGTCAAATTGGGCGAAAATCCGCCCGATCTGGCAACACTGCCAGCACCCCTGCAGGGCACCAAGAGGGACACAAATATCTTTTCTAGGTCACATGAAAACAGAAGAAGTCATAAAATTATTTTGATCTTGGTCTCCTTTATTTTGTATATTACAAAACAATTCATTTTAACAGTGAGGTGTAGAGTTTTTTTTTTAATCAATTGTACTAAATTAGCTTCTTTTTTTTACTGAATCACATAAATGCTATTGTAATTGACTGAAATGTACTTGTTTCTCTATTTAAAATTAGTTATTTTGATTTGCGTTTTACTTGTAATGAACGTGCAGCCTTCTGATTAGGATTCATTTCATCATTGGAGTTGTGATGTTGAGCATATATGCGGTAACTGATGCGGAGATGACAGGGAGTGACTAACCTCTTGACCATCACAGTCCCATCAGCATCAAAGAGGAGCTCAGAAGAAACATGAAGTCACATGACTGTGCGGAAGTAGGAGGCAGAAAAGCAAAATGGCAGAAGGAGGTGGAGGTGATCAAGGTACTGGCTAGGATCCACTATATTCTTTATTCATCTAAGCTGTGACAGTATTCATAGATGTTTGGTAGATGTTGGAATCCGTCCGGATTAGCGGGTTGCTTCAGTATTTTTAGTTTTAGGTTGATCGAACGGACGCAAACAATGTTGCCTTAATGATGCTAGCTTAGCAAAACCGCTACGTGTTAGCGTTGAGGCTGGAGGGTTTTCTTCCTCTAGAGACTAACACCGGAACAAAGATATCTGGACATTACTTTTTTGTCTATTTTCACCAGTTAGCTACATGTTACTGGTTTAAGAAGGAACCAGTTGAAATTATTTAGCTAAAACTGACTCATTGGGTTTAAAATGATTCCATTGTGCTCTGGAAGTCTCATCTGAGATATCTGTTTTGAAGTAAACATCCCGTTAACGAGGAAGTTTAGTCGCTGGACATTTATGTAATGGGATTTTCACAGTGCTGATGTATCAGCATTTAAATGATGTTACTCATCCTGACTTTTGTTTCTCAGGAAATTCAGTGGATCCGATTGTGGAAGTGGGAGCTGTGTTGTTAAAGGAGTAAGTACATTTCACACCTGCCTTGTCTTTTCTTTCAAAACTGTTTAAATGAGGAGGTTACTTTTTAATGTAGTCTGTTTCAGTTAAGTACTTCATCCTGTTGTAAATTAAATAATCTGATATATTGTGTTGCAATTCGTCATTCCATATCGACATCAACTTAACATCTGGTAAACAAACTTCACGGTTCACAGTAGTTTTGATGCATTTTGCTGCTTTTAAAGAAATAAATACCACTGAATTCCCACAGAGGAGTTTTTAACTGAATTTCTGTTTAAAAAGTGGCAAGTCTTGCACTCATGTTGAACTTGTATCAGAAAGTTAGGTATAACTCCAGGTGTTGCCATGGATGGATGCTCAAAAGTAATAGTGACTGTATTACTGGTTGACTTTTAGGAAATTATCCAAAAAAATGATCCGAATGTGTCATAACGTGAACTAAGTAATGTGAGCCACAGAAATTTTAAACTTGATAAGACGACCAGTCAAAATCTACAAAGTGAGTAGATTACAATATAATTCCTTGTACAACAAAGACACACAGGACAAAACAACCACACACACACACACTTATGCCTAAGGGCAATTTAGAGAGACCAATTAACATAACATTCATATTTTTGAGTTGTGGGAGGAAGGTGGCGTACTCAGAGAAAATACGCATTGTGGAGCTGCACAACAAACCTAATTATAGTTGTCATCACCCAAAAGACATTTCGGAAGATCTGTTTCGCAATTATATTTCAAATGCAATGCAGTCACATTTATTCACTGCTCTTGATGCTTGTAGCCAGCATAGGTTATTTTTATCTTAAATGTGAAATCTAATGGAAAGTGGTGCAATCTCGATGAGAAAATAAAAAGAGAATAAAATAGTGGGTCAAACACAATCAGTAGGTTCTCATGGCGATATTCAACAAAATGTTAGAGCCACTGTAGGAGTGTCACAGTCCTTTGCAGGCAATCAGATGAGCAATACATTAGTCACCGGTGATCGAAGTAGGTGTCATTTCATTGCTTTTTTGTTGAATGCCAATACTGAAAAAGAGTAGATGGAAAAACTCTCTAAAGTACTCCACACCAAAGAAGTCCATGAATGACATTTTTGATTGTCAAAATAACATTTTAGGTGGCTAGTGTGAATGTTTTTAAATTAAAATTACCATTAAAACTGGGCCCTGACTGGCTCCGTTGGTAGAGTCGGCCCTCCATGTGCAGAGGCTGTGGTCTTCAGTGTCTCAGGCGCTCTGTTTAATAAAAATATTGTCTTCCAAAGAGCCGTGCTTGTTAAAACCAGCTGTTTCTTTTTTATCATGAAGCAAGAAAGGTATTTCTCTCGGTTTGTCGGTTCAAAAGTCTGTCTGTTACTAACTTCTCAGGTTTTCAGGTCTACGAGCATTCAACACCCAAGGCTTTTTGTCTATAACAGTTCAAGTTTCTACTTTGGTAAAAGACAGCAAAGGAACTTAAACAAAGCTTCCAGCAAACCTTTTCAATGCAAGTCTGAAGTATATATACTGCGCTATAACTTGCAAACACATATTTAAGGCCTTTAAAATTGTTAAATCTTCTCCTTTGCTAATTAAAACACAATAGTGTGCAGACTGTAATTAATCTCTTAACATAATCTTTAAAAAAAAGTGCCTGCCAAATGTTTTATAAAAACAAAAAAACAGTAATGTTTCTAACATTTATGTTGCTGGCTTCACATTCTAACAAGACTGCTGTCATAATACTGCTAACCATGATGAATTCGCCCAATAATTCCGATGCAAAATGTTTATATCAGTACTCCTCTTAAATAAAGCCAAATAGGTGACAGTTTCCACGCTTTGAAATGCTGTAAAATAAACCTCCAGATAAGTGCCAGCAGATGCTCGAAATGACATTTTATTTTATTATATTTTTGCTTTAGGAGAAGTTATTTAGTTTCGTATTGGATTTTATTTTGAATTGGATTCGGGGTCAGTTAACAAACTCTCGTTGCTATTTTTTCTTTGGTGTTTTTAAGAGATTATAGAAGATAAAGAAAGAGATAATCTTTCAGTTTTAGACTAATGTTTGAGTGTGTTTTAATTCTGGGCAGTAGGTCATTGTTTCATTCAAACTGTTATGTTTTTTTTTTATTATTTTAAAGTGAGGCCGTCTGTGCTGTACATAGCCTGCTACCTTAGAGTCGTATTTTGTGTTGTAATTGTAGCTACATTATTATTTTATAGTTTCTAAGACTAAGTGCGAGACATTTTACTGTGGTTTGCCCCTGAGCAGTTTCATCTACGAGCGGATTCGGCGGCACGTGGACGGTGATGCCGTAGTGAGCAGGGAAGAGCTGGATGCAACGGAGCTATGTGACCCAAACCATAAAAAGCTCGCTCAGTGCCTCCAGCAGATTGGAGATGAGCTGGATGGAAATATGGAGCTACAAAGGTAGATTGGGTCTCCACATTCAAACAGAAATACTACAAATGTTTATTCTTTCTTAGTCTTACTGTTTATTTACTAACCTTCCTCTCACAAATGAAGTCAAATCTAATGTTTTCCGTAGGATGATAGAGGACTCTGCCCTCAGCCCATCAAAAGACGTGTTCATGAAAGTCGCCTTTCAGATCTTTTCTGACGGTAGATTCAACTGGGGCCGGGTGGTCGCGCTCTTTTACTTCGCTTGTCGACTCGTCATAAAAGTACGTGACGCTCCCTCTGTTGTACCTCTCTTTGTGCATTATGGATTCATTAGTGGATAATAAACACTTTTTTTTTAAACATATTTTTCAGGCACTTATAACCAAAATTCCTGAAATCATCAGAACAATAATCAACTGGACCATAGACTACCTCCGGGATCATGTGATCAACTGGATAAGGGAGCAAGGTGGCTGGGTGAGGAAGTAGCTTACAAATGCGGCTTAAGCACATCATTAATAACATTTGTTTAAAAAATTTTAGACCCTTCAGATTCTTTACATTTTGTTTCCATGAAACCAGTTATTTCAGTAATTCTCCCAACTTTGATCTTTAAAAAAATCTTCCACTATATTAAAGAGCTATTGATCAGATCTGAGGTGGTTTAAAACTTTTCCTTGGCGCTGTGTCAGACAGGCATTAGTTAAGTGTCTCCATAATTGTTTTTTTTTTTTTTAGGAGGGTATTCGTTCCTACTTTGGGACACCCACATGGCAGACGTTGGGGGTTTTCCTGGCTGGTGTTCTTACCACTGTTATAGTCATTCGCAAGATGTGAGGGCCATTTGAGGAGCAGGGAGGAGAAAGATGGGAAGAGCTATGACTGAGGGAACAGGAACGAAAAGATGATCGGAGGGTCAACAGAAACAAGTTGAGGCAGAGTAAAAAAAAAAAGCTGAGCTAGAGGAACTCGTACATGGAGAACCACAGTTCCTGTGAAACTGGGAGTTGGACTGGAGAAGCGCTGTTGTACCTGTGACCATTGTGCCGCTGAGGAGGAGAGCTGTGCATGATAATGCACAAAATCAGAAGGATGGGGAGGATTTAGATTTTAATAAAGAAGGAATTTTGCATAATTTATTTTTTATGTGGTACAAAGTCACTGCACTCTGTTTTTAACCCTAAAACTAAATTTCAGCTGGATGAAGAGGGTTGTCTCTGTTATTTTAGTTGTAGTGATCTTTGTTTCTTTTTCATTTTCATCATCATGTCTGTATGCTAGCCAGTTTTCATTCATACGTATTTATGAGTAGTCCCTGATGGGAATCTTCAACAAACTGCCGGCTACGGACGAATTAGATGGTGGTCACGTTGAGTCGATTTAATGTAATGTTTTTGCAAACAATTAAGTTAACTAAAAAGTTCCAAGTCCGTTCAACCAAGTATGACCATTAGGTTTAAGCCCAGTTCTTTCATCTCCCTGTCCTGTCATGAATCCACAGCTTCTTATTATTTCAGGGACTAACAAAGAGTGCCTAATCAGTAAATTGTGCTCCGTTTGTTTACATTTGAAATGAAATATCGAACTGTTGTTAGACTCACTAAAAATGGCTGGATAAATTTAAACCTTTACTGTTTTGGGGTGTTTTGAAAGCCGTTACAACCTTAATGTGACTCCTCTTAATATATATATATATATATATATATATATATATATATAAATAAAAGAAATTGGGTCTGTTTTGTATTTCCAAATCAAGCCATGTGTCATGAGCCAACAGTTGCTTTGACTTACGAACAAAGTTGCACTGCGTACACAGAAAGCAGTAGGCTGCTTACCTCACTTTTGACACGTTCAGAGTACTGTATTTTTGCGACAGTTATTCAAACTGCTGCAACATCGCGCAGCAAAAGGGTTTTTTATACATTTTCCTTGTTTGTCAGTGCCTTGGTGTTTGCTTTTTTTTTTTACAATGAAGTCACTTTGATGTTTCTAAGTCTACAACTTTTCTATATGGGTGAAAATTTTTCACATTTTTGCAGTGACTTGTTATGTTGTGATGAGGAGAATAAATCTTTTAAACTCTCCCTGTTATGACTTGTGTGTGTAGTTCAGACAATGAATTATGACTGGAATCATGCTTAGGAGAGTGTTTTCAGAAAATGCGACATTTAAAATGTTTCCCTTTTTAGAGATGTTACAAAATCTTTATTTTTAGCGTATTTTTTATTGTATCCCTACTCGGATGTTCTCAGAAAATGCTTTATTATAAAATGAGGAATGTCCGCCATCCTTGAAAATGTTAAGATATTCAATTTTTAATGGAAAGTGACATCTTAGCATAAACAAAGCTAAGACTATAGCTATAGGGTACCTACTTGGAATCACCATTAAGAAACACTGGAATAATTTATTACTTTTTCTGATCCCTCAAATCTTGTCTGACAATCAGCCGCAGACAATGGTTCTGCCTAGCTGTACAGAAGACTGATTAACACCAAATGAGAAGAAGCAAAAGCTTTTTATAAAAGTTGGTTGGTTTCATAGATAGATAGGATTCTGTTCGGAAGCGGACCGAGACCACCTCAAAAAGTGGGTCTCGGTCCGGTTGTTTGGTCCGGACCAGGGTTCGCTTGAGTGTATTCACACCTGCACAAAAGGTCCGGACCAAGAGGGGAAACGAACTCTGAAAGCAGACCAAAAGTGGCAAGTGTGAATACACCCTTAGAGCCTTTTGCTGGTTTGAAAGTCAGAATATAATTGAATTTGCTGAAAGTAAGGACATTCTTGTCAACAACTTATGTAGTATTTTGATGGGTCTCAACCTAAGGCACAGAATACCACACATTTTTTCATTCATACAGCAATTACAGTGGGGAGAACAAGTATTTGATGCGCTGCCGATTATGGAGGTTTTCCCACTTGCAAAGCATGTAGATGTCTTTAATTTTTAACATAGGTACTCTTCAACTGAGTGCTGGAATCTCAAACAAAAATCCAGAAAATCCCATTGTGTGATTTTTAAGTAATCTGTTTGCATTTTATTGTATTACATAAGTATTTGATCACCTAACAATCAGAATACCGGCTCTCACGGGCCTGTTAGTTCTTTAAGAAGCTCACCTGTTCTCCGCTCATTACCTGTATTAACTGCACCTGTTTGAACTCGTTATTTGTATGAGAGCACCTGTCCACAAACTCAATCAAACAAACTCCAATGTCTCCACAATAGACTGGAACTACACAGCAGGATTAGGTCCTGCTGTGTAGTTCTGGGCTCATCCCTCACCTTCCTGAATATTTCAGGCAGAAGTAGTAGAATCTGAAGGATCTGGAGAAGATCTGTATGGAGGAGTGGGTTTGCCCACCCTGCTGCAGTGTGGGGAAACCTCATCAAGAACTACAGGAAACGCCTGGATTCTGTACCAAATATTAAGGTTTGTTTTTCTAATGAATCACATACTTATATCATGCAACAATATGCAAATTAATTACTTAAAAATCACACGTGATTTTTCTGGATTTTTTTTTAAATCTATCACACAGTTGAAGAGTGCCTATGATAAAGAATTAAAGACATCTACATGCTTTGCAAGTGGGAAAACCTGCACAATCGGCAGTGTATCAAATATTTGTTCTCACCACTAAGATCCGAGTTAAACTGCTGCTGTGAATGCTTTCACAATAAAAATGGGAACTGCTGACCTTTCACCCTTAAGAGGTCCTTTAAAATTCTAACACATTTGTCCCATGAACAAAAAAAATTTCAATTTCCCAAAAATTGCTAAAAATACATGTTTTTCAACTTTAAATATGTCTTTTAAAATTGCTTCCGCCTGAAATATTCATTTATATAATTTATATAGTAGGGTTATGAAAATTCAAATTTTATGTTAAAGGACATCAACACAAAAATGTGACATACATTAGTAATTTGCATTAGAAACATTCTAGGAAGTAATTAATATTTTTAGAACCTAAAATGGCCCAGTAATCTTTTTTTATGCATCATTATATATTTTTTGCATTGTCAGATTTTAAAAGACCACACTTTAGGTTCCTAATTAGAAAAATGTCCTTAAAAAATCTTCTGTAAAAATATTAATTGTATTAATATTACACATGTATTTTTCTCACTGCAAATGCACATTTAGAACAATTAAATTACTAAATAATTGTGAGCCTTTACCAGAAAGCTACTGTAAACAATGTTTTCAGTCCAGATTTAAAAAATCCACCAGTTTCTGCACACCTCAGGATTTCAGGTACTTCCACAGCCAAGTAGTATATAAACTCAGTATATTCTCTCCTTGTTTAGTTCTGGTCCTGAAAACAGAGATGTCTCTGATGACCTGAGGTATATGGTTCATACCTGCAACTCTGAGATATAGGCCATTCAGTGTAGATAAGTTACTTCTGATGTTGTCTCTGGTCCAGGAATGGGTTAACACAAGGACTACAACAGTTGTAGTCCATGTCCTTGATACATCTCTGATTCCAGCCAGTCTGTGCCTTGTAAATCTACACCAAACTCTTAATGTGTATTGCATCAAATGCTCAAATGAAAATCGACCTTTCTGGCCACATTTGATTAAAATTTAAGGCTTTAGAAGCAGAGGTTGACAGACAGTAAACAGACTTAAAATGACTGCTGAATATGGTAATAAATCTGACATGTTGGGAAACAGAAGATGAGAAAATGTTATACTTTTTAATAGGATAATCATAATTACAGGTACATCTAAATCTAAAACCAAAAAAATGTTGAATATTGTAAAAACATTTAATATTTTTGTCACTGTCTGAAGAGTGGAGAGGTACAGAATCCACATTGAAATATTGTTGGTCCACTGGGGTTTTCAAGATGAAGATGAGAGACACCAGGACCCAACGATGCAGATGATCCGAAGGTTGCTATCAAAGCAACCTATGCTTTCATTAAACCTCAACAATTTAACAGGCTGATCACCTCCATGTCACACCACATTGATGCAGTAATTCATGCAAAAGGAGGCCCAACCAAGTATTTTTCACAATATCATAATTTCTTGAGATGTAACTGAACACATGAAAGTCATGACTATTAAAAAGATGAAACCACCATAAAAAGTTCCAATCTTTGTGGAAAACCAAAAAATATAAAGTTTTGTTTACCATTTTACAGTAATTTGTGCCAAAACTTTCACATTATGCTGTGCACAACACCTTTTTCATTGCAAACATCATAAAATTGAATGGCCTACATATAAATAGTATGGAGTAACAAACTGGTTTTAGAAAATGAAAACATGTTCTACATAAACATGCTTATTGCCTCAAAGTTAAAAAGTAATAAAAAGCAAAAGGTAAACATTACAAGACACATTGCTACAAATAAACTCACCACTAAAGCTGTAAAGATGAGACCTTTTCTTAAAATGGTCATTTTTAAAGCACTGCTTAAAAAAAAGCATTGGAGGGTAAATTTTAAATCATTTCAGAAGAGAGTGGATCAGCGGCACTTCAGCCAGCGGTAGGTAAAGATTGTTTGTTTCCAACACTCCATCCCTGACTCTCCACCTCCAAGCAGAACTGAAGTCTGGAGCAGGAACACAGCGGAGCTCCAGACCAGATTCCAGCACCTCGTCATCGTGACTGATCTGCTGGCTGTGCTGAGTCTCCAGGGTGAACACCTGTTCTGAAATCTAAAACAGAGACCGTTATTTAACCCTCTCTCCTTCAACAAATCAGTTTTTTGACTGTGTGTGAAAGCGACCAACTCTAACCTGATCACTGATGCCAGTGGCGATGTGGCCAACCTTCACCCGACGTTTCTCTCTGATTTGAATTCTTCTCCTGCTGAAGTCTCTGATGCAGACATCCACCCCTGTACCAAAAGCAAAACACAAGACATGTATAGTTTTGTACTATATGGAACGGTTCAGAGGACGGAGAGATGTTTTGGAGCTTTATCTCACCTTCAAAACAGCATGGTGGTGTTTGACCAAGCAAATCTAAACTGAAAACCTGGACATCTGGCTGACTGTTATAAGAGAAGAAACCGGAGCTGTAATCATCTCCGGGATTCAGGGACCAGCGACCAGAGTCCTTGAAAGAATAAAAGTTATTCAGTTAAAATAAGATTTATAGTAACTTACAAAACAGTTTTGCAAAATATTTGTTTTCTTTTCAAGGTGTCTATATTAAGCCTTGATGTTAAATTTAAGCAATGTGCCCTTCTGTGATGTGAGTTACCTTTTCATCCCATAGTTCCCAGTTGCAATAATGGTCACTGTTAATGCAAGACAGGAGCTGCTCCTGCATCTCCGCAGAAGGAAGCTGAGACAGACTGCTCAGGTAGAAGTCTAACAACAAGCATGAGCAGAGTTCAAACATCAAATTGTTTACATGTCAACAATTACATGCTTGGATAAAAATTCACCTCGCTCCAGTTTGCGAAGCTCAAGCTCAGGCACGGTGGTGATCTTGTTGTTTCTCTTCAAGTTTGGCTCAGGGATAAGCATTTGTGGGGCGTTCAATGACTCTCGCTTTGGCTCACGGGGGCTGATCTCCATTGTTCTTAGGCCTGTTATGACACTGTCAGCAGACTTCGTGTGTTCCTCTTTATCCTCAAAGTCACCGCTGCTATTAATTGGGTGCAGGTCATCAGGTGGTTTGTTTGGAACATACAGAGGCTCTGTGTAAGGTCCCTGGACTGAGCTGGTTAATCCCCCAACTGCAGTGAAAAAACAATTACCCTGAAGTACACTTTCCAGTCACCATTTTCTACATCAGATTTGACCATGAATCATTACACGTGTACCAGATAAGAGCAATAAACTAATTTAATGTACTGGTTTTATTTTTCTAAGTTACAAACATGCTGGATTACACTGTTGACGTGGTTAGGAACGTCAATGTATTTGCAGACTAATCAGGACTGATATGCAGGTCCTTCTCAAAATATTAGCATATTGTGATAAAGTTCATTATTTTCCATAATGTCATGATGAAAATTTAACATTCATATATTTTAGATTCATTGCACACTAACTGAAATATTTCAGGTCTTTTATTGTCTTAATACGGATGATTTTGGCATACAGCTCATGAAAACCCAAAATTCCTATCTCACAAAATTAGCATATCATTAAAAGGGTCTCTAAACTAGCTATGAACCTAATCATCTGAATCAACGAGTTAACTCTAAACACCTGCAAAAGATTCCTGGGGCCTTTAAAACTCCCAGCCTGGTTCATCACTCAAAACCCCAATCATGGGTAAGACTGCCGACCTGACTGCTGTCCAGAAGGCCACTATTGACACCCTCAAGCAAGAGGGTAAGACAAAGAAAGAAATTCCTGAACGAATAGGCTGTTCCCAGAGTGCTGTATCAAGGCACCTCAGTGGGAAGTCTGTGGGAAGGAGAAAGTGTGGCAGAAAACGCTGCACAACGAGAAGAGGTGACCGGACCCTGAGGAAGATTGTGGAGAAGGGCCGATTCCAGACCTTGGGGGACCTGCGGAAGCAGTGGACTGAGTCTGGAGTAGAAACATCCAGAGCCACCGTGCACAGGCGTGTGCAGGAAATGGTCTACAGGTGCCGCATTCCCCAGGTCAAGCCACTTTTGAACCAGAAACAGCAGCAGAAGCGCCTGACCTGGGCTACAGAGAAGCAGCACTGGACTGTTGCTCAGTGGTCCAAAGTACTTTTTTCAGATGAAAGCAAATTCTGCATGTCATTCAGAAATCAAGGTGCCAGAGTCTGGAGGAAGACTGGGGAGAAGGAAATGCCAAAATGCCAGAAGTCCAGTGTCAAGTACCCACAGTCAGTGATGGTCTGGGGTGCCGTGTCAGCTGCTGGTGTTGGTCCACTGTGTTTTATCAAGGGCAGGGTCAATGCAGCTAGCTATCAGGAGATTTTGGAGCACTTCATGCTTCCATCTGCTGAAAAGCTTTATGGAGATGAAGATTTCATTTTTCAGCACGACCTGGCACCTGCTCACAGTGCCAAAACCACTGGTAAATGGTTTACTGACCATGGTATCACTGTGCTCAATTGGCCTGCCAACTCTCCTGACCTGAACCCCATAGAGAATCTGTGGGATATTGTGAAGAGAACGTTGAGAGACTCAAGACCCAACACTCTGGATGAGCTAAAGGCCGCTATCGAAGCATCCTGGGCCTCCATAAGACCTCAGCAGTGCCACAGGCTGATTGCCTCCATGCCACGCTGCATTGAAGCAGTCATTTCTGCAAAAGGATTCCCGACCAAGTATTGAGTGCATAAACTGTACATGATTATTTGAAGGATGACGTTTTTTGCATTAAAAACACTTTTCTTTTATTGGTCGGATGAAATATGCTAATTTTGTGAGATAGGAATTTTGGGTTTTCATGAGCTGTATGCCAAAATCATCCGTATTAAGACAATAAAAGACCTGAAATATTTCAGTTAGTGTGCAATGAATCTAAAATATATGAATGTTAAATTTTCATCATGACTATATGGAAAATAATGAACTTTATCACAATATGCTAATATTTTGAGAAGGACCTGTAAGCTTTTATTCCAGGGTTGCCCAACTCCAGTTCTCGAGAGCTATTGTCCAGCAACTTTTAGATGAATCTGTTCTCCAACAATCCCAAATCAAATTGCTGAAACCCCTCATCAGCATGTCATACAGCTCTACAGAGGCATAGCTATTCATTTGTACCAGGCGTGTTGGAGCAGGGATGCCGCTAAACATTGAGCTATAGTAAATTCCATCTATGATTAAAGAGCTAAATCAGTTGTTTCTTTGCAATAACTGGGATGGCTATAGGCTATAAAGGTATTGAATTTCTATCACTAGAGTATTTGATCCCCAGTAGCAAACGTTCAGTTTTGGATGGGTCCCCGAAACTGCTTAAATACAGCCATAAAGAAAAAATAAATACACCAAAGCTTTACTTCACCTTCTTTTAGAGCTCTGTCAGTTTTTTCTTTGAGCTGAGATGCTGATAATCTCTTGACTGGATCCTTCTGGAGTCCAGCCTTTAAAACTTCAGCTGTAAGAGGGCTGCAGTCACATGGGATCTCTCCGATTGGCGGAGGCTCATTTGCAATCTGTGTACGTGGAAAAAGGCAATTTTGTTAGGATTTGATATGAATAACCAGAGGAGCAGATTTACTGTTTGTTCTGTGTGACTGTGAGCATCACCTTCAGGTACAGTCTACAGGTGTAGTATCTTGTCCATGGTTGACATCCATTCAGCATGTGGAGCAACATGCAGCAGCTGCTCCACACATCTGCTTTGGCTCCACGGGGTTCTCCTTTTACAATCTCAGGGGCCATATGGGTCTCTGTGCCCTTCAGATCTGATTTAAGTTAGAAAACAGTAAATACAGACATGACTGGATAAATTCCACATCACACAGCTGATTGGCCAAAGGTGCACAATGTTTACCTCTGGAACTACTGAGGCTCAGGCCCTGGTTGTCGAGTTTCTCTGCATGTCCAAAGTCACACAGGAAGGAGTCTCTCCCATCTTCTGACAGCAACACGTTGTCAGCTGTGAGATCCAAGCAGAGCCATTAATCATCAGTGGCCTTACAGAAGCCTTGCTTTAGCTAAAATATTCAGAAATACAGCTGCTAGTGGGCAGAGCAAAATCTGAAATCAGATCTGGACAGCTGCAGGACAAATTACTTTGATGTGGAATGAATAATGAGGACAGCCATTGCTCTTGTTGTTATTAAAGTGTCCTGAACACCAGATGACGCCTAAGCCTCAAAAGAAAATATGTTTTTGTCTGTTTCGCTTCATTTGCTATACTTCCTCCTTTAGAGTTCTCCTTCTGTTTTTCTGTTTTGTTCTTCTATTACGTTTCTCTTCCTCCTCTACTTGTCTCACTTTCTATACTTGTACTTTTTTTTCCTTCACTCTACTTGTCTAGCGGACTGCTTCTTGCAATCCGACCCATCCCCCTCATGCTCCTTCTGTGTGGTTCTTTTCTTTCTCGCTGTCCTGATCAAGTGCACATGCGCGGTTACTGACTGGTGGCTGTGACTCACGCTGTGGGAAATTCCCAGCCCGTCAGCAGCACACAGGTGCCTCAAGATCAAATCTAGACTGTAACTATGACACTCGTGTTCCACACAACAGCTAAACAACGACAAATTCTTCAGAGGAATACTTTCTCTTTATATTTTCCACTGGATACTATAAGACGTGAGGGTGTTCATATTTAGGAGTTTACAGACTAAAACAAATTCTTAATATTTCCAAGTCAAAGTTTTATGAATAAAATAAAAAGGCTGTTTTTCAGCTTTAAATGAAGGAAAGAAATATCTTTACTTTTTGCCATTTTTAGTTTATAAAAACCCATACAATCTTACTTCCTTTTTTCTGTGTATGTCAAGAGATCAAATCAGTTTTCTCGCTTATTCATATTTTTAGCTTTAGGACAACTCAGATCAGGCTTTTTTAAATACATACCTTTAATATCTAAATGTGCCACTTTTTTCTTTACAAGGTATTCCAGGGCAGTTAAAACCTGACCGTGGTAGTGAAGACTTAAATCCTCTGGCAGTTGGCCACGCTCCATTATCAGCTGACTCAGGGAGCCTGGACATAACAGATAAAATCAGAGTCTCGATTAAAAACTTCAAAAGGTCCATAATTTATCAGAAAATGTATTAGCTCAAAGTGCAGCACTTAAAAGGCAGGTTAACGGTCATTTCAGAACAGTTGAACTGCCACTTTGCACATTACTGTGGAAGTCGCAACAAAATGCACTTTTTGTAAAAAAAAGGAAAAAACAAAGCTTGTTTACCTGATTTTTCTTCCATTAAAAGAACCACATTTGGTCCCTCTCTAACCACTCCAAAGAGCTCAGTGATACAAGGAGATCTGAGGGTACTCCACGCACCCACCTCCTCACTGCTGAATCTCTTTAGGGCAATCTGTGTTCAAAGAAAATACGGAGATACAGAATAAAATCCTACATGTCACCCTTTTAGATCGGACAGTGGAGAAAAAATGTTTGGCAATATAAACTAGTTCACCTTTTTGGCTGCAAATCTGAATCCTGTGTTGACATCTTGAGCACTGTAAACCTCACCATAGGAGCCTTCTTTGATAAACCGCGACAGGATGTATTCGCTCCCCTCCTTATATTCAGAGTCCACAGGTTGGATTTTCTTTAAGGAAAAGACATGAGTTAATTTTATATAAACAATAGCTTAAAAAATGTAATTGAAAGATGGTGGCATACCTCATTGTAAAAGATAGTTCCTTCATTGCATTCTGAATCAGCTGTTAAACATGTATTTTCATTGTCCCTAGCTTCCCACTCCACATCTTTGAAAAATGGCCCCGCGTAGCAAGGATCTGCCTGGCTGACAACGCCTCTGAGACCTGCAAGGGCGAGAGAGCAGTCCCCAAGACTGCTGAGGGAATCTGAGCTGATGTCCTGCTCATACGGCTGGAAGCTGGAGAGGTGATCAAAGACCTGGCGAGGCCAGTTCAGAGGAGAGCAACTTGAGCCAGTGGGGTAGATCTGTCTGTCGTAGAGAGGATGGCCACACTCCTGCTCCACCAAGCTTTCAACGCTGCTGCAGCGGGATGTGCTGAAGTCGCTTATTCCTCCATTAGAGAACTCCTCCTACAGGAGATGGTCAAATTATAATGTTTATATGTTTAGAGGCTGAAAATTCATGGACGTGAGAAGCAACATTCAGTGTTTCACTTCCACAGCTTTAGGCAAAAGGATGTTTAAAAGTCTGGGATACTGACTTCGAGAAAATGTGGCACTGCATCCTTTAAAATCAGTTCTGGTGTGAACACAGTATACAATGAATCCAGTCAAGTAAATGTTTTACTAAAACGATAGACAGGGGGTTTGTAAAGGACAAATTTGGGAACATTCATACTGACTGCAGGAAATGTAAAGCAGCTAAATGCCAGCAGAGGCCTTGAAACCATGTTTTATAGCTCGTGAAAAAAAGCACGCAATCAAAGTGTTTACATGTCCACATTATGCAATCAGCGATAGGTTACACTTAATTTAATTACTGCTTACTTTAAATATGACCTAGTTTCTTGTAATCAGGTAATCAGAAGATGCTGACTGCACAGCGGTGTCTTATTCTGATATGGTCTAAATACAGTTAATATCAGGCTACTGTTATGCCAACAAAAGTGTTTGGATAGAAACAGTTCTCACCTGGATCAGGCCACTTTCTTGTTCAGGGACGCCGGAGGGAATTCGATGTCTCTGCCGCTGCTTCTCTTTTCCCTTCCCCTGCTTTTTTCTCTTTCCTTTGCTCTTTTGCCGTCTTTGGCTCTTCTTTTCCCGTGTGAGATGTGCCTCTTGAAACGAGGCTGAAATTGGGCATGCCACATGGTTGTGATCTGAGGGAAGGCTAAGCAATACAAATTTGGGTTATTTTCATTCATTTCCACAAATAAATGTGAGAGGAAAATAGTAATGAGCAATGAGAAACTTACCTGGTAAAGCAATTTGGGAAGGCAACAAATCTTTCAGAACAAGATGGACTGAATTCCTGGGAGTCCTGAGTTTCACCTAAAGAAATGTTGGTGTTAAATTGAATCCAGTCACACTCAGTAATAACATTATATCCTCATAAATCAGTAAAAACACTTACATTCAGCCTGGGCGATGATGGTAGAGGTCTTTATTGGCATTTCTCCCACTTGCTCTGCAGTTCCATGTGTGAGGAGTTTGTTTACCAGTGGGGTCGTAATCCATTCTGGTTCTTCCATGCAGCCCAATTTGCTGTCCTTCCCCTCATCTTCCTCCTCTTCTGTCTCCTGCTCCTTGCTGGAGCTGGGCGGATATGATCCCTTCAGCTCAGCTTTTGGGGAACAAGAGAATGGAGCGGTTGAATTGAAAAGCCTCTGCCTCACCGCCATTTCATCTGATAGTTCTGAAAGAGAGAATATCAAGTCAAATTATTTTTGGACAATTACAACCACTTTTTAAGTTGAAATCTCAGTTACAAGATATTCTTTAATTACTTTTTTGAGCCCCTTTTGAGAAGCATGTTTATTTATGTAGGGAATCCCTCAAGAAAGTTTGTAGTTTGACTAATGCAAGGCTTAAAATTTTGTAAATTGCACTGGTAATAGTTACATCGGATGTCTGTGAAACATAATAGATTTGCAGCATTTCTATACAGTTGCATGGTTGTTGATACCAGCAATGCATTATTCCTATATGAATACAAAGTTCTTTGAAGTGTGTTAGCAGATTTTTATTAGAGGCCAATTTTATAGAGGTTTAATCAAAAGAACAAAATGAACTACCAAAAATGTCTTCTCAGTTCAACCATTTAACAGGTTTCAGTAGTTCGTTCTTATTATTAAATGATACTAAAAAGAACAAAAGTAACTTCTTCACTGAACCAGCAGCTCCAATTAGCATGAAACTGCTGAGACAAAGGAGTAAATGTTTCTCAGGTCAGCAATTAGGCAAGCACCTTTTTTTTTTTGTGCTTTTTATTGCCCATATAAAAGGTTGACATGTTGGACTATGCCCTCCAAGCTTTAAAAGAAAAGACTTGAATATGAAGTCGAACTGAAACTCCGAAAGTCTGCAGTGGGTAGATGATACAGAAAACTAAACCCTGGCCTCTTTTTGACAGCTGAAACGGTTTCAATAAAACCAATTACTCTGTTCCAGTCAAATTAAGTATATTAGGTAAGACTCAACCAGACTGAACTACCAACAAAGACTTGCATGAGTGTGGTGAGCTGAACGTGTAGGAAAATAAAAGAAATATATTTAAATTAAACTAAGGGTGTTCATCGGATCCCAGCTGAAAATCAGTTGGGGAGGCACAGTTGCAGCTTGTTGCATCATAGCATGCCCTGTCCACAAAGATTAACACTAAAATCCTGATTCAAGCTAATCAAACCACCTACATATTTATCATTTTCTGATTTATCAGCATAACTTAAACATACCTACAACCAAACTAGTATCCAACTTCTAATAAGTGTGACTAAATTTTTCACATTACCTTTACTGCCCTTAATGCACTGCAAGATCTTTTAGAGCAAGGCGGTTAAAATATTACTTCCGCAGTGCGGCACCACCACACCCCGATTACACAGTAAGGAAATTGAAAAAAAAAAACAACAAACACCTACAAAAACCACTCTCTGTTTGCACGTACCGACAGACGCTAGTCTTAACTGCTGCCTCTCCCTGGTATCTGCTCTGAAACCACAACGACATTAACTAAGCGCTCTGTTTGCCTTCCTTATCCTTCATGGTCTTCAGCAATGCCTCGAAGCCCAGCCTCTGCTGCTTGGCTCTTAATTCGGTTTGATGCTGGCACCCAGCCAAAAAGGGGAGGAGCTGGCTGACATGACTTATGGGAAATGCATCTACACTTCCCCATATTCCCCCCCGCCTTTTTTCTCCAATATGGCTAGTTTGCTCCCTCTATCTTCCAACTACAAAAGGTTAAAGGATAACATGATGATAACAGCTCTGGTGTTACCTGCAAAAGCAGAACACCAGATATAATTTATTCATAGCAGTCATTTGAAAAGTTGTTTTTCCCCTCAGAGCCATGGCTGTTCTGAACAAATACTGCAATACACTCAAAAGAAATATAATGAACCGACCTGCGCCTGTTTTGCACATGTATGACGTCTATACTGCAAATTTGATCAATTCAGTTCTACACTAAAATGGCACAATCCTGCTCTCCAGTCACCCTAGCTACTGCTGTGTTATACCAAACAGACCATTTTAAATTATTTGGTTCCTGTTCTCCTTTTAACTGGTTTTAATTCAAGTGTTTTTGCAGTTATGCAAGAGGTTATTGCTGCTAATGTTCTACTGTTTCCAAATTAAACTGTTAAATTATGGAGGTGCTTAAACAAATTTCGTTGTACGAACGCTTGTACAATGCAATAACAATAAAACTATCCTATTCTATGCAAGATTTTAATCACACTGAAAATAAAGGCAAACTTTAAAAGTATGACACTGAATTTTAATTAAAAAAAGTAAAATTAGGACAAAGAGGTTTGTCATGTAAATACTGAGCAGCATTAAAATGTCATTTCTTTGCATCTGACTCAGTTGGGATGAGCTTCTGACTCATCATAGACATCCTGAAATGTGAAGAGATTTTTAACCTTTCATAATGTTGCTGGCACTGAATCTGTCACACGTCACATCACCATCCATTATACATTACATGTAAATAACAAAAACAAACTGCCTTTCTATTATTTAGGAAAAAAAAGACATTAATATATTTGACTATTTGATTGTGAGTATCTTTTGGAGAAAATTGTCTGCAAGAGCTAAAATTTGGAGCGAAGATATGAGCTGTCTGCTTTCTCTATCTGACACAATCTCACTTCCTTTCCTTTAAGGCAGCAAAACAACTTACTCACTTCAAAACCACTACTGCACACAGGAAATTCAGAATACCGCTGCATGCCATGAACAAAGAAAAAAAAAGAACGCAAGTCGCATGATGCACTGATAAGACGCAATGCAGCGCACTATACAAAACTGCTAACGTTTCTGGACATTGTTTTATAAAATTAGGATCTGGTTCTGGCAGCTTTTAAATACTGACATAAAGACAATCAATCAGCCATAACATTGTAACCGATCACCTAAAACTCTGTAAAGCTCTTTTTCTTATAGATCTTTTTGCTTGTCTATTTCACTTTGGCTTTTCTTTTCCATTTCACATTTGGGATTTCTTGATTGCTTTTGTGTTTCTGTTTCCTTTCTTTTTTTTACAGATGTGTTTTTGTCCCAGGTAACACCAGTACCAGTATCTGTGTTTAATCACTAATCATCTGCTTCTATTGCAACATTTCTAATAACAGGGCAAAGATGTCCTACAGCATGATGCTATGTAATATCAATTTTGTATTTGCAAATTCCTTTTTGATTTAAACTAAACAAAAAATGGCTTGTAGCACACCATAGTTGCAAGAAGAAGATAAAAAACAGATTTATGTGCAGCTGTTAGCTAACAGTAAAGTTGTGAGACCAGTGAAGCCTGCAAGTTTAAGTATAGTAATGAACATTTAAAAAAATTATTTGGAGATATGAAACAGCTCAATAATAAAACAAAATAACAAAAATAAATAAATAATTGTCATTAGAAGAAAAGCAATTCTGATTTAATAGCAAACAATGCGTACGTATGCTTAGCTTTACGTGAACAATATATAGCAAAAAAACAAAAACCCAATTTCAATTAATATTTAAGATATGTCTAAATCGGTTTTGCTTACTTATCTTAAACATTATATTTATTTATTTCCTGTCGCGTGTCTAACGTCCTCTGTGTGCATTACTGTCCTGAAAAGGCAAAAACCTTCAACGCTCAGCTCTGAAAGCAGCTGTTTAATCAGAAACATCCGCTTCAATGGGCGTAAAACTGCTCATCCAAATTTAAACGGGAGGCGACGTTTTTATTGCCGAGCTTAAACAATGGTGGCCTTTGACATTCAATGTAAGGATAATTTACTGAAAATTATATATGTTCTTAGGAGAAATCATATATGCATGCTTCCTAGTACATTACAAACTTCCTTCTAGCCATCACCGCCATTTTAAAAAAATATACTCTTAGCCTCAGTAGTTTTTATTTCTCGAAAGGCCATGAATTCGAAAGACGACATAGTGCCATCATGAGAGAATAAGAAAAACAAACGTCGGAGAGATGATAACCTGATTAAAGTATTAAACTTTAAAGAAACAAAACAGATAACTCACCGTCAGCAACGTTATAGGCGTCGGCTTTATGGGAGCGCTTAGCATCGAGTCATTCGACCGCCCTAAAGAAACAGCTTCCGGTTAGAATTTCAAATACAAATATAATTTTTTGTTTTGCTTTTTATTTAGAAACATCAAACGCACTGTTTCAAAAATAATTTCACTGGTAATAAAGAAGTACTTTAGTTAAGTAATTTTATTTTGGTTTGTTGACCAAGAATAAACAGGCGTGGTTATAAAAGTGACATTTATACTTTTATTTTGAAAGTAAAACCTCAGTACCCGTTTTAAGCGCCATATAAAAGCTGGCAATTTTTAACTCGAGTACAGTTGTGAAGACGCTAGATGAAAATGGCCATGTAGACCGAAAATCGAGTTTACCTTGAACACACAAAATAAGCTAAACTTGTTTTTTTCTCCAATAATTTTTTACTCTCGTTTGATAAATGAGAAAAAAAAAAAAAAAATCCGGATAAACAGAACAAAACAGCACTCTTCATTAATTTTGTAATAAAATGTGATAACAAAAATATCTTCAAGTAAATTTGAAAGGGCGCTTTTTTTTAATGGCTTGTCTGGATACAAATTAATGAAAGAATTAGTCCATACCCTTATTAAATTAGAGATTTTATTTATTTGAATAAACCTACTACCCTACTGCCATTAACTCCACACATTTGTTATCCGTGTCAGTGATACAAAACTAAAATACAAATAAATCAATAAAAGGAAAGTTCTTTAACTCTTTCGAGCCACTGTTATATTCAAGACTAGATGAAATCCATCAGTTTGCATAATGAATCTGATGGAATGCTGTAAACTTTGTTGAGAAAACCATGCTAGGAAATTCAACCAGAGGTTTTTCTGTTGAGTAAATATGGTCCAGAAAATGCAAGATTAGAAATCAAAACTGAGCTAGACTCTATGGGGCTAAAGACCTCAGAGCAAGCAAAAAACCTAGGTGTTACAATGGATGTGAACTCTAATAACAAAATAAAATCTATCAATAAATGAATTTAAAAGTCTTGCCAGGATAAAAGGTTTCTAATCAAAGCAGGACACAGAAAAAAAGATGCACGTTTTTATTTTCAGTAGGTTAGAGTATTGCAACCAACTTTTCCACGTGTCTGTAAAAAAAAAAAAAAAAAAAATCAGGCAGATGCAGCTAATCCTAAATGCTGCAGTCGGAGTCCTGACCAACACCAGTAAAATGGGTCACATTACACCAGTCCTTAAATCACTGCCCTGGCTTCCTGTTGGTAAAATAATAGCATTTAAAATCTTGTTGATGATCCATAAAGCAATAAATGGTATTGAGGATAAATACATTTCAGAGTCATGTATGAACATATAGAACCTTCAGGTCTTCAGAGACCACTTCACTCTGTGTTGACAGGACAAAGACTAAACAAAGTGAGGTAACATTTATTTTCTATGCTGCTCAGACTGCCTGAAAGCTTGGAATATGCAAAAACTGTTGGCTCTTTTAAATCAGGGCGTGAAATGTTTGCTTCCTACATGAAGGTCACAGATTGCTTTATTGGCCTCTGTGTAAAAGGTTGCTACACAAATACACTTGCTTTGCCTTGGCTTCCATGTTTTTGCTTGCTGCTGAGAATTGGGAGTTTTTGCTGTCCTCAATACAATTTATACTGCCGCAGAATTTAGATGATTTCCTAGATTTTGATTGGTTGGGGGCACCAGAGGTTAGGGTGCTTTTCATGCAACATGCATTGGGTGTGAGTTGTATAATTCAAAGATGTATTACTTGCTCTGATATATCAAATATGCATCTACTAAAGTCATGCTGATTAAATTAGAGATTTTATTTATTTGAATAAACCTTGTAACAAAAGCAAAGCCAGTGTCTGTATCCTGTCTCTGTGACGATGCAGCTTTAAAAGATGTTATTAGGACAAAATAGCAGATCCTGCACTAAGACGATACTGATCTGTTGGAGGAATTGCCTTGAACTTTATGGAATTGGCAATGCACACATTTCATACCTCACTGTTCTTACGGTATTTGTCAAATTTACAAAAATGTATAAGTGTATAAAAAATGTATAAGTCAGTTTTTTTTTACACATTTTACAGATTCAATAATATGCAAACCCTGTCAGCTGTAACATCCTTGAATCTACTACTACCAAACTCGATGAACTTCAGAGCAGCTTGTATCACTGAATTATGCTTTGTGTTCCACTGAATCAACAAAGGAATTTCTTCAACATTTGATTATATTTGAATCTTTCATTATGATCCTGTTGTCTGGCTGGGAAGTTTTAAAAAGGGTGCTAACATCCTGGATGGTTCCAGTCCATTTGGCTGCCTTTCAGTAAGAATGCCTGACATGTATACGAGATGTACTAATCATAGTTTTTTTAATACAAAATCCTTGTCTCAAAGCATCATTAAAATGCTTGATACATTTACAGTTGGTTATTTTAACCCTTTCCCAAACAATCAATGACTGTCTTGTATTTTTTTCCTGACCTCTACAAGTAGTAGTACTTCTAGCACCTATTTCTCTTTATACCTGCACTCTGTTTCTACACTGTCATCCCATTTACCTCTGTCAGAATCTGACTACTGACTAGTGGTCTTCTTTCTAAGTAGCTTATTGTTAGCTTAAATATTAATTGCACTGTTATATCCAAATTTTTAATCTTGTTTTGGATAAAAGTGATAAATGCATAATGGCCACTTTATTAGGTACACCTGTCCAGCTGCTCGTTAATGCCAATTTCTAATCACCCAATCACATGGCAGCAACTCAATGCATTTAGGCATGTAGACATGGTCAAGACAATCTGCTCCAGTTCAAACCGAGCATCAGAATGGGGAAGAAAGGTGATTTAAGTGACTTTGAATGTGGCATGGTTGTTGGTGCCAGACAGGCTGGTCTGAGTATTTCAGAAACTGCTGATCTATTGGGATTTTCACACACTACCATGTCTAGGGTTTCAGAGAATGGTCCGAAAAAGAGAAAATATCCAGTGAGCAACAGTTCTGTGGACCCAAATGCCTTGTTGATCCCAGAGGTCAGAGGAGAATGGCCAGAAGTTCAAGCTGATAGAAGGAAACAGTAACTCAAATAACCACTTGTTATAACCAAGGCATGCAGAAGAGCATCTCTGAACGCACAACATGTCGAACCTTGAGAGGGATGGGCTACAGCAGCAGAAGACCACACCGGTGCCACTCCTGTCAGCTAAGAACAGGAAATTGAGGCTACAGGTTGCACAGGCTCACCAAAATTGGACAATAGAAGATTGGAAAAACGTTGCCTGGTCTGATGAGTCTCAATTTCTGCTGCAACATTCAGATGGTAGGGTCAGAACTTGTCATCAGCAACATGAAAGCATGGATCCATCCCGTCTTGTATCAATGGTTCAGGCTGGTGGTGGTGGTGGTGTAATAGTGTAGGGGATATTCTCTTGGCGCACTTTGGGCCCCTTAGTACCAATTGAGCATCGTGTCAACGCCACAGCCTACCTGAGTATTGTTGTTGACCATGCCCATCCCTTTATGACCACAGTGTACCCATCTTCTGATGGTTACTTCCAGCAGGATAACGCGCCATGTCTTAAAGCACGAATCATCTCAGACTGGTTTCTTGAACAATGAGTTCACTAGACTCACATGGCCTCCACAGTCACCAGATCTCAATCCAATAGAGCACCTTTGGGATGTGGTAGAACAGGAGATTTGCATCATGGATGTGCAGCCGACAAATCTGCAGCATCTGTTTGATGCTATCATGTCAATATGGACAAAACTCTCTGAGGAATGTTTCCAGTGCCTTGTTGAATCTATGCCACGAACGATTAAGGCAGTTCTGATGGCAAAAGGGGGTCCAACCCAGTACTAGCAAGGTGCACCTAATAAAGTGGCCAGTGAGTGTGTATATATATACATCACATGTAATGGCAATGATTTGACACAAGATGGATTGATTCACTTCTGTCATTGTTTTATTAAGTCTTATAAATCTGATTTGAAGAGTTGTGTGAAAAACATGTGTCTTTAATAACTAGTAAATTTACAGACATCTCTAGGACTGACATTAAACTATCACGGTCTGCTTGTAGATTTTAACCCTTTGCTTGCAGTATGTTTTATTGAAATAGTATAGTGACAGCTTGAATGTATGAGAATGAGAAATTATTCTCTAAAATGTAACTACTAAAAGAAGATCAATATCCTAACAAATTCCTCCTTTTATCACTGTATATATCTTGCTGAGAAAGTAATTGTGAAAAAAAATATCAGAATATGTTCAAAGAGCATGACTAGCGTATTCAATAAAATTGAAGAACCAGGGAAAATACATTTGTTTCGTTTATTAATCATTAATTTGCAAAAATTTCCTTTTTTTGCAAAAATGCAAGTCTTGCATTACAGTGTAGCCATGAATATTATCCACACACAAAAAAAAATAAAAAATAAAAAAGAAACATAATAAATTGACAAAAGAAACTTCAATTGCTCACATGTTTGTGTGGTCTTCTTGTTTGCAGTAGGCTAATGCAGGGCGGATTTGGCTGGTGAACTTTAATAGACATCTAACAGCAAACATACCACAAGTGTTTCTTTGAAATTTTGACAATTGCGCAACTGTCTTACTATTATTACAGATTTCTATTTAATATTTTGAATTGAGAGTGATGTCCTCGTAAATATTGCTGGATTTTGGGGCTAAAGTTCTACTTCATTATGTAATTTGTGTAGTACCAATTATTCTCTCTGGTATTGGATGTTGTGCTGCTTGAAGTACTTTTGCTGATACTTTTTTAATTTTGGAAACTCGTTATGATTCATGAACATAGCAATAAGTTGGAATTTACACCCAGAAACAGCTGATTAACATCCTAAAAGGTCAAATAATACATCAACCACAGCCCCAAATCCAAGATGAGCTGAAGAGGAGGTGCCGTGGATGGAGAGCAGGAGCAAAGAAGAGAGAGAGAGATAAAGGAGGTTCAAACAATCTCTTCCATCGATTATGATGGGCAATGTGAAATCGTTGGCAAACAAGATAGATCAACCCCAAGCCCTAACAAGGACCCAGCAAGAGTATGCAGTATCGTATTTCACAGGGACATGGATGCAGAATCATATCCAGCATCTCTCTGCCTTCAGTTTTGAGATCAAAAGAATCAAAAGAATTCTGCCATTTATCTGCAGGTTTAAATTCTGGAATAGTCTGACCAAACCGTTTAAAAACATATGAACTGAATATATTATAATACTATAATCATTAAATACAATCTGCCACATGCTTACATTTATTTTATGCTGTAATTTGATTGGATTCCATTTGGTTCAGTTATAAGTCATGTCAATGCACTTTACAGAACAGGCACAATTCACATCCAAATAGTCTATATACAATCCAGTTTTGTCCAAATTTTTAAAGTATAATAAAATAGTTAGATTCAGTGGATTAGATAATACCAATGAATAAAATGTAACATGGAACCAATCAAGAAAAATTATAACTGGATCAATATTATATTTACTTCTTTTGCTTTGTCATTTTAGTTCTGTTGAATGTTTAACATATATATTTTGATATGTTAAAAAAAATTATATTACGATGTTTATTAGTTCTTAATTTATTACACTGAATAGTTTAGACACGAATAATAAAAACGGATGGATTCAGTCCCTATAGGACACGTGTTTCGGTTCAGTTCGTTGTTTTGTTTACTGCAAAATCCCTATTATCCCTTTTTAATAATGCATTTATTAAATTCTGTTTTTAATCCGTTAAAAGTGTTCTTTAGCATATGTTTTGCAAACCAGTATACACATGAAAGACCATGTTTGCTGTGTCACAGGGAAATGTTGTGATGGACAGAAGTGAGACGTAAATCCTCCGCAGTGTGGACCGTTCGTTCACCACCAGGCGCTTCCATCGGAGTCAAACGAGAAACTGCAGCTGCGTTCAGAAAATGGCCGACAGATTTTCTAGATTCAACGAAGAGCGTGATTTCCAGGTAATGCACGTCAAAAGACCCGCGACTTTAAACGAATCTAGTACGCCGGGGTGTTTTAGAACATTTGAGAGGATATAAAAGTTATAAAACATCCAGTATTTTACAGACAACTGCGCGTATTTCTGTGTACATGGTGCTTGCTAGCACTGCAAGCTAGCTTAGCTAACGCTAGTCCACTGCGGCTGTTTTGACACTAGTTTTATAAACATGTCCCAGTTTTACTCCTGTTACAGCCTTATTTGCAGCTCTTTCCTATTAATTGATAATTTAAACCTATCAACAGCAAAAATAAATATTGAATACACGCCGACTACGTAGTGACCTTGGGTATGCTGGCTGTTTATCGAAAAATGCTAACGATGTAAGCTTGGCTAACATACAGCTATACTTATGTATACAGGCTGCTGTTCCCTTTTAACAGCCAAAAGCTACGCAGTGCATGTTTAGAGTTATATTGATCTCATTATTGTAATCGTTTGGTGTAGTTTTTTTAGATTGCTTCAGATATGTATTTTTAACGCTTATGAAGTGCAAGTTTAGACCTGGATAACAATGGATTACAAAATTGGTAAATTGTCATCCGATTTTACAAATATGAATGAAACGGCAACCGATTTGTAGATTTAGTAAATGTTAATGTTTAGAGTGGATTTACTTCACTGCTTTTTTATTGCAGAAATGTGCATCTTATTGGAAACAAAGTAGGCTTGACTCAGAAATGGTAGATAAATGCTAGAATAGCTGAGTAGCTTAGTTTCATCACCTGTATTTCAGACGTTTGTCTTTTTTTGCTTATCTAAGATCTGTGACCACACCCAGCAAAAGCTAAACACATTTCTGGTCTACAAAATTATCATGTCTTTCTTGTTAGTGGGCGTGTTTTTTTTTTTAATCAAACATTTGCATTCAGTAAGCGTCCTAATGTCGCATCACACTATGTATCTACTTAATCATATTGTATAAAGTTTATAAAGATTTTTATTATTTTTATGGAGCTAGGAGTTGCTGCTTGTTCAGCTGTTATTGGGCAGCAAAATAAACTCCTTTCTTGTGCATCTTGTCAGTTATTTTATGGCTCTTGGGTCAGCATACACAAAATGGCCACATTTTTAATTCAGTCAGATTTTTTTTTTTATGCTGCCATATCCAGATTTTGCTTAAATCATTTCTGTTACTGTTAATGAACTTGTACATTTTTAAAATTTATTTGTCTTCTTTGTAATTCTCAGATATCTGTTTTACAAGTGACTCTGTGGTGATGTTTTTCCACCTAAATGCTTTTGCTGTTGAACTGTTTTCAGCTATTTTGTTGGGAAGAACCTAATTGCTGTGTGGTCTGAATGAGTCTGTTGAGGATGGCAGGCTCAGCACAGTGAAGCTCTGTGTGTGAGATCTGCAGTGAAGGCATTTATATGCTCAGTATTCAGAAAGTTTCTTCGTGGATTAAAGCTTGGTGCCAAGCAACACAATCCGGCAAATACCCACAGATGGTCAAACTAATGTCTACTGCACAACCCAGCAAAGAGCTTTCCCACTTTATTCTTTTATATTGGGCTGTTTGAGTTTTAGCATGTGCTACAGAAAGACTGCAGAGGTTAGCTGTCAAAGCCTTCTTTGTTTGGAGAGGGGTTAGCTATAGTCTTAGTTGGTATGGAAGCCCAAGAGGATGCTAACATATGTTTACTGAGAAATGTTTTTTATTCTTCTAATGATCAGCAGAAGAGAGCAAAAACTGTTCATATTAACCATTGTAGTAAAGACTGTATTAGTCAACAGTGATTGAGAAACAAGTAAGAAGCTCTTGTGGAGAGTACATGAGTATAAAGAGCATATTATGTGGTCTAAGTAAAAGGCAGAAGAGTGGAGAGGAGCAGCAAGTTATATTGATTTTTTTGTAATTGAGTACATTGCTTTTGTTCTGCATCTCATTTTCTCATAATCCGGATTTTCACATATTTAGATGTAGTATTTAATTTAATCTGAATTATTGACATTAAATTACCTCATTAGGGTTAACTTATTCTGCAGATACTCTTGAGAATGTAGTTGCAAACAGCCCCTCATAGTTGCACCTCTATAGGATTTGTGCAGAAAAACGTTGATTGTCAGTAAATGATTGAAATGTTAACAAATATATTTCAGTGCAAGAAGCTGTCAGTAAAACCGCAAGGTAAATGTAAATGTTCAGCACCTGCATTGCAAAGAAAGAGAATGAAAACTCAGAATGCCATATAGTTTGTTTGTATTAGCTTTATGTTCAGCTTTCCACAAGTAATCATCCTAGTGATTTGTGTACATGGCTTGTAAAATTTAGAACATTTCTGGAATCATTTATTATTCCGCTTTTGCGAAGGGAAGACACACAAACCTAACCTCAATCTACTCTGCTGATAAAAAGAAGAAGAGCTGAATCTGTTTTCATTAAGTGCGTTACTTAGATTGGGTTTGGTAGGCCCATTGCTCACGTTCCCAAAAGGTTATTTATTTACTATATTTAGATGGTGTCTTTACTCATTTTTACTACTGGAATGTATTTTTCTATTTATTTATTTTACCAAGAAACAATACAAGCTAACACTAATGATACATTAGATTGTAGAATCTAATGTATCATTTTTATTCTCCTTGTGCGCCAGTCTGTATCTATTTACTCTCATTTTGTGACTAAGAATCATCTTTGCATAGTTTATAGACAATAGTTACCTCAGTCAAAGCTTTTTAAATGGTCTGAAGGGTTCAGACAATTTTACAATTTTATTTTCTCTTTTAGATTTTAGTTTCCTGGGAATAGGGCTGAGCGAAATTACCTAAAATTAATATCCCAATTTAGTTGATTTATTATGATACACAATACATATTGCAATATATTTGTTCTGTATTATTATTATTATTATTATAATCAACTTTATAGGAACAAAAACTCTGACTCTCCTAATAGCAGAACAGAAGTAGTTTTCCTTCCTCAAAATCTAACAGTATACAAGATGTTTAACCAGTTCAGCTCCTAAACAAAGCTGCAGTTTGGCTGCTTCTCTCTGACCAATACTCACACCTCACAGATGCTAAACAATGACAAGACCCCAAGGTCCCCTCCCAAACACACACAGCACAGGAAAACATTTGACTGTATGATGGCTCATATACAGGGGTTGGACAATGAAACTGAAACACCTGACATTTTAGTGTGGGAGGTTTCATGGCTAAATTGGACCAGCCTGGTAGCCAGTCTTCATTGATTGCACATTGCACCAGTAAGAGCAGAGTGTGAAGGTTCAATTAGCAGGGTAAGAGCACAGTTTTGCTCAAAATATTGAAATGCACACAACATTATGGGTGACATACCAGAGTTCAAAAGAGAACAAATTGTTGGTGCACGTCTTGCTGGTGCATCTGTGACCAAGACAGCAAGTCTTTGTGATGTATCAAGAGCCACGGTATCCATGGTAATGTCAGCATACCACCAAGAAGGACGAACCACATCCAACAGGATTAACTGTGGACGCAAGAGGAAGCTGTCTGAAAGGGATGTTCGGGTGCTAACCCGGATTGTATCCAAAAAACATAAAACCATGGCTGCCCAAATCACGGCAGAATTAAATGTGCACCTCAACTCTCCTGTTTCCACAAGAACCGTCCATCGGGAGCTCCACAGGGTCGATATATACGGCCAGGCTGCTATAGCCAAACCTTTGGTCACTCATGCCAATGCCAAACGTCGGTTTCAATGGTGCAAGGAGTGCAAATCTTGGGCTGTGGACAATGTGAAACATGTATTATTCTCTGATGAGTCCACCTTTACTGTTTTCCCCACATCTCCACACAGTTAAGGTGTGGAGAAGCCCCAAAGAAGCGTACCACCCAGACTGTTGCATGACCAGAGTGAAGCATGGGGGTGGATCAGTGATGGTTTGGGCTGCCATATCATGGCATTCCCTTGGCCCAATACTTGTGCTAGATGGGCGCGTCACTGCCAAGGACTACCGAACCATTCTTGAGGACCATGTGCATCCAATGGTTCAAACATTGTATCCTGAAGGCGGTGCCGTGTATCAGGATGACAATGCACCAATACACATAGCAAGACTGGTGAAAGATTGGTTTGATGAACATGAAAGTGAAGTTGAACATCTCCCATGGCCTGCACAGTCACCAGATCTAAATATTATTGAGCCACTTTGGGCGGTTTTGGAGGAGCGAGTCAGGAAACGTTTTCCTCCACCAGTATCACGTAGTGACCTGGCCACTATCCTGCAAGAAGAATGGCTTAAAATCCCTCTGACCACTGTGCAGGACTTGTATATGTCATTCCCAAGATGAATTGACGCTGTATTGGCCGCAAAAGGAGGTCCTACACCATACTAATAAATTATTGTGGTCTAAAACCAGGTGTTTCAGTTTCATTGTCCAACCCCTGTAGGAGCCAAGCTCCCACACATTAGACCAGTGCTGAGGTATCAGTGACTGAAATCACAATTGTTAACTATAATGAATATGTATTTTGTTGTACATCAAATGATCTTTTCGTATAACTGATCATTGTTTTTTTTCTAATAAAGTTAATAAGGTTAATTGTGTGTGTTCATTTTTCAGGGTGGGAATCACTTCGACCAGTATGAAGAAGGCCATTTGGAGCTGGAACAGGCGTCCCTGGACAAGCCTATCGAATCGGTAAGGTTGCAACCGTCGTCCTGTACCATTGGACCAGCTGTGAGAGTGGATATGATTGGTCCAGGGAGGAATAAGAACCACACCTTTACTCCATACTGTGCGTGTAGATGCATCTAGTGTTTTCTTGAACACACTTGCCACCTAACCTGTAGAATCACTCGTCAGTGTCCATTAATACCTTTTAAATCACTCCCACGTCTCATGTCCCCAACCTACTTCATTTCTTCTGTGACATATAAGAAGATGATTTAGATCCTAGATCTTCCTGTTATATGTACAGCCCACAGATTATCATTAGTTTTTATTTTCTTTGTAACAATCTCACATTAGTCATTGTTAGTCATCCTAGCAGAGTGAGATAAACCTGTTGGCATGAAGTGGATGAAGCACTGTCACATTAGCTGTTATCCTAATACTGTAGCTGCTCATTAATTTCAAATAAAGTATTGGAAAAAAGATCTTATTTAACAATTTTACTGCAATTTTATTAGAAAATTCAGAAATGAAGCCATATCACATTTCAGTCTGATTAAATAGAAGAAAAGTTGTCTATCTGATTTTGTGCTGCCTTAGGTAGCATTGATTTGTGAAATAAAACAAGGCAGTGCTTATTCCATGTACTTTGTAAAACAGAGGGTGGTCATTAGATGGTGTGGATGGTTACATTCGTGTTTGACTGAGTGTGTGTTTATGTAGATTTTAGAATGTATGTGTTAGTGTATAGTATTTGTATTTATAGGACAGTTATCTTATTGTACACAACTTGGGGTGTTCGACATTTCTCTCCTGCAGCGAATTGGCCCCCTATTAGCTAAGCAGCAATGACCTGGTTTGTATTTGCACGCTCTGCTTCCTTACTCCTTATCTTTAGGGTCCTTTGTAACGCTACTCTATCTTTCTTTCTCTACTCTTTCTGTTTCACGACTGTCACTCCTAACATCTTATTCTCTCTTTCTAGCTCCCCTTCGCTCTCTTTCTTGCTCCCTCCCTTCTACACAGTGATTCGGTGTACAGTACCCTCTGTCATTCTGTGCTGGCATGGTGCTTGTGCAACTGGGACTGCATTTTTCGCTAAAGAGGCATATTGATAATAGCGCGGGCAGCTCTCTTTTTCTGTCTTCCGCACTTTCTCCACCCTCCTTTCTGTCTCTGAAGCATTTTGGTGTGCAGGCCTAAACTCTTATGTCCTCAAAATCAGCAAGAAACCTCTCCTCAACGCTATTAATGTCCTTTTTTGAACCCGTAAGATTTTTGTTGAAGGCTAATTAAAAGTTTTACTTTGAGTATTTAAATAAAACTACCTATGGTGTGAAGATAGGTCTGACCAAGCTTTTGTTTTAAAAATGTATTTAATAAGGGGGAAATGCACCTGTGCACTCATACATGGATTAAATCCTACTTGCATTTTGTTTGCACATTATTTTATTGTATTTGGTTTTAGTTCTGGTCAAAGCCCAGAAGGTAAATTGCGGTACTTTCAGAACAGAATACTGTTTCAGCCGAACAAAACCTGTATTTTTCTCCATGTGGTTGATGGAGGAGGAGGAGGACAAGTAAGAAAGAGTAGTGGCCTGCTCACCTGGCTTTGAGTAGCTGTTTTGCTAGTACTATTATTTGTGGAGGGGGGCTGAGGAGCTTGCTGCAGCACCACGCAGCTCCTCGCACAAAAAAAGCACTGTGGCATTGGAGCTGTGAAGTGTCACCTTGTCACCTGTATGAAGTCTCCTGTGACTGAAACAGTACAAAGTCAATTTAACTGTGCAAATGTAAAAAAAACAAAAAACAGCAAAATGTCCTATAGTCTTCTGTAAGACAGGATCCGCCTTTAATAGAATTTGAATTATGATCCTTGAAACATTACGTTAAATGTTAAAAGCAAATAATTACCGTCACAGGCCTACCTCCTTAATTTCAACCTTTTAACCTTTTAGTCTACCAATACATAATGTTGGAGCTGTTCATTAAGGCTTCAGCCCAGCTTCTCAGAGCCCCTCCTTTGCCATTTGTGTGTGAATTATAGGCAGCTAGAGGTCTGTGGTATTTTATTGGGATATCTTTTAATTCCTGTCTTACCCCTTTGGTCTTTGCTATTTTTCTCTTAACACTGTTTTTGCATTGCATGTGTTAATTTGGTAGCATTAAGCACTATGTGCTCTCAACACTTTGTGTTGTTATTTTTTTAAATCTCAGACTCATTCCTTCTTGTCTCTTACCTCTCCCAGTTCCTTAAACCTGCCATCCACCTTCCTCTGCCTATTTGACCCAGTACCACAGCGATATGCAGTGGGCAGCCTCAGAGCCAAAGAACAACATGAACGCTCACAGGAAACTGTGGCACAAAATGCTATTTAAGCTATAGTTATAGGAGCTTTTTAAGTTTGTAGCATTTTGTATTGTTGCAAGTATCAAACAAAGTGCTTGCTCTTTTAAAAATTTTGACTTCTTTTATTGCTTATTAAATATGATGAACAACCCATGGCAAACGGTACCCTTTTAATATTCGGTCAACATTATTTTAAGACCACCACTTCATTTATTTTTTGAACAAGCTTTAATCATGTGAGCAGAAGTTATGATTGGTAAATGGTGTTGGCTAAAACCCAGTTCTATCCTCAAATGCATTTATATTAAATAAAATAAGTGGGAATAAAAATTAAGAAACTAACAATAAAGATGTTTAAACACATTAATTGACGAGAGTCTGAACAATTTCCCATCTTTGAAATTGGGGATTCAGAATTTTAAGGTAAGTATGATTTTGAATTATTATGTGTAAATTAGATTTATTTAATCAGACTTTTCTGTTTTTCTGTCATTTTACTCTATATTTCAATAGTAGCATCTTGGAAAAGGTCATTTTCCTTAGTTTACGGAGCACATGGGACTTCTGTTTTACTTAGTCTACGGTACTCCTCAGCAGTTGTTTTTTCGCTTCGTCCCACCTGTCACATCTGACACAGACCAGTAATGTGCAAAGGCCTGAGTCAAAGGATCTGCAAGGACTTGTGAGGAGCGGAGCTTGTCCAAAAGCAGCTGCTTTTCTGTGAAACGGATCCTCGCAGTCTATCTGAGTCTTTAGAAAGTTACAAATGTGTGCTCTATTACTAAAGTAAAATGAAGAAAAGGCTGTTTATTTTATGTGTTTAGGCCCAAGTTTCTCAATCTTGAAGAATGAACATGCACATATTGTCCCATTTTTATAAAAAACAAACCAAAAGCATAAAAAGAACAATAAGACTTAATTCTCTGAAGTCTGTTGGTGGGGTCCCCTGCATATCACTTCCCTTATCCATATCTTTTGCCGTGCACTGTGCCGATGACGGCACAGTGCACACTCTAAAAAGCACCCCTTGTAGATCTCTTTTAATTTAACATTTTGTTTTGTTTTCTTTCTCCTGTATTAACGCTCAGTTGGTGGATTTATTAAAATGTCTGCCTTTTCTGTTTTTATACAGTATAATGTTTGTTTCAAGGCAGAGAGAGAGTTGTATTTTTAAGACCTAGAGAAGCTAGCAGAATTGCCGTTGAAAGCGTTTGGTTGGTTTCTTACGTTGTGTCACGTGTGACTGTTTCTTTGACAGCCCAGTATTTTAAAGCCAGGTTCGTATGGAAATGCCTTCACTCCACTTGCACTGCTGTTGGACTCACCGTCGTTGCTTTCATCCGTCTGTCTTATTCTTTTGGTGCACTCATCTGCTGTCCAACACCCAGTGTACACGTCATCTCTGGCCACCAGCCTCCACAGAGCTCATCTTGACCTAATCTTTTAACTGTCAACAGGTGCAAACTGTCGCTGCATCCAGCCTGCTCTACATTTTTCTTAGGTCTAAATTCTTAAAACAAAAAAGTGAAACATGCCATCAGAAACACATGTGAAGTTTAGGTTTGAGATTTAAATGTTTCCACAGCATTTCTGAATATTTTGCTGGACTCTTATTGTTTGGTAATGGAGAGTATAAAAGTATCCCAGTTCAAAGTTCTTAGTGGATTTTAATTTCCATTTCCCTTTAAGCGTCACGAGCAAGTTCCACAAATTATTGGCATCCATATAGTTGGATGTGACTGACGGGGATATTTTCGAAGAGAATGAAAAACTGCTAAGCTTCAACTACTCACACCAAGTTAAATCTTCACTGTGGTGACTGCTTCCAGTTTCCTCTCTGCCATGGGATTTCCAGCATCTGTCTTAACTCTTCCTGTGGAGGACAACATCTAACAGTCACACAGAGTACACAGGGCTTCGAAATACATGAACTGGAGGAAAGAAAACGCCAAACTCTAAATTAAACCGGAAGTGACTGCCTCATCTCTTTAGATAACAGGACACTTAAACCAGTCACTTGATTAGGATTTAAAGTTTCTCACCATCATGATGTGGCATTTTCTAATCTCCATAGCTGACTTTAGTTTTCTCCTGGAAACACATTAAAAAGAGCAAAAGCAGGCGACAATATGTGTGTGATTTAAAACAAAGGAATAAGTCAGATTACCTCCACTTGCACGCTTGTGGGCAGAGATGCAGTGTGTGCCGTGTGTTTGAGGCTACCACTCCCTTCACATGCTCTAACCTAATACAAACCCAGCTCACGTCTACCACCTGAACACCTACCTTCATCATGGTTCAGCCTGTTCTGTTCTGCCCATGTTCCTGACCTCTTGTCAAAGAGATCTCCTTGTTGAGCCATCCTCCCTCTCTGTGCCTGATTCATTCGAGACTAACTCAGCTGGAGTTTTGTTCACCTGCCCTCTACCCCCACCTCACCCCACCCCACTGTATGTGTACCACTAGCAGCACTCTTACTAACACCGACGACCCTTTTTGTTAAATCATTTTAACAAAAAGCTGCATGCTTATTTTTTTTTTATTTTTTATTCCTACCCCTCACTTTCTGTTTGTGAAAGTTGACGTCAGTCTCTTTGTGATTATAAATATCCTTTCTGTTTGGTTTGTATGGTTTTTGATAGAATGCAGCACTCTGGTGAATGTTAGAGAAGCTTGGAATAGTTATAATCACAACAGAAAACACTGCTTATAAAGAAATGTCATTGTTTCTTGTTTATATGTGCTTGAGGATGTACTGTAGTGTGTAGTGATGGGATGGTCTTGCATTTCACGTAAATATTTTTGTTATCTTGCTTACCAATACTAGTGAAATAACATGACTTGCTCATTGGGCCCACAGTGTGCTAGAAATCACTCTTGTGCATGTTTTTGAATGCCTTTCAAGCCCCTTTTGCTTATTATCGGTTGTCTGATCTAACCAAGATTGTTGATGCTTATTATTGTAATCTTAAGTATAAATTAAGTAAATACATTAAAGCAGATGGCCAAACTGTTGCAGATTGTTGCTCCCATTAGTGTGAACATGGTTGGAATCTGACAATTCATGATAAAAACGCAAGAAGCATCCAAAACCATGCTCAACAGTGATTTTTACTATATCTAATGTGGTTATAAGTACACTGTCCTTCTCTTCATCTGCACACCCACAGAGCCCTTCACACATGCATAACCAGTCCACTCTGGGCCTTGTAATGGTAATCCAAGGCCCACAAGCTCCGCTTCTGTGTCTTCCTGTTGCTGTATTTTGGTGACAGTTGAATGTTTCACAGCTGAATGCCCCCCCCATCATGGTTACGGATTCACTGCAAGCTTGGAGTTTCTGGTCTTTATTTTGTTATTGCTAGATTTCCATACCTGTTGTGTGTCAGTTTTCTTTGTGTACTAAGATTCTACTCTATAGTGTATCATAGTATCATATATGTATGCGTGCGATACATATATTGGCCTCTTCTTCCCCCTTCTCCTTCTAACTTCTTACATAGTGGATGTTATTGGATGTATTTATCTTGATCATGAATTTTTTTTTTGCCTGATAATCGTCTCTTTAAAATACACTCATAATGTAGGAGTAAACCTTGTAGCTTAGACCACACAAAGACTCATGCATTTATTTAACATAGGCAATCTTACTCTTCAACTCAAGTCCCCGAGCCTTTATCCCTCTCCCCAACTGCCCTAACACTCCTTTTGCTGGAGGACACTGATTGTTACACGCTGGTAGATTATGACAATAATGACAATGGTGGTGGTGGTTGTGCTTATGATGATAGTGTGATTTGAGTGTTTTGTTTGTCTTGATGTTTTCATCCATGCCCACAGGGTATAGCTCCTCTTATTATTGGAATATTTTTGGTTTTTTTCTCCTCTCTTCTCTCTGCCAGGATAACATCGGGCACCGGCTGCTTCAAAAACATGGATGGAAGTTGGGGCAAGGACTTGGCAAGACCATGCAGGGTAAGGATTCACTCTGAAGCACACTCATGTTCACTGATTGCTGGTGGCACTGAGCCACTATCTACTTCTGTTTTCTTCCTACTCATATTTTCATTTAGTTTTTTTTTTTTTATATGACACCCTACAAAATTATTTTCTTTTCACATCCTTTCTTTGACCTCTTCCTTTTGTCTGATTCCGGACTGGAAATATTGTGGTTAAAACGAACATGATTCTAGTTGTTTTTGACGCTGCCGTTCCCTTGAACCCAAAGATGGGAGTAAAGGTTTCTGGAGGCTTGTAGAGGATTAAATCCGAGGGAGCAAACCTTGGGGATTTGTTTGATCCTCTTGTGATTTCTTTTGCAAACTGAGACATTGATATTCAGTTTATTAGTGTAAGGTTGCTCCAGAGATCTGAGAGATTTATTTTCTGATATTTTTCTTTTTTTATCTTTTTCACATCTCTTGCAGAACCCCAAAATAAGACACATTTCATAATCTTAGATGTTGGGGTTTGCATGGAGTGGCAGACATTAAATGTTGTTGCCATTAAAACTTTAGCATTTGTTTTATTTTGATGTTAAATTACCTTGACCGACATAAAGTTTAAATCTTAAAGAGACGATTAAATTAGAAAAAATAAACACCTGTAGGATTATAAGTCAAGGCAACATAACGTTAACACTCCCATGTGTGCAATTCTGCAGACTGTAGTGTTATCTTTAAGCTACCGTGCACAAAACAGAGCAATCAGAACATGTCGATCAAGCGATTATTGTTAGCGCATATTAGTATTAATATGACAGCACATGGGGATCGTTGTGGTTGTTACAGCTGTGCTGAGCTGCATGACCACCTTCACTATCAAACAACTTTGCAGTTTGCTACAATATAAAGTGTCTCTCCTGCATCGAAGTGAAACCATCAGAATCATTTAATCTCTCACTGCTTCTGTATCTGTTCATGTTGTAACACTGACTAATCTTCTGCTTTCTGCAGAGATGGTGTTTAAAAGAGAATTTCCCTGTTTCTAAAACATATTCAGAAGCTAAATCTCTCTCATGTTGAAGTTCTTGTAGGTTTCTCGTAGCCTGTGTGTGTGTGCCATTGGGGGTTGGTTTTAATCTAAATAAAACTTTTAATGTTGGGTTTATTGTCATTTTCCCTTTAATTATATGCATGCATTTCAACATTATAACTCAGTTTGCAAAAGCAGTTTGTCAAGTTTATTCTCTCTTATGCAATCTAATGTTATTTTGGCAGGCACTGCACAGGACAGTCACAGACTGATGGAAGATGGAAACAGCATTTCAATCAAATACAGGTCCTTCTCAAAATATTAGCATATTGTGATAAAGTTCATTATTTTCCATAATGTCATGATGAAAATTTAACATTCTTATATTTTAGAGTCATTGCACACTAACTGAAATATTTCAGGTCTTTTATTGTCTTAATACAGATGATTTTGGCATACAGCTCATGAAAACCCAAAATTCCTATCTCACAAAATTAGCATATCATTAAAAGGGTCTCTAAACGAGCTATGAACCTAATCATCTGAATCAACGAGTTAACTCTAAACACCTGCAAAAGATTCCTGAGGCCTTTAAAACTCCCAGCCTGGTTCATCACTCAAAACCCCAATCATGGGTAAGACTGCCGACCTGACTGCTGTCCAGAAGGCCACTATTGACACCCTCAAGCAAGACGGTAAGACACAGAAAGACATTTCTGAACGAATAGGCTGTTCCCAGAGTGCTGTATCAAGGCACCTCAGTGGGAAGTCTGTGGGAAGGAAAAAGTGTGGCAGAAAACGCTGCACAACGAGAAGAGGTGACCGGACCCTGAGGAAGATTGTGGAGAAGGGCCGATTCCAGACCTTGGGGGACCTGCGGAAGCAGTGGACTGAGTCTGGAGTAGAAACATCCAGAGCCACCGTGCACAGGCGTGTGCAGGAAATGGGCTACAGGTGCCGCATTCCCCAGGTCAAGCCACTTTTGAACCAGAAACAGCGGCAGAAGCGCCTGACCTGGGCTACAGAGAAGCAGCACTGGACTGTTGCTCAGTGGTCCAAAGTACTTTTTTCGGATGAAAGCAAATTCTGCATGTCATTCTGAAATCAAGGTGCCAGAGTCTGGAGGAAGACTGGGGAGAAGGAAATGCCAAAATGCCAGAAGTCCAGTGTCAAGTACCCACAGTCAGTGATGGTCTGGGGTGCCGTGTCAGCTGCTGGTGTTGGTCCACTGTGTTTTATCAAGGGCAGGGTCAATGCAGCTAGCTATCAGGAGATTTTGGAGCACTTCATGCTTCCATCTGCTGAAAAGCTTTATGGAGATGAAGATTTCATTTTTCAGCACGACCTGGCACCTGCTCACAGTGCCAAAACCACTGGTAAATGGTTTACTGACCATGGTATCACTGTGCTCAATTGGCCTGCCAACTCTCCTGACCTGAACCCCATAGAGAATCTGTGGGATATTGTGAAGAGAACGTTGAGAGACTCAAGACCCAACACTCTGGATGAGCTAAAGGCCGCTATCGAAGCATCCTGGGCCTCCATAAGACCTCAGCAGTGCCACAGGCTGATTGTCTCCATGCCACGCCGCATTGAAGCAGTCATTTCTGCAAAAGGATTCCCGACCAAGTATTGAGTGCATAACTGTACATGATTATTTGAAGGTTGACGTTTTTGTATTAAAAACACTTTTCTTTTATTGGTCGGATGAAATATGCTAATTTTGTGAGATAGGAATTTTGGGTTTTCATGAGCTGTATGCCACAATCATCCGTATTAAGACAATAAAAGACCTGAAATATATCAGTTAGTGTGCAATGAATCTAAAATATATGAATGTTAAATTTTCATCATGACATTATGGAAAATAATGAACTTTATCACAATATGCTAATATTTTGAGAAGGACCTGTGGGCCTGAAAGTACAATGCATTTATTGCTCCAACATATTCCATTGGTGGTGCTTCTACAACACCAGTCATAGAGGATCATTTTTTAGATTTGTATATAAAATACATTCTATAATATGCAAACTTTTAATAAAATTATTCAAAGAGAAGTAATGTTCACCGGACAGTTCTTTGCAACTAGCTGATACCGATTCACTGAGATGAAAGGCTGAAGATGTGAAGATATTAGAATGTGTGGGTTGGTCTTGCCTTTTTGTTACTACACCGTTATCTCAAACCTGCTGGGTTCATAGTCCTAATGGATAAGTGGCAATAGTCTAAAACTCTGGCATGTTTTCAAATAGCCCTTTTTGTTTCGTTGTTAACGTCCTGCTCTCAGTATCTTCCATGTTTTTCCATTGTGCAACAGATTCATATTTATTTTTTTTGGAAACTCACTGATCTAAGAACTTAAAAAGGATTTTGTTTGGCATTTGCCAGTCTGGCGTCCTAATGCCTACTTTGGCTTTTTTTTTCTGTCTTGTCCACCTTCTCCACTACATCCTGTTTTTATTCCAAATCATTTTAGTCATTTCTGAGCGATTCATCATGCTTAGCAGCAAAATTGCAACTTGTGCTCAAGTGCATCAATTTCCCCAAAATGTCCACCAGCAACATCTGTACTAAATGGTGGTGTTTTAATTAGACAGCTCACTCTGTCAGAATGAATTCTGTACAAAGCCCAAAATATGAACACATTAAAACATTTTAGATGAACATAAACTCCACATAGAAGCCTAGTGCTGAAATGAACTTGCATGAATTGTTTTAATAGTATTTTACATTGACATTATTTGCTGGTTTTACAAGCTACTGTTGCCAAACAATTGAAAATGCTAAATCTTTGCTCAACATAATATAAAGTTGGTTCAGAGAGGTGAAGGTCTTAGAAGCATGAGCATGCTTTAGGGGTTGCTTAAAATGGTTAAAGATTAACATTGTGGTTGTGAGACCCTCTGGAGAAGCTACAGTGAAGTTTATTACCTGGTTGTTTTGTTGCTGCCCTACTAGCTTTTGTTTATGTACATATATAGCCTTAGTTTCTTGTGTCATCTCAAAGGTATTTTCAGCATGAATGAGGCTAGTGAACAGATGAGACCTGGAAGCCGTTTCATTCTGGGCAAGCTGACAAATGCATAGAGGCCAGCCGCACAGCAGAAATTTCAATCCATGTTTATTTCCATCCGGCCTTGAAGAGTCGAATAGCAATATATTTGAGGTGATGTGGAGGAGAGCGCACTTTGCAGGGGATGACTGTGCTCTTGTTTGTGCCTCTGGCAGAATTCATGTGGTTATGTAAGCATCCTACATTGTGGGCAGATGAGACTGCAGCCAATTGTGTCCAGTTGTTGTGCAGGAATTAATGGCCCAGCTTAGAGACCGCTTTCCTGTCAAACTTGTGAGTAGGCTCCCATACTAATTACAGCATCACATCTCATTGAAGTATGCTGGATAATCATGGTAATCGTCCTTCTCTTTCCTGCCCTCCTTGCCAGAAGAGACAGTTGTTGACATTTGAAGTTTAAGCATTGTCCCCTCTTTACGTTTTTCACTGTATTGACTTTGTTCTTGTTCTTCTTTTGTCCCTTTTGCCCCTTTTAGGTAAGGTTTGTTGGATCCCCTCTCTATGTCAGTATGCATGTGTGGGTGTGTTTTCTTTCTCCCACTCTGCAGTTGACCTAAGTGTAACACTCCTTTTACAGTGTATCATAGGCTAATGGCCTCTGTCAGCTTCTTCCTCTTTGCTTCATAATCACTAAACCTTTATTTCAATCTGCTTAAGAGAAAATGCTTCGATTTGTACCAAGAATCAAGATCCATGTGAAATCAAGGTAGATTTAGGAACCCATGATTCATGATTCACATCCCCTAGAATTATCATCTCCATGTATTTTAGATTTTGTTTTTCTCTCTTTGAGTTTCCGTGGCTGCTGTTGAAGTAATCTGATTGGCTGTAACCACGGCTCAGACTCTGAATGGCTTGCAGTGTAGAAAAGTTTTCCCCCTCTGCTTGTTTACCTGTTTCTACCTCTAAAACAGTGAAAGTTGTGTTTGTGTGTGGTCATTATGTGGGACTTAGATGTGTGTGTCTGCTACTTACTGGGCCATAGAGTCAACTTACAGGAAAAACCTCTCTACTTTTTTACAACCAGTGTCTCTGTCCCCATGCTACAGACTCCCATCCTCCCCCTGTTTCTTTGCCCCTCCTGCACAGCATGTTTGTCCAGAGGTGCACTCCTGCTTGCCTCAAGCTCTTCCTTACCAGAGGCTTTAAGCAGTGTTGGAGGTAGGATGCTGAGCCACAATATTTGTTAAATACAAACAATGTAAAACTAAAAAACAGTTGCACAGTAGTTGTTTTCTATTTTTCTATTACACCTATGGCATTTCAGGAGTGACTCTAAACACTGCTTTAAGCCTTGCTGGCTACTTTTTCAGGTATGTTCCTATGTTTCATGTTTTCATTTGTTGTTGGGTTAAAGCACATCCCAGACTGAGCTTGCAGAATAGCCAGGAAATAGGATCTTGAGGAGACTTGCTAACTGCTAAGCTTATACAAGGCAAAAACTTAGAGGGGGAAAATGGTGGTCTTCCCTGAAAGCATTAATCAGATAAGAAAATTGTACTAGTCTTTTAAAAGAAAGAGCATAGTGGATTTAGGCACGGGTCAGTTACCGTTATAAGGGTCAATGTTCTTAAAAACAGCTTTGAAAATGTTATGGTAACTATTCCTTCAGACTATTCTTGTTCTATGGTCCTTTTCATGAATACCAAAGAAAGTTTTAGAATAACACGCTTAAAAATTTGTCTCAGAAATCCGCAAAGATGAACCGCCTCTAAACCGCATCTGGTCATTCACGAATCACTAGTCGAGAAGGTAATGTCCTGCATAGGTGTGAGCTTTCAGAAATAAAGTCAGAGCGGGATAATGGCAGATGTGATGAGGCATTGACGTCAGAACTAAAATCTCCCCATCGCATTCTTCTCACAACAGTAATGGCAGACGAACTCGGTTTATAAATCCTTTGTTGGCCGAGCAAAAGCTCGCCTTATTGCTCTTCTCGTTAGAGTGGATTTCCAAGTGTTGTTTTCACTTTTAAGTCCTAGCTTGTCACACAAACCATACTTCATCTCCGAATAACGCTCGAACCCCAAAAGCCAGCTTGCATTTGTACAGGTCAGCTGATGCAGGGCTGTGGCTACTTCAGGGACGTACCGGAGGCAGGCCTACTTAGATCCCCAGATTCTGCAGTCATTCTCAAATTTTCAAGTGTATGCATACATAAATATATAAACAGTAACATTTGTATATTAACTGTTTAGTTAAATTTGTATATAATAAATGTACTTCCACTAGATCTGCAAGCATCTGTTTAATATAGGGAGGTGTTCTCTGTAGCGACATTTATGGTTAAAAATGAGGCTTGCAATAAGTTTAGTGCATTTGAACTGGCACCACTCATGTTGCCAAAATGTCCTAATCAGTCCTGCCCCCCATATCCCATCTGTTGCCGCACACTGCTGATCAGCTGGCTCCTGCACTTTTCCCTTGCTTACAAAAAAAGACTAATTTAGCGGTAAAAAATATTCTTTACAATAACTATTTAAAAACTACCACTACATTTACTGCGAGTTCATTCTATTTCTGCTTAGGTCTATTTCTCAAAATCAATATAATAATAAATGTTACCTTTTTGTTTTTTAAGAAAGCTATTGGATCATATTTTATATATATTTTTTATATTTTTGAGTGTATACAGTGATACTGTTAGAATCTTCTACTGGCCCGTGCCTAAGGGTATTTATTACATTTTTAAGTTGAAAAAAAATCCACCAGGTGTTCTTTTTTTTTTTTTTTTTAAAGCTCTCTAATATTTACTAGTAAAATATGTTTTTGTAGACATACATGGAAAACATTGTTTGATGAACTGTAGCTACTTTTTCACTACAGGTTGTTAATGACCAGTAATATGGAGCTGCCTAAACCTGAATCTTGACATGAGACATTCTAGGTAGTCCTGTTATTGTTTTACCATGTTTTATGCATCCTGGTTTTTAGTGTGTATTACACCTCTCTCTTTAGAAAGACATGTAATTCAGAAAGCAAGGGTTCCATTTTTAAGATAAATGCTACCTTTCTGATCTGTAGCTCGAATAAATACAATTTACTGGTCACAATATCCTGTCGTAGAAACTCCTTTAAGTTTAAGGGATGGTAGTCTGGTTCCTTCGGTTACATTTTCTGTCAAAATGCACGACATCACTTTAGGGGCCTGGGGACTTGAACAAGCGGTTTGAATAAGTGGTGAGAGGAGATTCCTGTAAGCACCTAGCCCTGAGTAAAGGGATGAGGTGGGTGGGGGTGGCGGTGACTTACAGAAGCCCCCCCTGCTAATACGCCCTGAAACCCCATTACCACACACCCAACCCCACCTGCCCTTCTCTATGTGCCTCAATCTTCCTGCTTAACCAATTGGTGTTTCTTTTTTACAGCAATTTGATCCTGCCCATGTTGTGCTGATGGTAAACTTAGTGGTAAATGTTATTTTATCCCCCAATTAAATTGTTTTTTTTTTGTTTTTAATTTCTCCCATTATTTTCATTTTCCTCTCATCAGAGCACCAATGCTACATAGGCTTTCAATTCTCTCTGTCCTAGTCCTCATTCTGCTGCTTGTATATTACCATGCATCTGTATTACTGTTAGAATATTGTCATTTTGTTTGTTTTCAGTTTTTTTTTTTTTTTAAACCTTGTGATTCACACCTCGTGATTTAGCTGCACATTGTTTTTTGTCTGGTCCCTTTGTTTTCCACTGGAATGGGTAATGTGGAGGTATTGTCACTGTGTATAATAACTGGTGATAGTTTGGGATGATTGTAATCGTTCATGAGTCTTCAGTTCTGGGCCTTGCTTGTGACTCAGTTCAGACAGACCACTGCAGTGGCTGGCCAACAGACCAGACTCTGTTTTCTGCTTCACTGCTCTGACGCCGTTTGTGAAAGAGTGTGAAACCACACATCTTTCACCCAAACAGCCGTTTCCTCTTACTTCCTCCATTTGAATAAGACATCGAGAATAATAAGGTAAGAGTAAAATATTTTGTGAAAAGCTTGTCCAACTAAGAGACACTGCAGTGGGACTGAAAGTCCAGGCAGGCAAAGACATGTTAGAATGTCCATGCATCAGTGATTTCATAATAAATAAGTCATTGGGCTGTTATGACTTAATTACCCAAGGCGAGCACAGGAATGACACAGATGATTAGACCAAACATCTGTCTTACCTTCCTCAGTTTAACGAGGAAACTATTTCCCTTTGATTTTTAGAGGCATACATTTAAATTTGGAGCAAATCCTTCCAGGGTCGTATGTCTTTCTAAGCCCAATGGCATGCCTAGAAATCTGGGGTGGCATTTGTGAATATATGGGAGGAAAAAAAAAACTGAAACCAAACTGAATTAAAATGCCCATGAGTAAGATTGGTTGTTGTATCTGGCTGGCATCAGGAGCAGCAGACTAGTCCAATTTCTTTTTATGCCTTTTGTTTTGAGATTCCCCTGTCTTTCTGTCTGTCTGTCCGTCCTCCCCTTTCCTCCTCCTACTCATCCCCTCATGTTTTATCAGGTAAGTATCCCCCTCCCTTGCACTGTCAACATGGCGACACCTGGCCTGTGACGTCACTCTGCTGTAGTTGAGTGCTTGTGTCTTTATTCATTTTTTTTTACATTCTTTCTGCTTTGTTTGGCTGATTATAAGTGGATTAAGCAATTTGTGTCAATCTCTAAAGTAGTTTTGATTTTTAAATATTTCATATCTATAATGTTTCATTCTGTTTTGGTTGTCTTTTGGTTTAATTTTTCTAAAGTTAATTTCCTTCTGTCCTAGCTCTTTTCACAGCTTACATAATAAAACTTAAGGGGAAAAAAAATTATTTTTTTGACATCATGATTCAAAATGGTGCATAAGAAAATTTAACCGATTTGGACCATAGGACATTAAAAAATGGTTGCTGCAGAGAGTCCTGCAAGAGATGACACAATTGGCTTTATAGGCTTTTGGGAATTTCTCCTCCATGCAGGATTTAGTGATGGAGACATCAGTGCAGGCCTGTTACAATTCCACCTAACTCCAAAATGCACACTTAAGGTTTCACTTCCTTTTAAACTTGGCTTTCTGGTCTAACAGGGCTTTAGCAATAAATGCACAAGGAAGTGCATGGTGTCTGCACTTCCGTGCAAAACAACTGCCTCGTCTTTATTTAATCCACCAGAAATTAAACAAAGCTATGATTAATCTAATTCACCTACAGTGCCTACAATGCAAACCAACAGCCACATGAAAGCTTAATAGGCTAGATTAGTTCAGTAGTTGGCTGTAGTAAGCTGTGAGAATGGCTGGTGTTTGGTTCACTGTAGCTTTCTGGTCTCTTTGCACTTTCAAGGCAAATATTCTCTAACCCCAGCACCCTATGCTCTAAAAGCAGGCTGTCTTCGAGTTGGTGTTTTGTCCCTATCTCAAAAACTCAACTAGTTTTCTCTGTCACTTTTGCCTCAGGACGCACCGACCCTGTGCCCATTGTTCTTAAATATGATGTCATGGGAATGGGCCGAATGGAGATGGAGGTAGGATGCTGAATTTATCCATTTGTTCTTTTTAATGTTCGTGTTATTTAGATGCTTAGATGTTGTAGAGGCACATTTGGGCAGATTGCCATTGTGGGAACCACACAGAGTTGAATAATACCTATGAGAAAGCCTGACATCCCTCGTTACTGGTATAAGATTAATTAAAATCTCATGGCCTGCAGTAACTAATCTCAGACCAAGACGCTGGTGTAGATTCTCCTTCTTATCTCTGTTGGAGCATCTGCGAAACAACATCAACTGCTTTGCTGTAGGCCATCTAAATAAACTAGGTCACTGTTTTTTTGTTCGGTCCTCTGTAGGAAGTCTCAAACTAACACCCAAATAAATGTTAAGCATCAGATGCTTTTACATGACGCATAAACCTGCACGTCCCAAAAACCACCATGCACACTTAAGCTAAAGTTGAGTAAAGCTCAGCAGTGTCGTGCTGTCCTTTAGTCTTACAAACTTTGAGTGCAGCAGATGCCAGGAGAGCACTTTCTAAATTAGTAGTTTATGCCAAATGCATATGTGTCAATGCTAAATTATTGCTAAATGTCATGTCTCTTACATTTGCAATCATACAGTGTTGTTGTTCAAGGTCCTGTGGTAATTGTATTAAGTTTTCTTTTGGTTTTTTTGAGGTCATATATAATAAATTTAAAGCACAAGGCAAAGTTACAACACAGATGGAAACCTTAACCTTTCACTTTTATAAGCCTGACCCTTTGATATTTTATGCCAGTGAGTTTAGATGCAGTATATAGGCATACCCATCAGTGTTTCTCCTCGGTGGTTGCGTTCAGAAACAGAAGAAGTCATCAAATTTACCTTTTAGACATCAGGGTTATGCAAAAGTCCAGAAACGCATCAATGAGACCAGTGCCCAATTACAAGTTTTGGTTTTTTTTAAGCTTTGACCCACAGATGGTGAGTTTAGCCGATTCTGATAGTTCTTGAAGAACTGTACCTAACAGTGCACAACATATCTTTTAACCCTTTCTACACTAAATGGTTATGGAAGCAGAGGCGACATTACACTGTGTGTGTGTGAGAGAGAGAAGCTGCTATTAAACAGGGTTTTTCCTTTTATTTTAAAACAGCAACAGACAAAATAATTTCAGTTGATATTCACAAACTTTCTTTAGCATCTTATTTTAGCAGTTGGCACGATTAACTCTGTTAGCATTACTAACTGTAAACAGTAGTCTTTGTGTGTATTTCCTAGAAAATATAGATAATTACTAGAAAGATTTCCAAAAGGCTTAAAAAATGTCCAAATCCAACATGTTCCATGATAGACAGGTTGAAAGATCATGAGGATAACCCAGAGCAGCTTAGTTGTAATACATTCAGCTTCCTTGCTATTTGTTGAATTTAATTGGTGGTCAGATTGTTCCTTTGCCAAGTTAACAAAGTGGCCCCAATGCAGCTATAAATTGATGTCCTGTGACATCCTTTTTAAACCCGACAATCAAAACTGCAAAAGTTTGAAATGGTGAGGGAGTGAAATAACTAGCATCCTGCCGTTTCTAGCCCTCTTTCGTAGCGATCCAAAGGATCACCCAACATGCCTCCAGAGAAAGAAGACTTACATTAAAAATGAAATGTTTTGGATACTACACAGCAATGAAAATTAGCCCCATACCGCCAGTAACTTGGCTGACTGCTGTTGTCGACTCACAAGGTGTTTCGTTTTCTGGAAGTGCTGGAATTGCTGTGTTTGTCCTTTTTAGCTGGACTATGCAGAGGATGCCACGGAGAAGCGGAGAGTGCTTGAAGTGGAAAAAGAGGATACAGAAGAGCTGCGGCAAAAATACAAGGTGGGGTTCCTTTAAAGCTGGTGAAAGTTTTAACATGTGTTAAAGGAGATTGTTATTTTTTGGTTTTCTGATCTTTCGTTAAAATGTCCCGTTTTTCTCACCAAATATAGGACCAGGTGGAAAAGGAGAAGGCTATCGCAAAAGCTCTGGAAGACCTGAGAGCGAATTTCTACTGCGAACTTTGTGACAAGCAGTACACAAAACACCAGGAATTTGACAACCACATTAACTCCTATGACCACGCGCACAAACAGGTATTTCTTGTTTTCAAGTCTCGAAAGCAATAGGGTTCATCAGTCTGGTAAAGTAGCAGTTTTCAGGCGTTATTCAGAGATCTCTGTAAATTTAATGGAAAAGAGTGGATATGCATTATATTTCACTCAAGATTTAAAGTAAAAAGAACTCTGCACAAGTTTTTTTTTTTTTATCACAGGATCTTGCCACAAACATGTTATATTGTTTGCAGATACTGTGAGTGGATGAAAATCTTGTCAGAGAAGATCCTCAACTTCAGTTTAGAACATTGAGTTGCCACCAGATTAACAGAATGTAGTGAAAAAGATGTGTTGAAATGTTTAATACACCAAATACATTTCCTTTTTGATGTGATGCAGAGGTTAAAGGAGCTGAAGCAGAGAGAGTTTGCTCGAAATGTGTCCTCCCGTTCTCGGAAAGATGGAAAGAAGCAGGAGAGGATGCTGCGTCGACTTCATGAGCTGGCTGAGCAGAGGAAACAGGACAAACAGGACCGGTATGAACATATCACTGGAGCGCCCTCTGCTGGCAGAACGTGACATTTAACAAACCTTTGAAGTATTGAATGTGTTTTAAAACAACCCATACATCATTGCATATTAGCTAAAGGTATACTTTTTATTTTGTGTTTTAGTACACCTGGAAGTGGCCCCATGTTCAAAACGACGACAGTTGTTGTTGATGGCGAGAAAGAAGGAGATGGTGACAGCATGTCACTGGAGAACCCCGTTTTGACAGAGGCCATCCTTGAGGGATCACCGTCGGAGAAAACTGGCCAATCCTCCCCGAAGCCCAGCCCAACTATTAATTTTTCCCTGGGGAAGAGCACATCCTTATCCCCAACCCCCAGTAGTGCATCAAAAGTCAGTGTATCATTCTCTTTTGCCAAGAAAGCCCCCGTAAAGCTGGAGACGGCCGCTGCTGTGTTTGCTGATCATGGCGAGGAGGCTATGGAGGAGGAGGAGGAGGAGAATCAGGATGGGGATAAGGCTGTAGGACAAGAGGAGACATCCGGCTGCATCACAGACAGTCCCAGGGGAGCTCCTGAAGGAGATGAAGGAGGAGAGAAAGATGGTGCAGCTGGGGCGGAAGAGGAGCAGCAGCCTGATGACGGTGGCTCCCTGGCCTCAACTTTAAACAAACTCAAGATGATGATGAAAAAGGATGAAGGATTTTGTGGACCGGAGTACTACCACTATGTACCTCCAGCTCATTGTCGGGTGAAGCCTAACTTCCAGTTTTTGTTGTTCATGAAGGCTTCTGAGGAGTGTCAGAGCAAAGATGATGAAGATGACGAGGAAGTAGAGGAAATGCAAAAGGATGAAGAAAGTTCTGATCAGACAGAGCCCAAAGGAAGCGAGTGTGAAACTGAAAAAGAACAAGGTAATGATTCATCAGCAGCTGACCCAGAGCCACCGCCTTCATCACCTAAAGTGAAGATGGAGGTAGATCCCTCTTCTTGTGCACTGGACACAGTTTCCACCGTCCCCAGTTCTCCTACTCAGAAAATAGAGAACACACAAAATACAGCCGATTCAAACACCGGTCCAAAAATCCCAACGGGTCCCTTCTTCCCTGTTCTGAGCAAAGATGAGACCACCACTTTGCAGTGGCCTACAGAGCTCCTTGAATTTACAAAAGCTGAGCCTTCGCTGTCTTACAGCTGTAATCCTCTCTACTTCGACTTTAAGCTTTCAAGAAATAAAGGATTGCGTGGTGGGAAAGCAGCAAAGTCCCCGAAGCCCAACAAAGAGACTGATGACAAAGGTCAAGATGTAGCTGCTTCGACGTCTGAAGTTGCTGCACCTGTACCTGAAACATCCACTGATAAAGACACGCCTGCAATGAAGGGAGATCCCTGCCAGCCAGAACTTGATGAGCAAAAACCCACGACTGCCAGCAGTAGTGCGAAAAAGAAGAGAAAAAAAAAGAAGAAGCATAAGAAATCTGGAAAACATTCAAAACGCAAAGGAAAAGAAAAAGATGGAGTTGAAGAGGCAGAGGAGAATTTTGAGGCAACCCAAGAGAAACCTAAAAAGAAGAAGAAACACAAACGGAAAAAGAGCAAAAATAAAGCTCAAGATCAAGAAGGGGCAGCTGGTGATGACAAAGAAAAAGTTAAGCCAAAGTTGGAAGATAAAGCTGCTGGTTCCTCTGTTCGGCCCACAGCTGGAGGAGGAGGAGGAACCACAGGAGCTGAGCTGGGAAAAAGGAAACGTGCTGCAAAGGAAGTGCCTTCTAAGACTGGAGCAGAACAAGGCGGAAGTGGAAAAAGTAATGACAAGGCCAACTCCTCAGAAGATCACGGTGGCTCTAAAAGACAAAAAACTGACTCTAGTGGATCGCAAAGTGCATCCTGCTCCACCTCTGCCCAAAAAAGTCCGGGTCATGGTAGACCACCCAGCAGTGAGAGTGAGGAAGAAGGTGGCTCCAACACCCAACACTCGCGTCGTCACAAGTCCAGCCCACGGGAGCAGCGGCGCCACCACAGCGAAGAATCCAGGCGGTCTTGCAGCCGCTCATCGAGGCGGGGGGAAAGCCGTGGCAGCAGCCGGCGGCGCCATCGTGGCCAAACCTCTCGCAGTCGCTCTTACTCTAGCAGCTCTGGGCAATCCTCAGCAAGAAGCAGTGCCTACAGTCACCGTAGCCGCAGTTACTCAGACAGTTACAGCGACTACAGCACAGAAGGTCGCAGACGGAGGCACTCCAAACGTTCGTCAGACTCCGAGTACGAGCGAAGAGGCAGTCGAGGTCGTAGACGATCCAGGAGACATCAGTACTCCTCTTCCTCCTCAGATGATTCCCGCTCACGTTCACGCAGCTATAGCAGAAGGAAGCGGCACCGGCGACACCATCGCAGCAGCTCGAGAAGTTCCAGCAGCTGGAGCCGCAGCTCTAGCACAAGATCATGGAGGCGTAGCTACAGCCGTAGCCGAAGCTCAGCGAGTCGGTCCTCCAGTTCCAACAAAGGCTCCCCTCTCAGACGAAGCGCCAGGGGTCGAGCAGACAGTGACACACATCGGAGAGATTTCAACCGCTCCCGGATCTATCGCTCCCAGTCTCCTCGCACATCATCGCGAAGCCTTAACCGTAACACCCATGCATCCACTTCTCAGACTTTACGGCCAGTCGGGTCTCGTGATGCAGGGGAACACAAAAATATGCTCACGGCGCGGCAGCTGCTTGAGAGGGTTCAGTCCAAGAGAGGTTCTGAGGATTCTGCCTCAGCAACAAAATCTGGGATTAAGATTAAGGACCCACCACTGGGTTACTTTGGTCCTAAATTACCACCAACCCTGGGAAGCAAAGCCATGTTGCCCCTTTTTGGTAAGCTGCAGGCAGGAAAGAAACCAGTGATTCCCCTAACAAGACCCGATGAAGGAGAGAAATCAGGAACGGGAATGGGTTCTGAAGCAGATGGAGAGGTCATCCTTGTAGAACCTATAAGAGAGTTCCCTCCTCCTCCACCACCTCCAGCCCCACCAGTGCAGAAGGTTGAGGAGGTCCCACAGAACACAGTGATGCAAGAAGAGACACAAGAACAGCCAACCTTAGAAGAGCAAGTACACCAAGAACCCCAGCCACTGTTTGAACAAGATCCATCCATGATGATGCCTCAGTATCAAGCAGATCCAGGTCAAGACCCCTCACAGAACCCCATGATTGAGTCCATCATGCCTGAAATGCAGCCTCAAGTACATGGCTACCCTGCTTACCCTCCGCCCAATCTGGAGGAGGATGGCATTGAGGCTGAGGAGGATGGACTGGCCCCTTTGGAGAGTCAGCCCATCACATTCACACCAGAGGAGATGGAGAAATACAGCAAGCTGCAACAGGCTGCACAACAACATATTCAGCAGCAGCTTTTGGCCAAGCAGGTTAAGGCTTTTCCCTCAGCTGCAGCCGCTGCGGCTGCAGCAGCTGCAGCTGCTAACTTAGCCCCAGCTCCTCCTCCTCCAGCCATGCAACAGATCCACATTCAGCAGCCGACTGTCTCTGTAGCCTCCGGCACATCCATCACCACTGTCCAACACGCCATCCTGCAGCACCATGCAGCTACCGCTGCTGCAATGGGCATCCACCCTGCACACGCCCACCATCCTCACCATGCACATGCCCAGCTGGCTCAGGTGCATCACATTCCCCAGCACCACTTTACTCCTATCTCCTTGTCCCCTTTAGGCCACGCTCTCGGTCATTCTTTGGGACACTCTCTGGGGCATGCAGGGCTAATTCCTGCCCACCCAACAGCCTTCCTGTCTGGTCAACCTATTCATATTATCCCAGCTTCTGCGCTTCACCACACACCATTGGCGCTCCACCACATCCCACACACTGCTCTCTATCCAACACTATTTGCACCTCGGCCCTCACAGGCTGCAGCAGCAGCAGCAGCTCTCCAGCTCCACCCACTTCTGCACCCAATTTTCTCAGGACAGGATCTCCAACACCCACCTAACCACGGCTCTTGAGTGACAGTAGATATGAAACAGGATATGGACAACACTCGACCACTGACATAGGAGTGCAACGATCTTGATGTAGGGATAGAAATGAAGCCTTTCATCTGTGTATAGGAAGTCAGTCATGCCAACAGTGGTCATTACATGGTGCAGCCTGTGTTTGGTTAAAAAGTTGACACTAGCATTTTCTATTGTTTCATTTGGGTTTTTACGTTTCCTGCCCATGTTTCCTGTTATAAAGGCAGGTTTATAGAAGTAGAGAAGTTCTGTTGAGATTGTTTTATAAACCAGTTTGGGCTGTATTCACTACTACACTAGTAGCTTGTTTTAAGCTTTCCTCATTGATGCGGTCACAATCTTTGCTAATTTTGGAATCCAGAGAGATCCATTTTGGCTGAGATTATAAAGCGGATCATGTCATAGATTTTGTTACATAAAACCAACAGTTTCACCTCTTTTTTGTGATGTGCTTATAGATGAACAACCTCAATGATTTGTGATACTTCTCCCCATATAACTACCTGCTCTTTATTGAATTCTTGGTCTCAAAATAATTTGTATTGCTGTAAGTTGTACATATGTCAGTGTATAATGTGAAGGAGCCAGCCATCGGTGACCATATGAAATAACTATTGTGTCTAAACTGGTATGACATTGTCACAAAAGAAGTCCTCTCTAAATTTGGAGAAATTGGGCAAAGAGGTTTTAACATCTGTAATACTCTGAGGCAACGCTCCTGTTTCCCCATTGGAGGGTACGTGTGAATGAATTGCACTGAAATCTGGACATCGGGGTGTTGCTTTTGCATCATGAACCAATAAGATTGTAGTATACTGCAATAATTGTATTTTTATTTTTAAATTATTTTCCAAATGCTCTTCAGAGGAAGAGCTTTGTTTGGCTTTTTCTGTAATTTTGTAAATAAAAATGCTGTAGATTAACCTATTAACATTCTGAAAAGGTTGACACTGCTGTTGGTAAAGCAGACAAATAACAAGTTAGTTATAAACATGGATACGTATTTTATCAAGGTTGGTTGTTAAATCGTTCCCACTGAGGCCGGCTGGGACCGCATACAAGTTACCCGTCAAAAAACAAAAGTAGTGGCTCTGTATTTTTTTAAAACGTAACAGTTTCAACAAATAAAACTTTGAGCTTATGTGTTTTTCCTCTTTCAGGGTGTAGTTTTGATAACATTAATCCAGCTCTTTAAATAATCCAATCTGGACAATATATCTAAATCATTCTGCAGGTACCAGCAGCAGACAGTAGATGGCGCCCTAGTTAAACTGGAAACTTGCAGAAACTGGGAGATCCACACCCACTTTATTACACTGAAGCTGAAATGTGTTGACAAGGTACAATTAATGCTTTATTTAGAGATACTGTCATCAACTCAACCATTGGATGACGATATAGGAAAGAATCTAATTTTTATAGGAAAAAATGCTTAAATTGCTTTTGTAGAACGTTAGGGTTGTGATTAATTTAGATTGCAATTTATTTAGTCCTACATTAAGACGGTTCTGGAATAAATCCCAAATTCATACAGTTTTTGCAAAGAAATACCTTTGATTATTTTAGTACAGTCTGTGACTGTAAACTTTGGTTTTGTAAAATCTAACAAGGATTTGATAAGTAGAGACCTCTATATCTTCAATAAGTTAAAGTACAACAAAATGTCTGCAAACAACACCATCTCAAAATATGAGTTGTATGACAACATAAAGCTGCTCCAAGATGGAAATTCAACATGGCCAAAGTGTGCTGCGTAGGTATAAACAAGATGGGATGGTTGTCAAGGGAAACATGCAGCTAGATTAAAGGTGCTGTGTAATTGTAAACACATGCAACACAGAAATTGAATTTAATAATGACCAATCGGGATGACAAGGAATTTACACCAAAAAGCTGAAGCTATCATTAACACCTAAACATGTATTCCAAAGTGGATAACTGAATACAGATAATGGCAAATTATAAAACTGTTGACCAAGTAAAAGATACAATAAATTATTTTTTGTGGTGGATCAGCAAAACAGAAAAGATGACTGCCTGAAAATGTGTACCTTTCTACATGAGAGATGGCAATGACTATTTCTATAGGTAATCTACAAGTTGACAAAGTTAAAGCTTAGAATTTTTTTTATCATTTTCTATTAAATAAAAGAATCCAACTTCAGAGATGTCAAGCTGCCCTATCCATCAAGGCACAAAACATTTTTCCAGTACTTTATAAGAAAAATGGATGGTTAGCAATGCTAAGATATGCAGCTAGTACATAAATCATATCAGATTATTATTTCTACTAAACTTAAGATGAAAGGGTCATTAAGTGGTAACTCCTTATTGTTTAGCCAAGCATAGTAGCTTATGGTTCAAACAGACTGTTTAGCATTATAGTCGCTCTCTGGTGTTATTTTCCACGACCTTTAATAGTACTGTTGTGTTAGGCAGTTAAACTATCCAACAACTCTAAACATCACAAATCAGTGGATCGCAGATTACAGGTAATAAAACATGACTAAAAGAATGAAACAGTACTATATGTTTTTATACACTTGGATTTGTGTTTTTCAATCATACATTAATGGAAATTCTTCATGGAAAATAAAGCACGAGCTGTTTGTACAAAGGTCTGGAGTAGAGTCCATGTTCGGCTGTAAGTCTATGAAAAGCAGTGAACTGATCGACAAACGTTTCAGATTCTATGAAATACTGTCTGCAAATAGGAACTTCTTCAGCCTAACTGTTTAGCATGTTTCCAAAATAACGTGGTGTGGGTCTATTGAAAGTAAACAAAAAATAATGGCAAATTTTATATAAAAAAAAAAAAAAAAAAATCACATTAAATTTTAAATGTCATATTCTGTGGGATGATGCATTCCTTTAAATGTCCACAACTGATCAACTGTAGAAGGTGGATGGTGGTCAGCCCAGGTATCTGATGACGAGGAACATGAAGATGCAGGTCAACAACATGCCTCCAACCATGATGAACTTATCCTGGGTGGCTCGTCTTTCTATTAGTCTCATTACTGTGTTAGAGAGGCCCAACATGTTGGCCACGTCCAGCATCTTCCTGTGCGTCCCCTGTGTAGCCAAAAAATAAATAAATAAATCAGTTAATGGCAGCAACAATTATAACGTGTGATGACTTCAACAGCTGTAAAGGCTCAGCACATTGTTCATTAGCTGCACGCATTCATCTGATTCTGGGAGAGGGCCAAACGCCTCCCTGACTCCAGCGCTCTGTCAGGAGTTTCTCATGGCTGGACTGTCAGGCTGAAAGTCCTGATCAGCGGTCACACCCTGATAAGAAGAGGCTGAAGCCAAAGCCAGGAAGGGCATCTCCTCCCTGGAAACAAGGACTCACCCACCCACTCAGAATACCCTTGGTAACAATAAGATGCTTACTATGGACAGTATGGACACCAGAAACTGGGTAAGGGATGTAATTATTTGTGGTATTAAACATGGAAACCTCTAGAATAGCTTGAAAACAGCAGGAAAGTTATTTTGTCAATTTGCACACACCTTGAGAGTTGATCTTTGATCTCTGAGACCGTTGAGGATGCTACTACCGCTGCCCAGGAGATTATCCATGCCTTGGTGTGCGTTGTGCAGACTGGTGTTTAACTGCATGGCCTCATCTATGTGGATGGAGGTATCTGCATCCTAATTAACCACATCATCATTTTTTTATTACAACTAGTCTCTAGTTTTTTAACTAGAGACTAAGTATTGCACTCTACAAAAATACAATGCCTTGCTAACGTATTTAACTCCTGTAGAACCACAAATGGTGTACTTCATTGGTATTTTATGTGACGGACCAGCACAAAACAGTGCATAACTGTGAAATGAAAAGAAGATGAAGTACAGTTTTCAAAGCTTTTTAGAAAAGAGAAGCCTGTAAAGCACATGCATGTTGATGAAATCCAACATTTCTTGCATAATTTTCTTCCACTTCATAATTTCATATTCATAATCCAGGTGTATCCGAGACCGGATTCAGGCACATGCAGCTTACATTTGTAGTGAAGGTGCGGCTGAGGAGTTCCTCCCTCTCTCTTTCCTGGGCTTCTCTTGTGCAGCGTCTGTGCTGGAGGTTTTGGAGAGCTGTCCGCAGGTGCTGAACATCGTACTTCAGCTGATCCACTCGTCTGTTGGAAAGGCAAAGAAAGACATCCATTTTCTTTTAAAGAAACAACACACACAATTAAACAAAAAAACTCACGACACTTATATATATGTACCTATATTTATAGTTAGTGAACTTTTTTAAATTCATGTTGTTGATCCATTAGATTCAAATATTGTGTTGTTCATTCTCTGTCATTATTCTGGTATTCAGAGTTTCTGGATAAAGGAGAGTTCTTTGCAGCTCAAATCTCTTAAGATTTCCTCCCAGGCCCTGTCTTTAGCTTCACCTTGGTCCTCCTAGAGACCTGCCAGGATCAGAAGAAAGCTTAGGGATGGGGTGAACTCTATCCCCTAAGGCCTGTTTACCCAAGTCAGAGATGAATCTCTGCCCGATGCAGCAGGAATGCTGGTGATGAAGGGGCTTCAGAGGAAATGTTTTTATAGAGCCACATTGCCATGGGGTAGCATAGGGCTGTTTTTGTCTTGTGCACCCACCCTGTCCCTTTATGAGATATAGCTCAAACTGTCAGATCTGGGCCTTTTATGGCCACCAGCAGTTGAATCACTCCACACTCACAGTTTGGCGTTCTGACGGCGGTTTGGTGGTTCTTTACTGGCCAGGATCTCGAGACGTTCCAGATGATTGAAGATCTGGTCGATTCTAGCCTGTAGTTCATTCTCTAACACTTGAAATTGGAAAAACAAAAACAGATCTAACATCAGAGGCAAGGAAATAGATAAAGACATATTAACAATCACTATACCTGTAAACAGAATTTTGATCAATTTTCATGTTTTAATAGGCGTTATTCGTCAGTGGAATTATTCTCATTGTTACTGTCCGAACTTACATTCAGTGGCAGTTTTTAAAGATATTGGGTTCCTTTGTCCTTAAGTGGGAACAAGAGCTAAAACAAAAACAACAGCATATTTTTATGCCCTGTGAACACAGAGCGGAAGCTTTCTGTGTTGTTCATAAAGTAAAAGCTAAGAAAATATTGCTGTACATTGTGACTGGACTGCTATTGACCATCTCTAGTTTAAAATCATTCATATTTACACTGTTCAGACCTCAACTGGATTAATTTATACTGTACTCAGAGTTCTTAAATGCAATTTGAGATGTATTAATCTTTTTCTATTTGTACAAACAAATAAAAGCATTTTCAGGGATTTCTTGGCATTTGAACCATTTTAGCTTGCGACAAGCATGAAAAGTATACATAGACCATAGACTGGTCAGACCGGGACACAATTATTCTGCATACATTACAGATGTTTTAAAATTTGTGTGGTAATATTCGTTTAAAAAAATAAAAAATAAAACAGGATTAACATCTTATGTCTTACAGATTATTTTATATAAGATTAATATCTTATATTTTACAGATTATTGCAATCTGTATTGAGAACAAATGTAAATTTTTGCTGTTGTTAACGTCTCTGACAAGCTACATGATAAAAATCGGCTTTGTTTCTTTTGCTTGCATCCTCTTTCTGGAGAAAATATAAACTGATGTCATAGTTTGTGAAAGGACTGAGGAGGCGGATAGACTGGCTCCCACCCTACCGCTTCCTGTCCTAACCCAGAGTTGATGTTAACAGGCACCAACCACAGAAAACAATCAGTCAGAGAGGCATCAGCCCATCTTCTGCCGTAGTATCCGAAACATTAACGAGAGGGGAAGTCCTCTAAACATTTATGGAAGCTGACAGTGTGAACCATTATCCTACTCACAGTGAACTGATTCGCGGTCTGTCCTTTCCAGGTTTCCCATCTGAGATTGCACCTCCTGGATTTGCCTAATCCAGTATAAAAAAACAACGTTTAATTGAAACATCAAAATAACAACGTAATTACTGTATATCTGTCAACATACCAACGCATGTCAAAGACATTTTCACAGTTATTATTACTGATATGTGTGTCTGTTCGTTTCACTTTAAACTGAACCGTTAATTAGCTCGCTAAAATAGTTTCATTAGAAAGCTAAGTGAAGCTAACAAAGTCGGCACCGTTTTCACAGAAGCAGTCGCGGCACTTACTTGTTGGTCTGGTGGTAAAGCGTCTCCATCTTTATGGATTCGCTGAAACTCTTTTCGTACCCCTTTTCCTTTCTATTCTCTTTATTTTACCCCCTTTACTCTGACAGGTGGCTAAGCTAGCCAGCTAACGACAGAGCAGGATGTACACGTCATCAGCCGAGCTTTTGTGTACGGAATTGAGAAAGCGGAAACTGAGATAGAGAGCGAAAAAACGAAGACGTTTCACTCCAACTAAACATTTGCGCCATGTTACATTTTTGTTTAACGATTACGGTTATAAAAAGTCATTTCTATGTTGTATAAAGTTTATGGTATATTTACCGGTGCTCTTTTTATTGAGGATGATACATTTGTAGCTTAATAACAATTGTTTGATTAATAATAAAAAGAGATTTTAGACATATCTTTGTTTTTATGAAAGAGTACAAGCTATATGAGCTACAGAATCCAGTCCTATGTTTGTAATTATCCATTTCTGCAGGAATTCCTGATGATGTATATGTTTGAAATGTCTTCAAAAGCTCAAAATCTATGTTCTTTGAGCAACTGGCAGGTAAAAAACTTTTTCACTTCAGATTCTACTTACGGAGCTGAGTGAAATAGTATTTGTCGCCTTAAGTTTTAATGTAGTTGCTTTTTTTGGTACACTTAAATTTTCATATCACTCAACAAATTTTTGTCAAAAGCTATCCAACCAACCTTGGCCCATGTAAAAAAATAATGACACCTCATTGTTAAATCATAAATTAACAGTGATCAGCCAAGTTTCTGAAAAGCTGAGTTCAATTTAACAAGCCACACCCAGACCTGATGACTGCTGGCCTGTAGAATAAAAAATTATTCTCAAATAGAAACCTTCCGATGAAATGGAGTAGGCTAAAATATAGATATCTGGAAAGGGTCACGAATTAGTTTTTAAGGCTGTGGAACTGAATGTATTGCTTTATGGCAATTGTGTGGCACAACCACTTATTGGGTTTGGGGGGCAATTACTTTTTCATAAATGGCCAAGTTGGTTTGGATGCCGTTTTCCCATAATAAATAAAAGCCTTATTAATAAAAATTTTTTTAGTAATTACTCTAGTGTTCTTTGTCTGTTATTAAAAATAATTTGATGGTCTAATAAGTCTGACAAAATGCAAAAACAGAAGAAATATTTAGGGGACAACCACTTTTTCAAAGCACTGTAAACAGTGAAACCAAAAGTTTAAACTGAGAGAATGTATCATTTTAAGGGAAAAATATGTTGTTTCAAAATTACATGGCGTCAACAAATCTAAAAAAAGTTTGGACAAGTAGCAATAAGTGGCTGGGAAAAGGAAATTGAGCATATAACGAACAGCTGGAAGACCAATGAACACTAATTAGGTCAATTGGCAACATGATTGGGTATAAAAAGAGCTTTTCAGAGTGTCAGTGTCTCTCTGAAGCCAAAATGGTAAGAGGATCACCAGTTCCACCAATGTTGCGCAGAAAGATAGTGCAGCAATACCAGAATGGTGTTACCCAGCGTAATATAGCAAAGACTTTCAAGTTATCATTATCAACCATGCATCAAAAGATTCAGAGAATCTGGAACAATCGCTGCGCGTAAGGGTCAAGGCCGTAAAACTCTACTGGATGCACGTGATCTCCGGCCCCTTAACCGTCACTGCACCTCAAACAGGAATGCCACTGTCAAGGAAATAACAGAATGGGCTCAGGAATACTCCCAGAAAGCATTGTCAGTGAACACAATCCCCCGTGCCATCCGCCGTTGCCAGCTGAAACTCTACAGTGCAAAGAGGAAGCCATTTCTAAGCAAGCTCCACAAGCTCAGACGTTTGCACTGGGCCAGGGGTCTTTTTAAAATGGAGTGTGGCAAAATGTGGTCAGATGAGTCACGATTTGAAGTTCTTTATGGAACACTGGGACGCCATGTCATCCGGACCAGAGAGGACAAGTGTACAAAAGACTGTAATTGACTTGTTTTCAGCCCTCTAGTTCAGTGTTTTCTATTAACGTTTCTTTTCATGTAGTTCTTATTTTTACCACTAGATGGCTATCAGACCACATTAATGCATGCACTGTAGTTCTGTGCATTATGTTGTTCTGAGACGATCAGCATGAAACGGATATTATTTAATCCAGTCTCTTATCTGTGTGCGTCCATTAAAAGTGAGTAATACTATTTATGCTCTACCCTTGTCTCTTAAAAGCCTTAAAGCTGTATTTGAGATAGTTTTCTATGTAGTTTGGGGAGCTAACTGCTAGCCGCTTTGCATTGGTAATTAAGCTCTGTTTAGTTCCATCTGATTCTGTTGGTGTTGTTGCTATCATTTTACATTTAAATGACTTATTTGTGCTGTAAGTCTTTATCTATCATTAGACTATTATTGGCAGCTGTTATTATTCATGTGCATTAATGTTGTACATTTTCATAGTTAGTTATTAGTTAATTCTTAATCTTATGAGAGACTTTAGTCACATGTTTATTCCCCCTGTGGACAATTTTAGTTATCTTTGTTAAAGGAGTACTTACAGACTAGTACTAAGAATTGCTTATTGGTTTATTTCTCCTTGTAGAAACCACACATACACACTTACAAACTGCTGATACCTGTATGGAACAATGTTGATGCCTTATTAAAGACAACTCGAAGATTGGACCCGGATATTGTGTTTTGTCATCTCAACTCGCCTGAACATATAAATTGCTGTCCTGACCCGACACCCTGAAGTGATTGCTAAACCTCCTACTAATAAGTTACAGTCCTCTTTACAATTTTGGTCCTTCGAGCCGGATCAGCAACCACTACAGTCAATATGGCCAGGCCACATGAGAGAGATGCCAGAGATGTTGACAAGCCACAAAGGTTGAGGTATCTACCATCATATCTCCAGGATTATGAGGTCAGCTACACCTCAAGGCGTCACCCTCATGAGGAGGAGCAGACATCTTCATCTGAAGTACTCAGTTATCTTCGAAATATGAAAAAGGGAAATGACCAACTACGTAGAGAGGTCCAGCATCTTACAGACATAATCCATCAATCTCCTGGACAGACCTCACAGTCTACGTCAAAGTCCAAGCTCAGAGACGAGGACAAATCTACTACACCAGCACCTACAAGCAAGCCGATGCCATCTAGTGGTCACATAGGCCCACGTCAATCAGTAAGTGCCCCATCGGTGATCAGTGATGCTCCTCCATCTCCACAAAGCTGCCGACGTGACTCCATCGAGGATCTTGATCGCTGTTTGAAGGAAGTAGGATTAATCAGCAAAGATCACATTTCTCCAGAAACATCTCAAAGCTCATCTCCCTGCTCCCAAGCCTAACCTCTGGATTTTAATATTGATGATTGTCCAGAGCCAGAGTTGTCACATCACAGAAACAGTAAAGCTCATGATAAATCAAGTGACAACAAACTGCCACATTTTAAAGCAGCTTTAAGTTCTGATGCCAAGTATTATCCCAAATATGAGGATGACTACGATTGCTATGATGAGCCCTATCACCATGATAGTAGATATCCTAGAAATAGCCTCTCGTCATCTAAGTTGAGAGACTCATACCATTGTGATGGATATGGTTCGATGAAGCCCAACCGACCAAGTAGTCCAAGATCTCGCCATGACAGTCACTGCTATGGACGTGATAGGGAGCCATCTCCTGATTACAGAGGTCACCATGATGACTATTATGCACCGCACTATGGATGTGATAGAGTAAGATATAAAAGAGGCAGATACCCAACTGACCGCCAATATCCTCCACGCCGTGATGTTTCTAATAGCAAATCCCTAGTTCTAGATTCTTACTGTGGTCCAAAATCTACTATCCCTTACTTTAAGTCCGAGGACCCACGTGAGTTCGCTAGACTGAAACTAGCCCTGGACAACTTACTTCCATATGATGTTCCAGAGCACTTTAAGTTTCAGATACTCACAGATCATCTCAAGTTCAAAGAGGCGCTACTTATAGCCGACTCCTACAGCAATAGTCCGCTTCCATTTACAGACACTATAAGAGCACTCACTGAGATGTATGGTCAACCACAGCAGTTAGCGCTGAAGAGGATTTCTGATCTGATGGACGGACCTAATATCCGAAATGGGGACATTAAAGCATTTAAGTCATTCGCCTTTCAAGTGCGTCTCTTAGTGGGAATGTTGCAGCAACTTGGGAGCCAGGGCTGGACAGAACTGAGATGTGCATCACATGTCTCTCGCCTTTTAGTCAAGTTGCCATACGACCTAAGAGCACATTTTCATAGGTTCGTGAATCCCATTTACACTCCAGTTCCAACCCTGCTTGATCTGGCTGATTGGCTTGAGTACGAAGTACGAGTTCAAGTTAGTAATGATCAGCAGAGCGGTACCTCTACCAGAGAGAGACAAGCTACACACCAAGGTCGACGTCCAGACTACAAGTTACAAAAATCTACGGCTATTCTACTCGGCAGTCAGTCCACTCAATCAAAGGTGAAATCAGATAAGGCTCCAGCTGTGCAAGAGACCACACAAGACAAGCCAAAGAAATACTGCCCTTTGTCCAATACTGAGCAGCATTATTTTAACCATTGCAGCAACTACAATCTCCTGTCTGGAGAGCAGAAGACAGAGTGGATTAAAGCAAACAATCGATGCTGGCGCTGCGGTCGTGAACATCAGGCCGCTAAGTGCAACCTCAAAGCTAAGTGCAAACAATGTGAGAGGAAGCATCTGGATATTCTGCATGTGGTTAACACCAGCCAAATGTCTACAGCAACTGGTGATCCCCAAGCACCTGAGCCAAGCACATGCCTAGTGAGTTCTGTTTCAGAAACTCTGTATATTGACCGGCCAGCTCAAAGCAATCAAGTGCTACTCAAGTTGTCGTGTCCTCCTCCAAAGTGGTACAAAGATACTGGAGACTTATGCAATACTGGACGATGGGTCAGAGCGCACAATACTCCTACTACAGGATGCCGCTGTTAGCCTGGGCCTTCAAGGGAAGCCGGAAGATCTCACACTGCGCACAGTCCGACAAGAAGTTTGCACCATCCATGGCGGTACCATATCCTTCTCAGTAGCTCCTGCCTTACAACCCAGCAAGTCATACCAGCTAAACAAGGTTTTCACAGCCAAAGAGTTGAACCTAGCCTGCCATACCTACCCAGTTGAAGCTCTGCAGGAGAAGTATCGCCATCTCAGAGACATTCCACTGCCAAACATTAAAGGTGCTCAGCCCTTATTGCTGATTGGATCAGATTATCCACATTTGGTTACGCCAGTGGAACCAGTACGTCTTGGACCACCAGGTGGACCTGCAGCAGTTCATACCAGGTTAGGATGGACTTTACAAGGCCCCACAAGTCTGTTACGCAACCAACTATTCCCACAGCAGTGCCTTTTCACTAAGTGTAACTCACCAGAGACTGAGCTTCTAAATCATGTGGAGAAACTGTGGCAGCTGGATACACTGCCATACAGGAGTGAGCGGTTGATCACCAGGTCAAGACAAGATACAGAGGCAGTCCGCATACTAGAAGAAAAGACCACCAGAGTAATGATCGATAATGTAAATAGGTATGCAACTCCATTACTATGGAAACAGAATCTTCCCTCTCTCCATGCAGGTGAAGAAGCAGTCTTGCCACAACTATGTGGTACAGAAAGACGGCTAGCTAAAGATTCAGAGAAGGCTGCCATCTATTCCAAAGAGATCCACAAGCTCATTGATGCTGGTTATGTCAAAGAAATACTCCCAGCCAAAGCTAAGTAACTTTTCTTGGTTTATTCCGCATCACATTGTCGAGCATAATGGGAAGCATCGTATAGTCTTTAACTGCTCTTACATTTTCAATGGGCAGAGCCTCAATGACCACCTTCTTCCTGGACCCACGCTTGGAACTAGTCTTCTGGGAGTCCTCCTCAGGTTCTGAGAACACACAATAGCTATCAGCAGTGACGTGAAAGGAATGTTTCATCAGGTCCGGCTGCTGCATGAGGACAAACCCTTCTTACGTTTCCTGTGGCGAGATATTAAAGTGGAGCAGGACCCTACCTTTTATGAATGGCAAGTGCTCCCATTCGGCACAACATGTAGTCCATGTTGTGCCACCTTTGCCCTTCAGACTCACGTCCAGAGACACACTGCCCCAGGAGAGGATGTTCGCCTATCAGTAGAACGCTGCTTCTATGTCGATAACTGTTTGCAGAGTCTCCAGTCTGAAGAGCAGGCCAAGCAGCTGGTGAGTTGACTACACACATTACTCCTGGACTGTGGATTTGAGCTCCGAGAATGGGCCAGCAATGTTCCTTCTGTCATTGAAGATTTACTCGAAGACTCAAGGTCACAGAGCAGTACACTTTGGTTTGCACAACAGTCAACTGAACCTCAAGAGCGCACACTTGGACTGTTTTGGTAGTGTAAGTCAGACACACTTTGCTATAAGCAAACCTATAGTGATTGCGCCAAACCGACTATGCGCAACATCTACCGTCTTCTTGCACAACAGTATGATCCTCTGGGGTATATTATTCCATACACCACCAGAGCTAAGATCATTGTGCAGCGTCTCTGGGATAAGAAGAGAAGTTGGGACGATCCCAATCTCCCAGAGGATCTGCTTCGAGCCTGGAAATTATGGGAAGAAGAACTTCCTCAGTTATCCCAGATCACCTTGCCCAGATGCTGCACTGTCCGCGGCGCAGGCTGTAGCACCACCAGTCAGACCCTTCATGTGTTTTGTGATGCGTCAGAACGCGCTTACGGATCTGTGGCGTATCTGCGCAGTGACGATGGTAATGGACAAATACAAGTGGCATTTGTGGCTGCCAGATCCAGAGTTGCCCCAAAGCAGCAACTATCAATACCCCGACTTGAGTTGTGTGGCGCCTTAACCGGGGCACAGTTAGCTTCGGTGCTGCTAAAGGAATTCACCATCAAAATCCAAGAAGTGGTATACTGGACAGATTCCACCACAGTGCTTAACTGGCTCCAGTCCGATTCCTGCAGTTATAAAGTGTTTGTAGGCACGAGAGTTGCAGAGATGCAGGAGTTATCAGACATCAGAGACTGGCGCTACGTTGACTCAGCCTCTAATCCAGCAGATGATATCACACGAGGGAAAACGATGTCTCAGCTCACTGGAGTGAACCGCTGGAACAGTGGACCCTCATTTCTTCTGCAGTCATCCGACCAGTGGCCTGAAGTACCTCTAGGCCAAGTTACAGAAGTAACAGAGGAGCTGAGGAGTACAGTGTTTTTCGTGGTCTGACATCCAATTTAACAGATCAGCTTATACCCGACATTCAGCAGTTTAATACCTTTCAAGAGCTACTAGAAGCTACTACACGAGCACTACACGGGGCGGCTAGTGGCACGCCTCCCACTGCTGAAGACTACCATAATGCTGAGCTTGCTCTCCTTAGACATGCACAGAAAGAGAACTTCCCTGAGGAAATGGCTTCACTCAAATCTGACAAAGCTCTTCCATCTACTAGCAGGGTGCTAACACTCGCCCCTGAATATGACCATACTGCAGGCCTAATCCGTGTTGGAGGCAGGCTTCGTCGATGTGAAAGCTTAAGCTCAGATGTGCTGCATCCCATTCTACTTGCATCCTCTCACCCAGTCTCCGAACTCCTGATCCAGCATTATGACAAACAGCTAAACCATCCTGGATCAGAACGTGTTTTTGCTGAAATGCATAGGAAATGCTGGTTGCTAAGAGGAAGATAAGCTATCAAGAAGCACCAGCATAACTGTGTGGATTGCAAGAAATGGAGAGGAAGCCCTCAAGTCCCGAAGATGGCAGATTTAAGATTTTTCCGACCTGCTTTCTATTCAACAGGCGTGGACTGTTTTGGCCCTAGGATGGTAAAGGTGGAAAGACGTATTGAAAAGAGGTGGGGCATCCTATACAAATGCCTTACAGCTCGAGCTGTCCATCTTGACCTCCTCCCGAACATGGACACTGATTCATTCTTAATGTCACTCAGACGGTTCATAGCTCGAAGAGGAAAGCCTTATGAGATCCTTTCAGACCAGGGCACTAATTTCAAAGGAGGAAGTAAGGAGCTTCATGAAGCCTTCAGTGCCTTGGAACCAGCAGTTAAGGATCAGCTCGCTGCTCAACAGATTCTCTTCCGCTTTAATCCCCCGAATGCTCCTCATTTCGGTGGATCTTGGGAGCGTGAGGTAAGATCTGTAAAGAATGCCCTACGCATCAGTCTAGGAGTTCAGACAGTGCCAGAGGAGGTGTTAAGGACAGTCCTTGTTGAAATTGAGGGCATTCTCAACTTTAGGCCTCTGGGCTACATTTCCTCTGACCTTGCCGACCCAGACCCAGTCATGCCCAACTGCTTGTTATTGGGGCGGCCGGATTCCTCCCTTCCACAGGTGGTCTATCCCGAGTCTGAAATGTTAAGCCGGAAAAGGTGGCGACATTCCCAGATTTTAGCGGATCACTTCTGGAAGCATTACATTCGACTTTTTCTTCCCACTTTACAAGTCAGGCCGAAATGGAAAACAGAGAAGGATGACATCACAGTGGGCACTACAGTACTCATCGTTGATCAGCAAACGCCAAGAGCCCTCTGGCAAGTGGGGACGGTTAAGAGCGTCATACCTGGAGCCGATAGACGCGTAAGGACTGCTGTCGTTCAAGTTAAAGGCAGGACTTATACTCGTCCAGTTGTTCGCCTGATTAAGCGCCAGCCCTACCACCAGACAATGAAGACACCTAGGGGGCAAATTTGAACACCAAATTTGGGGGCGGCTGTACAAAAGACTGTAATTGACTTGTTTTCAGCCCTCTAGTTCAGTGTTTTCTATTAACGTTTCTTTTCGTGTAGTTCTTATTTCTACCACTAGATGGCTATCAGACCACATTAATGCATGCACTGTAGTTCTGTGCATTACGTTGTTCTGAGACAATCAGCATGAAACGGATATTATTTAATCCAGTCTCTTAACTGTGTGCGTCTATTAAAATTGAGTAATACTATTTATGCTCTACCCTTGTCTCTTAAAAGCCTTAAAGCTGTATTTGAGATAGTTTTCTGTGTAGTTTGGGGAGCTAACTGCTAGCCGCTTTGCATTGGTAATTAAGCTCTGTTTAGTTCCATCTGTTGTTGCTATCATTTTACATTTGAATGACTTATTTGTGCTGTAAGTCTTTATCTATCATTAGACTATTATTGGCAGCTGTTATTATTCATGTGCATTAATGTTGTACATTTTCATAGTTAGTTATTAGTTAATTCTTAATCTTATGAGAGACTTTAGTCACATGTTTATTCCCCCGTGTGGACAATTTTAGTTATCTTTGTTAAAGGAGTACTTACAGACTAGTACTAAGAATTGCTTATTGGTTTATTTCTCCTTGTAGAAACCACACATACACACTTACAAACTGCTGATACCTGTATGGAACAATGTTGATGCCTTATTAAAGACAACTCGAAGATTGGACCCGGATATTGTGTTTTGTCATCTCAACTCGCCTGAACATATAAATTGCTGACCCGACACCCTGAAGTGATTGCTAAACCTCCTACTAATAAGATACAGTCCTCTTTACAACAAGTTGTTATCAACGCTCCGTTCAGAAGCCTGCATCACTGATGGTATGGGTTTGCATGAGTGCTTGTGGCATGGGCAGCTTGCATGTCTGGAAAGGCACCATTAATGCAGAGAACTATGTTCAGGTTCTAGAACAAGATAATGCCAGACCACATTCTGCAGCAATCACAACATCATGGCTACGTAGGAGAAGGATCCGGGCACTGAAATGGCCAGCCTGCAGTCCAGATCTTTCATCTATAGAGAACATTTGGCGCATCATAAAGAGGAAGGTGCGACAAAGAAGGCCCAAGACGATTGAACATTTAGAGGCCTGTATTAGACATGAATGGGAGAGCATTCCTATTTCTAAACTTGAGAAACTGGTCTCCTCTGTCCCCCGACCTCTGTTGAGTGTTCTAAGAAGAAGGGGGGATACCACACACTGGTAAAAATGGCCTTGTCTCAACTTTTTTGAGATTTGTTGACGCCATGTAATTTTGAAACAACATATTTTTCCGTTAAAATTATACATTCTTTCAGTTTAAACTTTTGATCTGTGATTTGTGTTATATTCTGAATAACATATTAGATGTTGGCACCTCCACATCATTGCATTCAGTTTTTATTCACAATTTGTTTAGTATCCCAACTTTTTTGGAATCCGGTTTGTTCTTACTTTGCTGTTAAATTTCACTACCTTCTCTTAGGCTCCAGGCTACAGTTTCCATTGCACTTTATATTCTCCAAGGTAGTAGCTGGCAGCAATCTTTTTGACCCACAAGCATCAAAAGTGAAGGTATAATCTGTTGACATGTAGACATGTGACAGGAAAAACTGAGAAAGCATGTCCTGAGGTTAGTATTTGTCAGCTCTCTTTACTCGATCTAATTAGGCTATCCTATGTTTTGTTTTTTTGTCTTTTTCCACAGCCAGTTGTCAGTACATTCCTGTTTCTTCAGCCATAGGTTCTTCGCCTTGCAAGCAGTTAAAGAAAAACAGGTTGATATCACATTTTATTTTCTCTACAAGGAACTGCAGAGAAGATTTCAGAGAAAAGAGACAAGGTGTTTATTATGGAAGCAAATCGTTACCATATTTCAAATGAAAAAGCATTTTCAGAAATGCTTTTTCATTTTAAGAATGTGGCTGCATTGTTTGACTCATAAACGAAATTAATTATCAACAATCCTATTTGCATTTTAATTTTCTTCTTCAAGACTGCTCATTCTTTCACTTAATTAAAATGAAAAAGAAAAAGACATTTGAGATTTATTTTTCAAAATGTACCCCAGCAAATAGATACCAAAATTCAATTTGAAATGTAAAATTTTAAAATGAAAAAGCATTTCCAGAAATGCTTTTTCATTTTAAGAATGTGGCTGCATTATTTGACCCATAAATAAAATTAGTAATCAATCATCCTATTTGCATTTTCTTCTTCATGACTGCACATTTTATGCCATAATCAAAAAGAAAACAAAGCAGACATTGCTTTTTCGTTTTCATGGTCTGCCCGCAAAGTACTGCCCAGAACTCGAAAATGAAAAAGCATTCCGAGCTGCAGGCGCAGAAGAGTGACGTCAGCAGCCGCTCTTCCTCAGCTCCCTGCTGACCGAGCTACCCAGCTTGTTCAGTAGGGGGCGCTGTGCACGTCTGCATTGCATTACATTGCAAACGTGCTGAGAAATTGATTGAATTGCAGCAGGGTCGAGCTGAATTTGTGGCAGTGGCAGGCAGAACTGGCAGTTCCGGTGGCAGGCTGTGGCAGTTCCGCCACAGCCTGCCACCGGAACTGCCACCGGAACTGCCACCGGAACTGCCACAGCCTGCCGCAGGGTGGCACGGGATTCCGCGAGGATGCCAGAAGGTGCCAGAAGGTGCCAGACCGGCCGTAAAAGCTTGCCAATGTGGTTGCCGCTGTTTTTGTGGAAGCTAATGCTGATTATCGGCAAACAGGTTGTCATTGTTGTTATAGCCTGTTACCTTTAAATAATGATTTCATTATTGATTATTATTTAATAAACAGATTTAGACCCATAACATAAGGTGATTGTATTTACTTGACATGAAAAATAAATAGCACTATGTGTTTGTGTTACGTGTTGAAAGGATGACGAAGATTTATTGCACAAACAACCGGTTTATTATAGAGCAGCTATTCTGAATTGTCACTCACAGAAAATTACAATGTAATGCACTGCAGACGTGCACAGCGCCCCCTACCAAACAAGATGGGTAGCTCGGTCAGCAGGGAGCTGAGGAAGAGCGGCTGCTGACGTCACTCTGCTGCGCCCGCCGCTCGGAATGCTTTTTCGTTTTCGAGTTCTGGGCAGTACTTTGCGGGCAGACCATGAAAACGAAAAAGCAATGTCTGCTTTGTTTTCTTTTTGATTATGGCATAACATGTGCAGTCGTGAAGAAGAAAATGCAAATAGGATGATTGATTACTAATTTTATTTATGGATCAAATAATGCAGCCACATTCTTAAAATGAAAAAGCATTTCTGGAAATGCTTTTTCATTTTAAAATTTTACATTTCAAATTGAATTTTGGTATCTATTTGCTGGGGTACATTTTGAAAAATAAATCTCAAATGTCTTTTTCATTTTAATTAAGTGAAAGAATGAGCAGTCTTGAAGAAGAAAATTAAAATGCAAATAGGATTATTGATTACTAATTTCATTTATGAGTCACACAATGCAGCCACATTCTTAAAATGAAAAAGCATTTCTGAAAATGCTTTTTCATTTGAAATATGGTAACGATTTGCTTCCATGGTTTATGAGGTTCCCAGCCAGTAACTGCGTGAAAGTGCCATGATTAGAGTTCCCAGAATGAGCAGTTAAATTTTCACAATATCTCCTTGGTGATTGAGTAGGAGAAATATTGTCCTGGGGCAGTGCCTGGCACCTAAACAAAACCGCATCTCAATCACTTTATCCCAAACCTCCGTCACTGTGGTGTCTGGGTGGAAAGAAACATGAGTGCACTGGCAGTAAGTTAAAAAAATGCAAGTGTCTTTTGACATAATTATCTTCACGAGCTGTCACATGAGCTCCTGTTTACTACCGGTAGCTGAATTTGTTTTCCTCATTCAGCACAGCAATCAGACGTTGGCCCAGACAGTTTTTCTGTGGCGACCTGACCGTACATGAGTTGTTTCTTCAGGCGACACGCTTCTCGAAAGAGGGCCCTCTCACCCTACCTCTCATGTCTGAAACCCTGAAATCTGTTCATGCCACTTCTTGCTCCTGCTGTTCACCATTTTTGGTTGTCATAACATCTCCCTGGGGCAGTGGTTGGTTGGATGTGCACAGCTTTTAGCCGCTGCTCAGTGTGGGAAAAAGAGGGAGCAAGAAGCCCCCCTCTGTCAAACGTTTTTCTAAAACGTATGCAGTCACATTTAGGTCGTGGGGTTCTCTCTGTCTATCCTTCATGTTTCAGCCCTGAGGAAAGGATGAGGTGAGCTTACTGGTGTTGTTCCACATCTGAGCACCACAGGTGCAAACCAGATCCAAGACACCAGGTGTGGAGCTGGATCGGACCCTTCTGACTGATCGAGATGTCACCTGTTTTTTCCCCACATTTGATACACAAATATTAACATGAAACCTTGAATATGTTGTTTATCTTAAGAGAAGACTGTGCATGAACTAACCCTTACCCTTGAATGCGTCTGGATCATCAAAGAATGCTGTTTCTGAGTGCCAGACTATTGGCCTTTGGGCATCTTTCAGGAACCAAACAAAACTTAGTGCTGGATCAGTCCCACCGATCCTGGTTGTACAAGAGGAGACACAGAATCATTATTAGTTAGAAAAAGAAAGCCCTCAGTGTACTGGAGACTACAAAAAGGACAACCTTTAATAATGCTGTTTTGTTCACTCAGAGAAAATGATGCGTTATTGAATCACTTCTGCACAATATACTTAATGATGCTTTCCAGGCAGAATAATGCGTCATATTTCTGCAGTGATTGCCCAAGACAGACAGAGTGAAGAAGCCAATTACGAGAGGTGAGATTGCCTTGGGTCAAAAATTTTTGGATACCAGTCATTTTTGGGGGGATCGTTGAGATTCTCACTCCACCCCTGAGGGAGATGAGCCACCTGTCTTTGAAGCTGTGATGAGATGCTGAATGACAGCAAATGAGAACCTGTCAGATTTGACAGGAGAAACTCATAAGTTTCCAACATTTTAGTTTGTTGTGCTGGGAACAGGGTCAGCAGGGATTCCACCATCCCCCCCCCCACCAACCACCCGCTCAGGAATTTAACTGACCACCCCTGTTGCTACCCTACCAGGTCAGATTTTTAAAGATAGGTGGATTCATACTGCTAGCAATGGAATCGCTGTGAAGGGTAAGACAGCTAATTAGAGATGCAAAGTGACCAGCAGGCCAGCACTGGCACAGAATCTAACAGCATCACCATCCTTTTATTCAGAGGTCTTAAGCCAGTGTCCTGCAACTTTTAGATGTGTCTCTGACTCATATTATTGGGTTATTAGCATGGCTATTAGCATTAATTACTTTTTGATGAGGTAATTCAGCCACTTGATACAGATGTGAAGAAGGTTTTGTCTTGTCTGACCTCCAAGATGATAAAGAATAATGCTGCCACCCCACCTGTGACATGCAGACCTCCTACAATAAAAGATGCTATCCACCTCCATAGCAGGCTGACAGCTAAGCAGGGCCAGGAGCATCACTGGGCTTCCCCTGCCTCAGAACTTTGTATTTACCATCAGGGCCCCATTCCCAACCACACGCTCATCATCAAGTTGTGGTGTCAGTTAGCTTAGCCTGTGGTTCACAAAACCACAGGCTTAAGTTAAAATACTTAACACATTGACAATACCTTATTATATGCTTGCATCCTTTAGTGACAGTGATGCTTTAATCATGAGCACTCATGAACACAGCGGCAAGATAGCACAATTATGTAGCCATAGAGATCACATATAATCCCAGACTTATTTTTTCAAGATGTTGCTGGTTGAGGGGAACACATCGCTCTGGCCTTTATCAGTGTTTTTCTTTGGTGGACATTGATGATGTGGGAAAATTTTATTTTGCCAGTGATGGAGGTCAAAGACTGTGTAGTCATGTGTGAAAAACCAAGGGGAGTGCCATACAATGAGCATGGGGAGTCAGTTATGAAGGTGCACGAGGTCCTATCACGTCTTATCACAGCGAGGGCTTGTAAACCATACTGTTAACGCAACAGGTGTTTCTGTTGAATGGCATGGGAACAGACTCCCCCAGGAGCTTCTCAGTAGGAAGGGAGCCACGGTCATTTCAGAAGGAATAGAGCAAACGTTTACAGTCATATTAATATTTTGCTAGAAAAGACAAATCAGATTCTTTTTTGATTGACAGATATAATATTTTTGGTCCAACTTCAAGAACAAATCTTTAAAACGGGGTTGTCTAATCAGTTAAGTCTTTCATCTCATCAGCAACAGCGAGGACTTAAGGTTCAACCTACCCAGCCTCTGAGATACCTCCACCTCCTCCCATACAAGTATGCACTCAGCCTTGTTGTAGCTCTAGGCAGTGCATGTTCTTGTTGTGGGTTGAGCAAATGCATTACTCATTTCACATTCCAAATTCCTACCCCATGCCGTGTCCACAACTCTGCGTCCCGCGCTCTTTTCCTCTTCAATTTTCCCCTCCCCAAATCTATATCTTTCCTCTTCTTCTTCATCATTACTTCATTATTGTTTTGTTCATACAGAGTAAGGGCGTGGGGATTAAAGGAGGGTGTGGACTGACCTGAGGCTCACTGGTTCTGATTACAAGACGGTGCCGCTCTTTGCGTCCTTGAGCAAAATGTCTTCCAAGCCTTCTATGCTTCATTTAACATCTACTGTTCTTACACAAATAGGTGATGTATAAACCTAAAGGCTAAGCAAGTTGCAATGGAAAAAATGTTTTAGCTAAGCCAGGCATAATTCCATACATATCTGATTAAACATCGAAACCCTAGTTTAACAATTCATCCTCAGTCTTCAGCAGATTTTGATGCATAGCCTTGCAACCTTTACTTGAACCGAACCCCTAGAGTCATCCTGCGTTATATATGTTACACAGTGTCTCAGGGTGGCATTGTAAAGTTCCAGCTCCAGCAGGCTGCCTGCAGCCCACACCCGCAGAGGAAAGCCTCACTACAAACACACACTCACATGTCACTCCTGCTGAAGTGACCACAGGTGTGCACAGAGCATGTATACTCATACACATATGCAAAATGCCTCCCTGCCCTCACCTGTCTCCAAATACAGACTGCACCCCTGCTCTGTCCAACCCCCCTACCCCCTTGGGGCTTGTATGCGTGCAAATTCAGCGCTGGATTCGGCCGACCTCATCGCAGCAACCCCTCCACTTGGGGCAGTGAGGGAAATGAAGGCTTTCGGATTTTATTATAAAACCACAAGGGCATCAGCAGGGGATAGGCCTCCTGGGGCTGCAAAACATCCCTCCTCATCCCTCCATCCTTGTCTCCTTCTTTCAAGCCCTTCAATATATCAAACCTCAGTCCAGTGTGCTGTCTGTGACATGCTGCTCTGTCTCATTTTTTTCCTTACCTGCAGCTCTGCGTAGAGAAATATGGCTTTTTTTATTACAATGCATTCTCATTGAATAAAGTTAAATATTGATCTGCAATATTCTTGTATGAAAAGTTAATATGGTGAGTCAATTGTATGGCAGTATGAACTTGTTTGACCTCAGACCCACACTGAGTTCATAACTTACCTGAGATATTAAATTAATTTTAAGCAAAAAGTCCAAAGAGTCATGCAGAAATTAGGTGCTACACTGAGTTGCTGTATAACCCAAGTTGTCCAAGTTTTATATGGTGAATGCAGTCTACTTTTGCAAATATTCTTTTGTAAGCATTTGATTTTTATTGTCAAAATAAAAGTTTTAAATACTACCCAGTGCTGTTTTACAGTACACTGACAATTAAAACACAGCTGTTCACCCTATGATGGATACAACTGTGGATTGCGAAGACTTCAGACTTTAACTGGTAAAAATCTACAGATTTGTATTACTGCTTAAATGTTTCCATTTGATTGATTTCTATATTTACCACTTCTAAAATAATTAAATGCTGTATTTTGTTTGTATCATCTTAAATGGTTATGTGATGCCTGCACAAATGTTTTGTTTGGTGGCTGAGGTCATATTACTTTAACTGACCTGTACAACTTTCTTCTTTCTAACAGTCAAGTGATGGGAAGTTTTTTCTTACTTTTAATGGAAATATTGGAATAATCTGAATGTTTTTGTAACCTTTTTGTTACACGGTTGAAGTTCTTTGAGTTTGTAATGAAATCAAAACTAAAGAGTATCAAAATAAAAAATAAGAAGATCATTTGCATCCATAATACCTTACCGTACATCCATAATGAAATTCTCAACATAATTAAACCTGTAAAATTGTTTTAGAATTCACTTCAGTACAAGGGGTCTTGAGTTAATGTTTTAATAAAGAATAATGTGTGTAATCATCATAATTAGAGAGCAACATCAAAAGCACAAGAGCATGCTATAAATACTTCACACAGTGTGCAGATGCACTCATACGCATGGATGGAAAATTATGATTTACGGATAATAGGATGTAAACTGTTCATGTTGCGATCGTGGGGCAGCCCATTGTGTGCAATCTAGGGGTCAAACAATCTTCTAAGTCATCATCCTTGCCATCGTCGTCATTAAGATTGTCACCTGTATGTAAATCCTCCACCCACCCACTAACCCCTTTGCCTTTTACTTTGTGGTGGAGGGTGATGCAGAGAAACCACTGCGTTTTCAGATGAAAAGGAGGGCAGAGTGTCATTAGGAAATGGTTTTGCTTGATAGATGCAGAGCACCAATTTGCAGGCAGGTGGATTCAACTTACTTATTTTCTACGTAGGTGTGATGTGTGCACCCGAGCAAGACACAACAAATGCACAAGTCTTACAAATGTTTGTCTTTTTATTAATTTCATTTGTTTTAAATAAAAAGTGTAAAGCAACAAGCTTTCAAAATAGAAACAGGAAAACTGATTACGCATTATTCCACAAAACCTGCACAGACATCTAAAATATATTTCAACCAAATGCAGAGGGAAAGACATGTATCTACAGAGAAGAAACTCTGCATAGCTCATAAATCTTACTGATATTTGCCAAAAGTTGAAGTGAGGTAGAAAAATTACGATTCCACATTGTCAGACGCCTGGAGCCCCGATGTGAGTTATATTCATTGCTCATCTGCAGTTCAGAGGCAGTCCAATAAAGCATGAAACAGCCCAATAAAAACAGACACTCAGGGGTCCGGTGTGCACTTTCAACCTGCACACATGGACGCAGAGTTAGAAGCAAAGGGGGGAGTAAACGTGGTCATTTTCTTTGATTAGCAATTAGGGAAAATAGGCAGCGTGACTGATTCACTTCAAAGGCATGCAGAACAAAGATGGGGCTAATTTGGACTTCAAATATTCTGGTGAGTTAATTTTATACTTGAAAGTATAGAAAAATGTAGACTTCTGTTAATACCTACAATTAGAAAAACAGAACTGGCATGCTTCCAAATTAAGCTGAATTTCAAAGAGAGTGGTCAGCGTTTCCAGCAGTGTGTTAATCTCCCTGCACAGCACATGTAGAGATTTCCATAGACATTTCCATAAGAGCAACTGAAAACACCCACCTTCTTTCTTTACACGATAACCCTGTAAATGCACGTAATAATATATCAGTGGTGTAAGCCACCAGTAAAGCTTCCAGTGATTCTATCTAGGTATTAACAATTCATTTTGTATAATATGTAGCAAGAGCAACTTAAGTGCTTTTACTCAGGACAGAACTTTAAAAGTTCTCCACAGCAGTCAGAGAAACAGGCAGGTAGATTCATCTTAACTCCTTAACAGCCTTATTGGCAACACTTGATTACAAGATTTAACGCATAAAGCAGCAGTATACGAGGCACGGAAAGTGGCGCAATAAATAGTAAAATATGGGAGGACAAATACCACATCAAACAGTCAGTGTCAGAGCTCACAGTTCATACTGCTCCAGTGTGGTTCCTAGTTTGAGGAGCTTGATTCCATTATGTAGAAAAGGGAGATTTCAGTGCATCCAGCTAAGGAGAAGGAGAGTAGTTTGGAAATATCATCATCTACAGTAAGCTGATAGCAAGACACCAACAGTATCATAGTGGTACAATAGTGTTTTTTCTCCCAAAATATCATGCAAGTCCTAAATGATATTTTCAAAAACATGCTTTGATGTGACATTCTGCGGAGGACTACGCTTGAAAGATTTGAGTTCAGTCTCTTTCATGTTTTCCACTGCTTCATTGGATCATTTTTCATTTCTCTTTCCAAAATTTGTTTATGCATTTTTGCAGGTGTACACCTCCTCTTCCCTCACGCATGTTTGGCACTCCACATGGCAGCACCAGCGTACCTGGCAGTGGCAGGAAAGGCTGGTGAAGTGCATGGCCGTGTTATAGCCGCGTCCACAGCACAGACTCTGACAGCTCGTGTCCTTGGTGCACGACCTGCCACCTGTGCCTGGCGAGTAGCGGGAAGGCCTGCAAAAGCTAGGGGAGTCCTCCAGGTAGACCAAGTCGGTATTGCGTGGGTTTTGGCCATGGCGTCTAAGGCCTGCGAGCTCAGTCTCTCCTGTGGCTGCGTTGGTGACGCTCAACACTCTTATGGAATTGTCATATCTGTACTTTAGCAGCCGCCCAGTGTCATGGAAAGGGGACAGCTGCTTCCAGCAAGTCTGTACCGCACACGAGCCAGAGACCCCATGACACTTGCAGGTTGTTTTCAGCCCACTCTTCACTGCCTGAAATGGGAGGGACAAAGAGAGAAATGTCAGCTCTTTCAGATTGATTCATTACCTGTCCTCTTATCAATGGGGTCTATCTGTCCAGAGAGAGACAGTTTCCTGCAGGGGGAATTAAGGTTTAGCAGAGATGAGCCTGTTGCTCACCACAGTTTAAAAATTTGGACATAATGGATTGAGGGGACCGTTTAGCTTGTCGTATTTCATTCACCACACATTGCTCATTTGGACAGCTCTTGAAATTTCTTTTCAATGTGTTGAAACTAGCTCTGTCTGTCTCCCTTCTGTCTCCTTAGCCTAAGGGAGCCTGAGGCAAAGGTGACAAAAAGAACAGACTAGAAAAAATCTCCGCCCAATTTCGAGTACATGCATGCTCTGGAAAAAAATAGATAAGAAATTTCTGTACACCAAAAAAATAACAACAAAAAAAAACTAGCAGTTTGTGGATGGTGCAAATTATAAACACTTATTTCAATGCATTTTTATTTGGATTTTATGTGATAGACCAACACAAGCAGTGCATTACTATGAAACAGAACGCATGGTTTTCAAACTGTTTGATACAAAAATCTGAAAGGTTTGGCATGCATTTGTATCGGGCCCATTTGAGCCAATACCTTGTAAAACTTTGCAGTTAAAGTGGCAGTTCCTTTTGGGGTTGTCTGTTTCTCTAGGTCTACTAAGTCCTAACAGTTATGTACATCTAAAGATTGAGATTTTTGCTCATCCTTTGTAAAATAGCTCAAATGCAGTCAAATTAGATGCAGAACATTGGTGTTCATCAGGTTTCATGCCTTGCCACAAATACCCAATTGGATTTAGTTCTACTGTAACACATAAATAAGCTTTGATCTAAACCATTCCCTTGTAGTTTGGGATACTGTGTTCAAGGGCTGTGCAGTGTCAGTTTGACATCATACATAGTGTTTTGCATGTAGCCCAAAATGTTCAATTCAGTTTAATCAGAGCACCTTCTTCCACATGTTTGCTGTACCTATGTGGCAAACTTTAAATATGATTTTCTGTTAACAATAACCTTCTTCTTTCTGAATGCCAGATATATATAGTGCATAGCTAATAATCATTTGAATAAATTGTCCCACTTGAGCTGTGGGTGTCTGCAGCTCCTCCAGAGTTACATTGTGTCTCTTGGCTGCTCTTCTGGTAAATGCTCTTCTTGTCTGGCCTGTCAGTTTAGAAGGACAGCCACTGCTTGGTAGTTTTTCATTTGTACCATACTCTCTCCCTCTTTCCATTTTCAGATGATGAATTGTACAGTGCTGAGTTAGCTGCTGAAAGCTTGAAATATGTTCCATAACTAACCCCAGTCCTTTAACAAACATTGCCAGAACAGCTGTATTTAGTTTACTCTATTTACTAATCAGTAGATTTCTGAATGTCACTGTTTGCCCTGCATTTTAGTTAGGGGCATCAGAGTAAAAAGGGCTGAGTACAAAGGGATGCCACACTTCTCACATATTCATTTGTAGAAAGATTTGAGAACCATATATTATTTTTCTTTCATTTCACCATAATGCACTTCTTTGTATTGTTCGATCACATCAAATTCATAAAATACACTGAAGTTTAAAAAGGTTTAAGATGCATTAATAATTTGGAGAGCTCTGTATGTTAATAGTTTGCTGCGCTTGATGGTCAGAGATGGGTGCATGATCAGTCAGGCTGAGAGCTGCTGTTGTGGAGAAGGGCCAGGGCCAGGTCAAACCAAAAGAGCCAGAGGGCAGTGCTGGGTTGAAAAGTTCTACTCAGGTCCTGCCTCCCTGCATAGGTATGAACCCCCCAGGGGGTTTCCGAGCACCATTACTGTGGACTGAAGGGACTACAGCCATTTGTGGGTTTTTTTTTTTGTAAACAAAACTGCTGGCCTCTTTTCAGCCCCATTGGTGTAAAACTTTTAACTCGCTCGAGATGAGATAAGATAGAATTCTTCTTGTTTTGCTTTTTGGTCCCCTAAAAGGCCTGTCTTTTTAGGTGGACGCCACAGGAGAAGCACCCTGAAGCTCCCTATTTTCAGAGCTTCAGAGTGGTGGTTATGAACATTAGGTGGATTTATGAAGAGCACAGGGATCCAGTAAGTGAAAAAAAATGCTTGCTCGTATATTAAAAAGAGGCCACGGTGATAATCGCTCTCTCCGACATGAGACCTTTAATTTTCTGTTGGCCCGCACAGCAAGCTTTATCATGCCTGAGAACACCTGGCTCCAATGATCCCACAGCCATGTTGTCTCCTTGCTGCACTGCCTAAACCCACACAGGCCAAAACATGGAAGCAAATACAAGAGGGAAAGGGAGGAGCGGGTGTTGTCTGACTGGAAACTTGAAAACCAAACTGTTGAAAATTCAAGTTTTTAGTGTCAGGTTTAATTAGCAGGTGAAATTGGAGCTCAACTTACAGGAAACAACATATAAAGTAATGAGAGGTTTGATATGCTGCACAAAAGCATTTGGTTTAAACACTTACCCGAATTCCAACGTTGATGTTGTGGGCATCGACCTGCGCCCTCAGGTCTTTGCTGACCCTCTTTTGGCCGAGGAACTTCTTGAGGAACTTGGTGCTGTATTTCAGGTTGTCTCCGCAGACCCCCCACTGCCACGCTTCTCTGTGCTGGATCCCGGGGGAGTCGTCACACGTGCACCTCTCCATCCGGCCTGAGCTACAAGCCTTGGCGAGCGCCTGGGTCAGTGCAGCGGAGGATACAGCCAGCAGAAAGGCGGTCTCCTTAAATGCTGGATTAGAAGGGAAAAAAGGCACCAAATGTTTAAATAACTCTGTTGCCAATGATATATAAAAAAACATCTTGAACAGTCATGTTGTCTGTAGAAGTCTGTGGAAGTAATTGTTGGTGGATCTAATCCAAGAACTTATTTTTAATCCAATAATTAAGCCATTAACACAGTTTATTTGCAAAAATGTCACTACGTTGTCAGGCTTTATAGCAACCTCAGGAATCTCGCAAGCTTTCATGTGTCAAAACTCCTCTTCTGACCTCTTCTTGTGGCTCTGCACTGTTATTTTGCTTCCCCCAAAGTCGTCACCAGTGTATATTTTCATCCAATTAATTGTTATTTTGACTAGGAAGGATTTTCCCAGATGAAAGTGGGTAATCACACCACCCTTTTCCTCTGGGAATGGGCATTTTCCCGAGATAAAAATAACCACAGGGCCCACTCTCCACGTCGTTTGCCAGATTTCTTGGCGCTCTACTCCCTCGTTACCTCTTTGCTGACCTGTTCATGTTCTCCCACACAATAATATCCATATGCATAAAGCCTGGACCGTCCTGCAGGATTTTGTGAGCACAGCAGATCTGCAACCATTTTTAAATATTGGATCCTGTGCGGCTTAATGTGTGGCTAATTAGTTGTTTCATTAAACCATGCAGAATGGACTCTCAAGGTCAATTTAATCTGTAGTTAAAATAGGGTAAAAGTCTCAGAACAAAATGTTAACTTTGCAAATAAAAAAATGTCTTACTTTTAATGAAGAATCAATAGAGGACTGAGAAAAATTTAGTCGTTTTTTAATGTTTAATAAATTTCACAAGAACCTATGTTATATGCAGCTAAAGGAGACTTCACATGGGGCTTGTGAGCACATGCACTGATAAAAACCATCTAATTAGATTTCATTAGAGTAAGCAGACATGCAGGTTTTATTATATACTTTTGCTATGGTGCAGCTGGTGGTAAAAAATGCTGCTGTTTCTGCACCCTTACTTTTGCAGATTACCTTTTGTTTAGAAAAAATAACACTGATTAAACCCACATTTCTTTCATATTTATATATAACTCATGTTTCCCCTTTGCTTTTAATAAAAAGGACACATTGTAAAAATATAATTTATGTAAAATCTGGTGAAATAAAGAAGCAGCCAATCTCGGCACACTTATCTCTGTGGTAAAACTAACTAAGCCAGCAGAAATCAGAATCTCAGAACCTGAATGCGCGCTTACCTCTTTTCAGGAGGCTCCCTCGGCCATCCAGGGTGCAGTTCCAGCGCTCGTTCCTGAACTGATAGCGACACTCCAGCTGGCCGAGGCGCACCGATTCCCAGAGCGTCTCGGCCAAACCGGGCTCCCTGCGGCACATCCTCTTCTGCCGCCTGGTCAGACTCATCTGCTCGCACTGCTTCAGGTGGGCCTTCCCCGTTGGAGCTTCATTAGAAAATGGACCTGGTAAAAGCACCAATGGCTCTCGGCCTGTCAGCCTGTAGGAAATGAAGGAAAAAACTAATCAGTAAAAGTAAATCCTGGTCTAACCTATAACATCGACTGTATAAATCTTCCCAGTAATTTTTTTTCATTAACTATTATATATTTATTATTTTTCCATACCATGGTATCTGTGTTGTTAAAGTTTCCTTTTGCCTCAAGTGTTCATATGTGTTCAAATTCTGTTTTAAAATCTGCAAAATGTCCACTAAAAATACACAATTTACTTACACAGCAAATTGAATCAACTTTGGATAGTTTGCGTAATGTATTAGAAGTTTTAAAAGATCAAGCTATAATCTCATCCAATGAGAATATGACAGTTATTCAGCATACGTAAAATTTCTAAATAAAAGGTTAAACATCTGACCCAAAGTAAGCTGCAGTGTTCGAGAGAAGGATGCAGAGTCCAATGGTTCGCAATAGGCAGGCGGTCCCTGGGAGCCTGGAGCGCATTGTGCCGGGTTGGCGCTGTTCCTCATTTCGGTGACTCTACAATGGAGAAAGTCGGTGCCGTCTGCTCGGCGCTTCTCTTTAAGGGGCCCCACATGCACAACACTGGCTGCCGGAGCGATGCGCATGGCACAGTGGATCCGCTGGGAGGCAGGGCTGTTTGGAGGAGGAAGCATCATCCTGCCGCACCCTCCATGGAGTCTCAGCGTTGTTGCTGAATGTTCCTCCCACCGCAACGCCACCCAGATGCCCACATTTTTAAGACAAGAAAGTTTTAGGACCACATACAACTATTTCTTCTTCTTCTGTGATTCCTTTTTTTTTTTTTTTTAGTTCAGACCGACTCTATTAATTTGTATAAATTGTTATGTTTGAAAACTGAAAAACATTTCCTGAATGATCTCCACAAATTTGATACCCTTAATAATGGTAGCAAAACATGTAAAAACAAAACAAAATTACTGCTTAAATGTATTATCTACCTAGAAAAAAAGATGTAACTTAGGTATATATAATAAATACCAACATAACAATTCAATTCAAGCTTCTGTTTACCAAATACTGTGAAATGATCCACGAAATCATGAAATCACTGCGTAAGGTCTGTTCTTCCAATTTAACTCCATCCTTTTCCAGTTATAGATGTAGCCCCACCTTGTGGGCAAAATCTATAAGGATGGAGGGTTCTGCTCAGAAAAATCTGAAAAGCCATAATTTTAATTTCCGCTGAAACTATGGAGAACTCGGTGTTCCGAAAAAATTGGGTGTATGATGTACGTAAGGGTGGATGTTAATGTTTTAAACATTGCACAACCTTGCCAAAGCAAGTTGTTTGGAATAACCAATTTAACTACCATTACTTTTAAAACATGTATGTTATTGATAATGAAACGTAAAGTGTGGCAGAACCAGGAAATACTTTCTGGTTGGATAGGAGGAACTGGTAGGAAATGTTGTGCCACATTGGGAAAAAAAATCACTTATCTTGGATATAAACCAGACAAAGAAGATCATATTGGTTTTTAGCAGACGTAACAAAGAGCCAAACATACTGGACCTCCTACTGCTACTGGGAAAAGGGTGGATTTTGTTTGAGCACTACATATGCCTTAGGAATTTAACTGTGAGACTGTTTATAGAGTCATAACAGACTACCTCTGATGCAGCTTATAGGTCCTTAAAATTTGCTGGAAGTTCTTTTATATCCCATCTAAGCTCATTGTGAAGACAAGCTTATTTTTATCTGTAGCTCTCAGCGCTAATGGCTGCTCTGGTGCTTCCAAAGTTTGGACTTGATTATCAAATTGATTAAAATAATGGAAAACACCAACAGTTTTGCTAAATTTAGTTATGAACCAACTACAGTTAGTTGCAGAAATCAGATTCTGTTAGTTGGTTGTATATTTCTTTGCATACAGGACTTGTATAATGTGCCTTAAAATTTAATACTTCTTGATCTGTTGGTGAATATGGCTGAAACATTTTTTCATGTTTCAACCAAATGCTTTAGTGTATTTTATTGGGATTTTGTGTAATGGACCAAAACACAGTAGTTCATAATTGTAAAGGGGAAGGAAAATGATACATGGTTTTCACTTTTTTCTTGAGAAATTATGTCTGAAGAGTGTGGTGTGCATTTGTATTCAGTCTCCTTTATTCTCATACTCTTAAATAAAATCCAGTGCAAATAACTGCCTTCAGAAGTCACCTTATTAGTAAATGTGCAATTTAATCTCACCATAAGAATGAACGTTCTGTGAAGACCTAGAGGTTTGTTAGAGAACATTTGTAAACAAACAGAATCGTGAGGACCACAGATCACGAATAAAGCTATGGAGAACTTTAAAGCATTTACATTTACGTTATGAAGCATCGTACCAAGCTATGAACATCTCACAGAGCCATGTTCAATCCATCATCTGTAAACGTACGACACAACAGATCTGTATCAAGACAAGGCTATTACCTAAACCAGGGTTCTACCAAAAGTGATTAAGAACTAACAAATGTTTTTAAATATAAATCCAATAAGAAAGGCTTTTCCCCCAGTTTTTCAGTTTTATTCATGGAATAATTGCATTACATTTTCACAAAAGAATGAAATTGAAAGTACCAGTAATATTTGAAAGCCATTGGTGAGAGAAAGCCATAAAAAGTTCCATTTAAAATTTGCTACAAGCCATGTAAGAAATTCAGCAAAAAAGTGGAAAAAGGTTCATCTTCAAATTGTTGTGGTGCTTTAAGTTGGCACATACATTGCCTATCAAATACCTTGAAGTTGATGGTTATAATGAGACAAAACATGAGAGGTTGTGTAGTTTTACAAGGCACTATAGATGTTCTATCCCATCGCACCAAAGTAACTGTTTGCAGAGCCTTTTTGTTTCTTTTCATTTTAATAATACAGGTCCTTCTCAAAATATTAGCATATTGTGATAAAGTTAATTATTTTCCATAATGTAATGATGAAAATTTAACATTCATATATTTTAGATTCATTGCACACTAACTGAAATATTTCAGGTCTTTCATTGTCTTAATACGGATGATTTTGGCATACAGCTCATGAAAACCCAAAATTCCTATCTCACAAAATTAGCATATTTCATCCGATAAAAGAAAAGTGTTTTTAAAACAAAAAACTTCAACCTTCAAATAATCATGTACAGTGATGCACTCAATACTTGGTCGGGAATCTTTTTGCAGAAATGACTGCTTCAATGCGGCGTGGCATGGAGGCAATCAGCCTGTGGCACTGCTGAGGTCTTATGGAGGCCCAGGATGCTTCGATAGCGGCCTTTAGCTCATCCAGAGTGTTGGGTCTTGAGTCTCTCAACGTTCTCTTCACAATATCCCACAGATTCTCTATGGGGTTCAGGTCAGGAGAGTTGGCAGGCCAATTGAGCACAGTGATACCATGGTCAGTAAACCATTTACCAGTGGTTTTGACACTGTGAGCAGGTGCCAGGTCGTGCTGAAAAATGAAATCTTCATCTCCATAAAGCTTTTCAGCAGATGGAAGCATGAAGTGCTCCAAAATCTCCTGATAGCTAGCTGCATTGACCCTGCCCTTGATAAAACACAGTGGACCAACACCAGCAGCTGACACGGCACCCCAGACCATCACTGACTGTGGGTACTTGACACTGGACTTCTGGCATTTTGGCATTTCCTTCTCCCCAGTCTTCCTCCAGACTGTCACCTTGATTTCCGAATGACATGCAGAATTTGCTTTCATCCGAAAAACGTACTTTGGACCACTGAGCAACAGTCCATTGCTGCTTCTCTGTAGCCCAGGTCAGGCGCTTCTGCCGCTGTTTCTGGTTCAAAAGTGGCTTGACCTGGGGAATGCGGCACCTGTAGCCCATTTCCTGCACACGCCTGTGCACGGTGGCTCTGGATGTTTCTACTTCAGACTCAGTCCACTGCTTCTGCAGGTCCCCCAAGGTCTGGAATCGGCCCTTCTCCACAATCTTCCTCAGGGTCCGGTCACCTCTTCTCGTTGTGCAGCGTTTTCTGCCACACGTTTTCCTTCCCACAGACTTCCCACTGAGGTGTCTTGATACAGCACTCTGGGAACAGCCTATTCGTTCAGAAATGTCTTTCTGTGTCTTACCCTCTTGCTTGAGGGTGTCAATAGTGGCCTTCTGGACAGCAGTCAGGTCGGCAGTCTTACCCATGATTGGGGTTTTGACTGATGAACCAGGCTGGGAGTTTTAAAGGTCTCAGGAATCTTTTGCAGGTGTTTAGAGTTAACTCGTTGATTCAGATGATTAGGTTCATAGCTCGTTTAGAGACCCTTTTAATGATATGCTAATTTTGTGAGATAGGAATTTTGGGTTTTCATGAGCTGTATGCCAAAATCATCCGTATTAAGACAATAAAAGACCTGAAATATTTCAGTTAGTGTGCAATGAATCTAAAATATATGAATGTTAAATTTTCATCATGACATTATGGAAAATAATGAACTTTATCACAATATGCTAATATTTTGAGAAGGACCTGTAGTCACCTAGCAGATTTATATACTTTTTTATACTTTCTTAAAACATTTGTTCAATTTGGTTCAAACATACCATGTGTTTTTTCATTACATAGTGGACATTATCCTTGCTAATGATGATAATAATACCATACATGGGTTGAAAGATTAAGATAACTGATATGAATTTGTCATATACATATACATTGCTTTTTAAAATTGGGAGAATTAAAGAATAGTCTAAACTTAGAGGAAAATAAAAATAGTTAGATCTCATAAACAAATTGAAAAGAATTACAAGTTTGTCAAAAATGAACAAAGTTAATCTTTTTTTTGTTCTAACTCTACCAAACATGTTTTTTTTAACCTACCACAGGTTGCCGTATATAACCTGACACACTTACAGTGTGTTATAGTTGCACGTGTAACAATATGTTGGCATTGGAATGAATAATACAAAAATTAAGTAAATATCCATCTATTTTCTTTACTTGCTTGCCCTTATGGGGTTGTAGGGAGGCTTGTGCCTATCTGCAGTAGTCAATTGCTGAATGGGATACACCCTGCACAGGTCCCCAGTCCATTAATGGGCCATACGCATACACTCAGATATAAGGACAAATTAAAAATTACACAATTAACATACAACTTTTACTGAGGGAAGAAACTAAAGTACCTGGAGAGAATCCAAGCAAGCGGGAGAACATGTAAGCCCTGCCTGGGATTTGAAACAAGGAACTTCATGCTGCAAGACAACAGTATATAAATGCATCACTGTGGAGCTATGAAAGATAGATGATAGATAGACAGATGAATAAATAAATAGTCCTCAGATGCATCTGGTTCCCAAAATACTGGGTGTCCACAGACATCTTGTAACACATATAATTTCTACAGCGAGACAGATTGGTTCCATACATTAAAAAAGGGTATTTTACTCAGAGGACATCGGATGTCTGTTTACCAGATATAAACAGGCATCCAAAGAAATAAGAATACACAGATATTAACTTCATAAAAACTACTGTAAAGACGTTCCACAATTTTAAGTATGCAGTGAAATATGAAGAAACCTACAACTAAACGTAGAAAGAAATTTGCATCAGTCCCGCTCCACACCTCTTGATGGCGCTAAAATTGTATTTTAATGTTTGGGTCTGCCGACAAATACATAGAAGAGGGAGATGAAGCGGGGGAGGACGACGACGACCGGAAATCGCCATTTTCCTGTTGAGCAGTAACAGAAGAAACATCGAGAAACGTCTGCAAGGTAAAACTGTCAAATATTTAAACACTCGCGGTTATTGAGCTATTTTCAATCAACCTACAGGTAAAGACATGCGGTTTTAAACGTTTTTAGGATAACGGCTGGTTTTATTAAGGCGTCGAAGCCAGACACTTCAAGTTCGTTAGCTCCTTCTTTAACTTCATCAGGAGTGAGTGGCTTGGTGTGTTTTTATACATAAATTTAACACTTGAATATCGCCTCGTTTCTGACAGTTTTTCGTGGATCCATCAGCTTCTGTTATATTTTTCTGAAGCTCATAAAGCTTTGGGCAGTTATCGGCTATGAATCATTGTAACCTAACAAGCTAACATTCGTTAACTGTCATTTTAACCGTAAATTTCTTAAAATATAGTCTAGCCTAAAGTTACAAGTGTACTACAAAAGTTGCAAAAGACAGTATTATATTTGTTACCTATGAATTTGGTTCCTTAGGTTTTTTTTGTAAGTTGAGTATTTAGTGTAATAATGTATGAATAAGTGAAGGCAAATTGATAATTTATTAAGTGCAGTTCTTCCCAAGTTTTAGCTTCAAACATCAGCTTGTTCATTGCATCCATACGTAAACCACAAGTTTACACCACAGTGAACATTTTTAAAACTATTTTAAAATGTGTTTCTCTAAAAGATAACTGTTTAAAAATGCATTAAATAAGCGCAGACAGAAATGGCAAATTTCTAAACAGCAACTGTGCCATTTTCCTTTGATTCTAAGACAGATGCCTTTCTTGAAACAGAAAGTGGTTCAGTCTCGATTGGACTAGGGGTTGGCATCTTATATTGTTAAACATTTCTTATCGTGATAAGAATTTTGATTTATCGTGACAACAATAAATTCTAATTATGGATGTTTTGGAAACTCCCAACAACTCACTAGATTGTCAGAATTATTGTTTACAAATCTCTCCACTATTTGTTCCATGAGTGCATCAGTAAATATTGTTAAATTCAAAAATATGATTAAATATATTGCAGTTACTGTGTGCAGTTTGGTGATAAAAATCACACTTCTTTATGTAACTGGTGTCCTGAAGAAGCGATTTTCAAATGGGTATGTTTTTCAAAAGCTTTTATTTGTGCTTATGGGGCTATGTAGTCATAGCCATACAGTCACCTAAAAAAAATACTGCAAATAAATAGTTTTTTTTTTTTTTTCACTTTTATCGTTATCACCATAAAATCACAGAATATCGTGATTAGATTTAAGTCCATGTTGCCCGCCCCTGTTTATGACACTCTAAACATTGCTTTTAGGATCTTTAAAAGTGTTTCTTTGTTTAAAGACTTTCTGGATGCTGCATCTTTGGCTGAACACATTTTTGTTAAATAAAAATGTTCGTTCGTTCGTTCGTCGTCTTCCGCTTATCCAGGACCGGGTCGCGGGGGCAGCAGACTCAGCAGAGACGCCCAGACGTCCCTCTCTCCAGACACCTCCTCCAGCTCCTCCAGGGGGAGCCCAAGGCGTTCCCTGGCCAGCCGAGAGACAAAGTCCCTCCAGCGTGTCCGGGGCCGTCCCCTGGGCCTCCTCCCGGTGGGACGTGCCTGGAACACCTCCCGAGGAAGGCGTCCAGGAGGCATCCGGTATAGATGCCCGAGCCACCTCAACTGGCTCCTCTCAATGTGGAGGAGCAACGGCTCTACTCCGAGCCCCTCCCGGATGGCCGAGCTCCTCACCCTATCTCTAAGGGAGTGCCAGGCCACCCTACGGAGGAAGCTCATTTCAGCCGCTTGTATCCGTGATCTCGTTCTTTCGGTCATGACCCAAAGTTCATGGCCATAGGTGAGGGTAGGAACGTAGACCGACCAGTAAATTGAGAGCTTTACTTTTCGGCTCAGCTCTCTCTTCACCACAATGGACCGGCATAGCGCCCCCATTACTGTGGCAGCCGCACCGATCCGTCTGTCGATCTCCCGCTCCATTCTTCCCTCACTCATGAACAAGACCCCGAGATACTTAAACTCCTCCACTTGAGGCAGGAACTCCCCTCCAACCTGAAGAGGACAAGCCACCCTTTTCCGGTCGAGTACCATGGCCTCGGACTTGGAGGAGCTGATCCTCATCCCAGCCGCTTCACACTCGGCTGCGAACCGCCACAGCGCATGCTGTAGGTCTTGGCTAGAGGGGGCCAGCAGGACCACGTCATCTGCAAAAAGAAGAGACGAAATCCACTGGTCCCCAAACCAGACCCCCTCCGGCCCTTCAGCTCGCTAGAGGGGTTTATTGGATTAGTAAAATAGTTTTTTTGTGCTACTGATTCATTTGGCTGCCAGTGTGACTGTACCTTTCATTCTAACCTTACATTTTGCAAACCTCAGGGCACTCTCATCTTGATTAGTGTTTTTTAACATAGATGAGTCAGGCCTGTTGCTTCTTAGAGCTTGCATGCTGTCCAACTCATTTTGCAACTTAGGATGGTCAGCCTACTGTCTATCACATAGAAGTTCTTGCTTGCTATTGGCTTGAAGCCTACATTGGCTGACCAAATAAAATATACACTGCTCAAAAAAATAAAGGGAACGCTCAAATAATACATCCTAGATCTGAATGAATGAAATATTCTCATTGAATACTTTGTTCTGTACAAAGTTGAAAATGCTGACAACAAAATCACACAAAAATAATCAATGGAAATCAAATTTATTAACCAATTGAGGCCTGGATTTGGAGTCACACACAAAATTAAATTGGAAAAACACATTAGAGGCTGATCCAACTTTGATGTCGTGTCCTTAAAACAAGTCAAAATGAGGCTCAGTATTGTGTGTGACCTCCACGTGCCTCTATGACCTCCCTACAATGCCTGGGCATGCTCCTGATGATACGACGGATGGTCTCCTGAGGGATCTCCTCCCAGACCTGGACTACAACATCCACCAACTGCTGGACAGTCTGTGGTGCAACGTGACGTTGGTGGATGGAGCGAGACATGATGTCCCAGATGTGCTCAATCGGATTCAGGTCTGGGGAACGGGCGGGCCAGTCCATAGCTTCAATGTCTTCATCTTGCAGGAACTGCTGACACACTCCAGCCACATGAGGTCTAGTATTGTCCTGCATTAGGAGGAACCCAGGCCCAACCGCACCAGCATATGGTCTCACAAAGGGTCTGAGGATCTCATCTCGGTACCTAATGGTAGTCAGGCTACCTCTGGTGAGCACATGAAGGGCCATGCGGCCCTCCAAAGAAATGCCACCCCACACCATTACTGACCCCCTGCCAAACCGGTCATGCTAAAGGATGTTGCAGGCAGCAGATCGCTCTCCACGGTGTCTCCAGACTGTCACGTCTGTCACATGTGCTCAGTGTGAACCTGCTTTCATCTATGAAGAGGACAGGGTGCCAGTGGCGAATTTGCCAATCCTGGTGGCCCACGGGGAGAGGCGGCGGGCTGGGGTGGGTTTGCTTGTTGCGCCCCAGTGCTTCTCCTGTTCCTCCTTACACAAAGGTGGAGGTAGCGGTCCTGCTGCTGGGTTGTTGTCCTCCTACGGCCTCCTCCACGTCTCCTGGTGTAGTGGTCTGTCTCCTGGTAGCGCCTCCAGGCTCTGGACACTACGCTGACAGACACAGCAAACCTTCTTGCCACAGCTCGCATTGATGTGCCATCCTGGATGAGCTGCACTACCTGAGCCACTTGTGTGGGTTGTAGAGTCCGTCTCATGCTACCACGAGTGTGAAAGCACCATCAAAAGTGACCAAAACATCAGCCAGAAAGCATAGGTACCGAGAAGTGGTCTGTGGTCCCCACCTGCAGAACCACTCCTTTATTGAGTGTTTCTTGATAATCACCAAAGATTTCCTCCTGTTGTCTTTTCCATTTGAACAACAACATGTGAAATTGATTGTCAATCAGTGTTGCTTCCTATTTAGGGATGCACTGAAATGAGTATTTGGGCCAATATCAATATCCGTTGTAATATTTCTGTTATAGCTGATGATCGATATTTACAGATATTAGATATACTTCCCTACTCTTTGGACGCAGTGAGAAAAACGACCACATTGCTGCATTGCTTCTCTGCTTCAGTTTAAACACCCCACAATTCTGCGCTGCACTGCTATCTGTGTCAGATGCCAAAACAAAATACCACATGGCCAGCCCCCCCGTCCGATAGTAACAGACAACAAATGTTGTCTGTTACTATCGGACGACTTTTATATATCGGTAAAATCTGATGTTAATGCAGATATATTGTGTGTCCTTAATATTAATAATTTTGCATGCTTTTAAAGAGCACAACAGGTTATGAAAACAAATGGTTTTTCTCTGAGACAGTGAGACTGAGCTGCTTCCAGTATAGTATAGATGGTATACTGTCTATACTATATAGTATAGGTGTAGATTTGAATTTTGGATAAATACAGCTTTTGGGAGTTTTCAATTAATACTTGTATATACTCGTACTCGTACTCGTCGTCTTCCGCTTATCCGGGACCGGGTCGCGGGGGCAGCAGACTCAGCAGAGACGCCCAGACGTCCCTCTCTCCAGACACCTCCTCCAGCTCCTCCAGGGGGAGCCCAAGGCGTTCCCAGGCCAGCCGAGAGACATAGTCCCTCCAGCGTGTCCTGGGCCGCCCCCTGGGCCTCCTCCCGGTGGGACGTGCCTGGAACACCTCCCGAGGAAGGCGTCCAGGAGGCATCCGGTATAGATGCCCGAGCCACCTCAACTGGCTCCTCTTGATGTGGAGGAGCAGCGGCTCTACTCTGAGCCCCTCCTGGATGGCCGAGCTCCTCACCCTATCTCTAAGGGAGTGCCCGGCCACCCTACGGAGGAAGCTCATTTCAGCCGCTTGTATCCGGGATCTCGTTCTTTCGGTCATGACCCAAAGTTCATGGCCATAGGTGAGGGTAGGAACGTAGACCGACCGGTAAATTGAGAGCTTTGCTTTTCGGCTCAGTTCTCTCTTCACCACAACGGACCGGCATAGCGCCCCCATTACTGTGGCAGCCGCACCGATCCGTCTGTCGATTTCCCGCTCCATTCTTCCCCCACTCGTGAACAAGACCCCGAGATACTTAAACTCCTCCACTTGAGGCAGGAACTCCCCTCCAACCTGAAGAGGACTTGTAAATATGTTTTCACTTATTTATTTTCACATGTAACAAGAGATAGCTTAAAATCTTGCATTCTGTGTGATTTTTGTCTGTCTCGTACAAAATTAAGTGTAGGTGTTAAAGTTGTGGTTTTATGCTTCTTCAAAATGTTCTCAATTATAAGTTCACTTTTGTACCTGGACACAGTTTGAGTTTTAAAAAGATCTAATTTTTCTGCCAAATATTAATTATTTCTGAGTCTTGACAATTCTAACCAGCTAATACAATTGGTAGCAGAATGTCACATCAAATCCTGTCTTTGGCAACCAGACTGGGGAGTATTTTTCTCTTTAACGAAACTGGAAACTCGGCGCTCATTCTAGGCTGTCTATAGGCAAAGCTGTGGCACGTTTTCAAGGAATGTGCTTCCATTGCCTTTGTGGTCCTTGTTACGGGAAACGTAACATGCAGCTGCACAAAGCAAGCTTAGGCATGCTTTCCCTTATTTGTCCACAAACTTTGTGTGTGTGACCTTCAAGTCACAGCAACATGTGGTATTTGTTTGGGCATGTAACAGTGATAGTGATGCAGCGCAGGTTTGAATTTAGAAAGCGCTTTTCCAGTCATACTAACTGCTCAAAACTCTTTAAACTAGATGCACATTCACCCAATCGCACATGTTTATACACTGATATGCAGATTGATAGGCAACTTGGGGACACGTGCCTTGCCCAGAGGCACATTGACATGTGATGGGGAAGCTGGAATCAATCCCACAACCTTCTGATTGCAAGACGACTACTCTAGCCACTGATGTGTCTTTATAGGTAATGCCTACGACATAATATACCGTTGCTCTGATTTGTAGAGCATAAGCAAAAAAATGAATTTCAGTAATTTGATAAATTAAACATTTCTCATTTTATGCCACCTTCAGACTGAACACGGCAAAGCTCGTTTATTAGCAAGTTAGTCCTTCAGTAGTTTCAAAGTCAACATTAAGAGGTTTACCAGAGGCATATGTATAACTGTGTTTTTCTTTTTTCTTTTTCAAATAAAGGCTTTTTGGGCAAATTCTTTTCCTGTTTTGTTAAAAACGGGTGAACTACAAGGAAGTTGAGCGAATGACAGAAGTGTGTTTTTGCAGTTTCATTGATGCACAAAATAAATTCAGGAAGCAACAAGTAGACCATCTCTGAACTTCTATAAAAATACGAAACATGAATTTGGGCCAGAGAATGTTGTGTTTAGGTTTAAACTCTACAGATAGAAAGGACCTGTAAGGTTTTTGTTTAGTACCAGACTTCACACTTCAGTTTTGTGCATCCCTGCAGGTAAGCCAAGATGGGGAACCTTTCCAGTCTCTTTAGGGGACTGTTTGGGAAGAAAGAGATGCGGATTCTGATGGTAGGACTAGACGCCGCTGGTAAGACCACCATCCTGTACAAGCTCAAACTGGGAGAAATTGTTACCACTATTCCCACCATTGGTGAGTCTTTGCCTGCATCATTACAAGGTCTTTGTAATTTGACACCTACACCTGGCATTGGTTATGAATAGTTTTTTTCCGTTTTGTTCTAAGGTTTTAATGTTGAAACTGTAGAATTCAAGAACATCAGTTTTACGGTTTGGGATGTCGGTGGCCAGGACAAGATCAGACCACTCTGGAGGCATTATTTCCAGAACACACAAGGTGAGAAATGTGATGTTTCCACTCTGTCACCTAAGCATTAGTCCTCTTATTGCTAAATCTTCCTTTAAATTTGAAGATTTTTGTTTGCCTCCATCATATGAACCCTTTTGTCTTTTTGCTTTTTAAGGCCTTATCTTTGTAGTGGACAGTAACGACAGGGAGCGAGTGGGTGAAGCGAAGGAGGAACTCATGCGAATGCTGGCTGAAGATGAGCTGAGGGATGCCGTGCTGCTTGTGTTTGCTAATAAGCAGGTACGTTTCTAACCTGGTCATCCATAGAAGTTTGCTTCCTGATTACACTTCATACACGGACTCACTTTACAATGAAAATGTTGCGGGTAATGATTATTCTGGGGTGGTGTTTTGTTGAGTAGTTTTGATTAAGAGGTGCAAAACAATTAGACTAATTATGCACAGACCAATGGATAGTGATTTTAGACTGGATGGGCAGATCAGTGCAGTAGTAAAATCCAGCTTTTTCCACCTGAGGCATTTGGCTAATATTAAAGGTTTTATGTTGAAAGATGATTTTGTTTTTAAACAGTTATCTATGCCTTTATTACAACTCTTGGATTACTGTAACATTGTACCTTGGAGTTTGTAAGTCATCCTTATCACGTCTTTTGTTGGTGCAAAGCGCTGGTGCATGGCTTTTAACTGGAACACTCAGGAGAGAGCATATTACTCCTGTTTTATCCTCTCTGTACTGGTTGCCATTCCATTTTACTTCATTTAAAAAATCTTTTATTTGTTTTTCAAGGCTTTAAATGGTCTTGCCCCTCCACACCTCTCTGAGCTACTGCACCTGCATTTCCCTTCTCGGTCACTCAGTTCAGCTGTTGCTGGAGGTGCTGAGGACTCGGCAGAAGCTCAGGGAAGATCTGGTTTTCGCCGTTACAGCTCCCAAACTTTGGAACGTTTTGCCAAAGCGAATGAAATAGCCTCTTCAGTAGCCATTTTTAAATCTGCTTTTAAGACCCACCATGTCTCCTTGGCGTTTGACCCGGTATAAGTTGTTGATTTTATTTTATTTGTTCCTGTTAATGCCTGATTTTTATTTTAGTTGCTACTTTTATTTGGGTTTTATTTTTATTTTTAATAATTAAAATTTTTTTAAACCTAATGTTTTGCTCATCTATTTTAATAATGTTTGTTGTTCCGTACTTTAGTTAGGACCTGCTGTTTTTACAGGGCTTTTCCAAGGAAGTTGGTTTGGCTTGCCACGTTATTAATCCGTTATGATAACAGGGTTTCATGTTGACTGGCTTATACAAAAATGCCAGTGAATTCAGTTGTGCAGAAATCTTTTGTCCTAGTCTAATCACATTTGACACTTGGTTCATCACATGCTTCCACTTCTCTCTGTTCACTTCTGGTTGCAATAAATCCAACCTAAATTTAAAAATTAGCCCTTAAACCCACTTAGGAAAATCTGATCCTGTTGTCTGTGTATGTTTGTTTTTATGTTCTCTTTTTTTACTTTTTAGGACCTGCCGAACGCCATGAATGCAGCTGAGATCACTGACAAGCTGAGCCTTCACTCGCTCCGTCACCGTAACTGGTATATCCAGGCCACATGCGCCACTAGTGGAGATGGGCTGTACGAGGGTCTGGATTGGCTTTCAAGCCAGCTGAGGAACGTAAAGTGATCAACGTCTGCATCTGTCAGCTCTGCCTGCAGTGTTCGTGGGAGGCTGCACTGGGTTTAGATGTACTTCTTTACACTCCATTTTCCCTGGTTTCCTTTAAATTTTATTTTGGAGCTTTGGCCAGTGCGCCCCAACATCAGTGTACTGTATGTATGTGTTTGTATAAGTATTTTTGAATGAATGAATGTGTTTGTGCGAGCTAAGTGGGAGCAGTCCTGCTGTACCTTGAACACAGTTAGCTCTCAGTCACCTTTCATTCCTCCAGTGCCAGCACACCCACAGGCTGCTGGTATTCGCAAAGGTAAAAGCAACGCACGATGCTGAGTGCTCTGTCCTCTTAAAAGAATGTCTACAAAAAAAAACAAATGGGTACAGCTCAGTCTTTACATTTGCTGGGACACAAGAGGCATTTAATATCAGTTTTCCTCACACAAATGCACTCTATAACATCTGACAACCTGGAACAGTTGAGGTTGACAACGAATTTTAAGTGTTGTTATGGTTTTACGATCAAATAGATAAAGCACCTTTAGTTTTACCTTTTATCTGATTATACTGCGGATTCCTAGTGATCAAAATGTAATTGTACTCAAGGTCAATTTATGTGGAAATATTCCAGTGGTGGTAACTTCTTCCATTCAGTTCAGTCACGGGTCTGAATTTAAATATTGCTTTGGACATCATTTGTCTTTAGAATAAATCTTATTGGTTGTCCTGTGTAAATGATCGAAGTGTCCACTGAGACTGGATCTGGTAACGGCAATAAATGTTGCAGCGCATGTTTACAAATATGGAGGAGTGTTAACTATTGCATGGTTTGTATTCTTGAGCCCAGCGTGGGTTTTAGCTCCACAGAGCCAACTGCTATGACAACTTGCTCCCACTCTGGCTTTTTATTTAGAAGTAGACTTAATTTGCTCTTGTAAGTACAGTAGTTTATTGTTTGGGGTCTGCTGTTTTTAACTATTCTATTATTGTTGTTGTTTATCTGTGTATGGCCAGGTTTATCTTAGTCTGAGCTGAAAGGTGTGCTGTCCTCTTGAGTAAAATCCTCTTGGGACCACGTTGGTTGCAGAAAGGTCTCATCGTATTCTGTTTTAGATTTTTCTGCAGCAGGGTGTTTGCAAGTTCCTTTTCTTAAGTTTTTTGTTACAGCTGTGTTTGATGGTACATGTTAAATCAGCCTTACAAATATATATTTAGTGCTTCAGGCTTCTTGCTTCAGGGCAGAGTATTTCCTCTGTTTATTTACAAGAAGCGGTTTGATCATATTTTACAACCACATCAGCTTGCACAATACAGACTTGTGTGATGACAGCTGTTTATCTCTCAGCCATGGTAATGAACTCGCAGGCAGTAACACTCTCCATCGCTCTACACCAGCAGATAGTTGAATGTGCAAGTTAGTTTAACCCGAGTAGTCGCACCTATTTTCCCCTAAGTCTTCTTCTATGAGAAATAAAACCAACCTTGAACAGTACACACTGAGTGAGGATGACTGCACAGTTATGTTACACTGACCTCAGAAGGGAGCTTCAGGTTCTCTTTTTTTTTTTCTACAACTGGACATTTAGATTTTTGCGTTTATTTTAAAGTGTGATGAAATGAAAAATCTTTGTACTTATCTCACATTATATCTTAAAACGGTTTAGTCAAGTTGAAACAATAGATGGAAAGAAATTGTATTAAAGTATTTTAAATTGATGTCTTTTATCATCCTTTTGGTCAGATGTGAAGCTTTAATTTGCAGTATCATTTCTGTACAAAAGACTTGTATTCATATATTTCTTTCTCTCATTTTTATGCTTTAAAAAAAAAAAAAAAAAAAACTTGTCCTGTAACACCGGATAAATGCACTATAATAAAGAGAATCTCTATTGTACACTTTTTGTGGTCTCCTCATTTATATAATGAAAAGATTAATGTATTGGAGAATTATTTATTCATAGAAATATTTACAAAAGAATTTGTCACACTTGTCAGAAATGTTGGCATTTATTTTCCTAAATTTTTAATTCCTAAATCCATAAAATTAAATACGCCTGCAATTCCCCACTGTTGCCGCTAGAGGGAAGACTAATATTTAAAATACTTTATTCATGGTGATAAATGTCTAAAACTAGTAGAACATGTTCTACCTTCAATGTAAAACTGTTTTTTGCAACTAGTGGCCTTTTATTTTTACAGTGAACTGACAAGAAAGGTATGAAAGACATAGGGAAGGTCAACGGGCCTGGACTAAAGTCGTGTGTTTTACTCCTGCGTTTTAGCGCGGCGACCCAACGAAAAACGGAAGAGTGAAGTCGTTCGCACGTCAGAGTAGTTAGCATATATTGCACTTGTCAATTCTGTAATTACAGTAATCCCTAAAGGTTTGGACATTTTGTACAGTTTTGGGCGAGAAATCCAGTTAATGGGGAAGGACATTTTCTGAACCCCCAGTAATTGGAGGCCAGTCTATGGAGTGCTCTGTATTAAGACTGTTTACTGACAGAAATCATCGGTTAAAATGAGACTGAATTTCTAACACTCCCACAACCAGCACACCTCACTTCAACCTCCGTTTCTGCATCGTCTGAAATTCATGTGGCTTAACTCCCCACAGAGTTGTTACCTTGGCAACAGCACCCTATGTATTTATAGGGAGTAAGTGAGCACACGTTAAGGAGTGCAAGGGACCAGACATGGACCATGATGTGTCTTTTTATTTAGCTTTAAGATCACAAGCCGGAGTGGAAGCTTAGTAAGACCATAAACTTTTAATTTGACATATGGCTTCCTAATTAGGAAGACTAGTATGACCAGATCTCAGCAGCAATAATTTCTCGCCTTGTATTAGCAGCTGTTGCCTTCACTCCAGAAAACACAAGATACTTCATGACCCAATTGTTTTTGTTATTTGCTAGGTAATGGAATCTGAGTTGAGGTCATTTTCTTCTGTCTCCCCAATACATCAGAGTCTGTTTCATTTGTCATTATTCCATTTTTTCCTGACATATTCTTTCTCTTGCTCTCCGTTGTACTGTTGTCAAATGTAGCTGAAATGAGCAAAAAACAAAAACGCATAGTCACACACAGCAATGCACTTGGCCTTTAACAGGCACTCTGCTTCCACTAAATCTCATTCAAAAGTGTGATATCATGCTCTTTAGTTTTATGGCATAATAACCCCTGTACCTTTGTATTAAATACATTTTAGTATTTCTTTGTAACACATTTTTACTTCTCTGTGACCTCTGGTTCTGATGAGCAACCAATGTACTTAGGCAATGAAAGGTGAATTTGTTTTGCGGTTTCTGAAATACTTTACATGTATACAGTTAAATGTGAAAATGTTTTTTATTTTAGTAACTTAATAAAAAAATGAAACAGATATATTTCAAGTGCTTTTTCAGCTGTTTTTGGTAATTATGGTTTACAATAAAGCTATTTAAAACTCAAAGTCCAGTTTCTCTGACATTATAAGAAGGAGGTTCAACACAGAAATGTTTCTCTACTCAATTATATACCCATGTGCTGTACAGTTTATTGCTTAATACTCAGTTGAAGCTCCTTTTGCAGGAATTTTTGCATCAATGCAGCAAGGCGGTGATCAACCTGTGGCTCTGCTGAGGTGTTAAAGAAGCCCAGGTTGCTTTAATAGCAGCCTTCAGCTTGTCTGCATTGTTGGCTGTGGTTTCATCTATCTTCCTGTTGGCCATAGACCAAAGGGTCCGGCCAGTTTGTTGGTCAGTCCAGCACAGTCACACCATGTTCATGAAAGCAGGTAATACTTTTTGGCATTGTGGGCAGGCCTTCTGGAAATCAGTATCCCCACAAAGCTTTTTATTTCATATAATTTTTTAATTAATTTTAATTGAGTACGTGAGTTTGGGATCACCATATATGGAACACTACAACATATATAACTTCTTTTTTATTCTTTTGGTTTTTAGGCACTAGCAACCTTTATTGTTCACATTTTCCGAACGTAGGTGGACAGAAAATAATGTGGAGAGAGAGGGGGATGCATTAAACGTTGACGGGCCTGGAGTCGAACCCGTGACAGCCTGCATTGAGGAGTAAGAGCTCTGTAAATTGGTCGCTTGCTTAGCCCCTCTACGCCACCAGTAATAGGCACTGGTTTACAAACATTTCAAAGCTGCAGTTATCCCTGTTGCTTATTTTTTACCACACTTTTTCCTTCCACTTAACAGCGATCTCTGAATAGCCATCTTCTTTGGCATTGACCTTTTCTTTTTCTTTAGTCAGGTGACTGTCTGCTGAACATTGGGCAGCAGTCCTCCCCGATCCAGCCCATCAGTGTGTCGACCAGAAAATGGCCATAACATAACAATTCTGCATTTAAAATAATTTTTAGTCATCATTTTAGAGAAAGTGAATATCACTTTGTGTGTAATAATACTAAATAGCATATGACTTTCACTTTTTGAATAAAATTACTAAAATAAACAGTTTAATGATATTTAAATTTAATGAGAGGCCCCTGTATATTCATCAGCTTCCTGAAAAATAAGTTTGGTTTTACTTGTTAAGCATCAATAGCTTAAGTCCTTTTAGAAAAGCCAACATGTGACTCAATGATTACATATTGGTAAATCCATAACAAAAGAAGCAAACTGTTTTTAAACATGTGGACAAGTTGGAAATGTTATTTTTCCTTTTAACTTATTCAGTGGTTTAATTTTAGGATGTATTTAAACTCAAATAGGTTAAATTCGGCAGTGTTTTATACAAATTGTTTTTTCAACCAAGATGGCGCCGACAATGGCAGCCTCGGAGCTTTGCTCTCTCTTTGTGTAAATCAACTCGCTCCGATCTTCACAAGGATCTTCAACAAATCACTGGAGAAATGTGAGGTCCCCTCCAGCCTCAAACGATCCACCATCATCCCAGTGCCCAAGAAACCCACCATCCTGGGATTAAATGACTACAGGCCTGTAGCCCTGACGTCTGTGGTCATGAAATCCTTTGAGCGGCTGGTGTTGAAGCATCTGAAAGACATCACAGGCCCCCTGCTGGACCCCCTGCAGTTTGCTTACCGAGCAAACAGGTCGGCAGATGATGCTGTTAACTTAGGTCTACACTTCATCCTGCAACACCTCGACCACCCAGGGACCTACGCCAGGATCCTGTTTGTAGACTTCAGCTCGGCCTTCAACACCATCATACCAGACATCCTCCACCAGAAGCTCACCCAGCTCAACGTCCCAGCCTCCACCTGTCAGTGGATCAACAGCTTCCTGACCGACCGCCAGCAGCAGGTGAGACTGGGGAGCATCTTCTCCCGAACCAGATCAATAAGTACTGGTGCCCCCCAGGGGTGTGTTCTATCCCCACTCCTCTTCTCTCTGTACACAAATGACTGCACCTCATCGGACTCGTCCGTGAAACTCCTTAAGTTTGCAGACGACACCACTGTTATTGGTCTGATCCAGGACGGTGATGAGTCTGCATACAGACAGCAGGTGGATCGGCTGGTACACTGGTGCGGTCAGAACTACCTTGAAGTCAATCCACTCAAGACTGTGGAAATGGTGGTGGACTTTGGGAGAACACCACCCCCCTCACCATCCTCAACAACACTGTATCGGCCGTGGACCACTTCAGGTTCTTAGGAACCACCATCTCTGAGGACCTGAGATGGTCTTCGCACATAGACACTGTTCGAAGGAAGGCCCAGCAGAGACTGTACTTCCTGAGGCAACTCAAGAAGTTCAACCTTCCACAGGAGCTGTTGGTCATCTTCTACATTGCCATCATTCAATCTGTCCTGTCTTCATCCATCTCAGTGTGGTTTGGCTCATTCACAAAACAGGACAGGTCCAGACTGCAACAAATAATCAGGACTGCAGAGAGAATAATCAGGGCTGACCTTCCCTCCATCCAGGACTTATACAGGTCTAGGGTCAGGAAAAGAGCTGCTAAAATCTCTGCAGACCCCACACACCCTGCACATAAACCGTTTAGAGCTTTACCTTCAGGGCGCCGCTACAGAGCACTGTTCACTAAAACCAGCCGCCACAGAGACAGTTTCTTCCCCCAGGCTGTTTCTCTGTTGAACATTCAATAGAGAACAAAACAACAACATACAGATGTTGCAAATGCAACTTTTTATTATATATGTGTATATTTTACATTGTAAATTTGTATATTCTGTAATACAAAAACAAAACCAAAGAGCAAAGTGTACCGGAGTCAAATTTCTTGTTTATTGTACAAACTTGGCAATAAAGCTGATTCTGATTCTGAAATTGTTAGGAAATACTTTTTTCTTCACCTTCTCAGTGAAATTTAATGTCTAATACCCATCAGATTGATATTCCATCCCTAAGTGAGGGTTTCAACATTATTTATGAACCTGCCAGATTAAACAACCTAAAAAGAAATCATTCTACTTCTCAGCTGATTGTTAAAATAAAATAGTGTTCAAACAACCTGTTGTAGTTTGCAACAAACTAATCAGTCACAGACTCGGTCTATCTGCATATTTCGATCTTTATTTTAAATGGATGACTTTTACATGCAATAACCTGTGTTTGCATCATTGTAGTAATAGTCTTTTTATTGACATGTAAAATCTATAAACCTTTTCCACCACCAGTGACCTCCCCCCAGGGGAGACCTGTGTGGCAGCATTATTTTCATTGATCTGATTCACTAAAAGGATGCTTAAAATCAATTGTAAAGGGCAGGAAAAAAGTGTATTTGTTTTAAGCTGTAGATGGCTGCTCTGCCTTTATCTTTATCTTTATCCCTATGTTTTGATATAAAAGCTAAATCTTTATTTCCAGTATGGGATAGTGTATATAACATTGTTGGTCACTCTTATTTTCTGGCACAATGAAGTCACAGAAGGTGCACAGCAGTGAGCTTGCAGCTCAGGCAGTATTTGAAATCCTGACCATACAACCCACACACACATGTCAAAGTAAACAGAGTTCACCAGTGACTAAACTGCATGATGTTAAAAGACTGGTCATTTCTGGAGTTTCACATTGCCATGGAAACACACGATTCAGCAGCTTCATCAGCTTTGGATTAAATCTGAGGGCAAAAAAGCCTCTGTTTCATGCAAATCGACAAATTAAAATAAAGAACAAGTTGGAGAATTTTGCTTTGAATAAAGATTTGTTCAACTTTGCTGACAGCTGCATGATTTAAAAAAAAGGAAGTAGTTTGGTGTTTTTTTTTTTTAAATCTTTCTGCTACTACAAAAATTATAGAATGCTCCTTTAGAAAAGCAGCCATTCACTGATAATCTTGTTTTGATAATAATCTCAAACATTAAAAATTGCTATAAATTTTTGAGCAATGTGTTTCCTTTTCTTAATTCCCTTGCCATCCTTAATGGCACAGTGACAGTTATTTTAAATCTTTTAATCACTAAACAAGTTTAAATGGGTAGCTGCCTTCTTGGTGCAGTTTCCTGACGTATGAAGGTAACCTTCACTGGGGGCGTTTTTAGAGTCTTGAAACATTGGCGGCTTTAGCCCAGACCCAAAATATTTTAATTTTCATAAGACAGCTGCCGAGTTTCTAAGTCATTTAAAGTAAAAATAGCATAGGACATGTTGTCCCAGTTCTCTGTCTAGGCCGGGTTTTGATTGAATGTAAATTATTTTGACTCAAAAAAAGAAGGTTTACAATAATTTTACTTGGTTTTTATTTTTTGTTAGAAGCTGGATGAAGGAGAAACATTTTGCTGAAGCAGATAATGACACATTTTGTAGTATTTAGAAAAAAAAAAAACTAATAAAAATTTTTGCTGACAAAATGTGTTCTTAAACACAGAGATATTTACTATGGGCCACATAAATGTGCTTCTTTTACTCATCTATGTAAATGACCTTTTTAAACGTTACGCTCTCATCCAAATGTTTCACTCCTGAGGCTCCATGGTCTTCTGACATTTCAAAAAGGGAAACTGGTATAAAGTTGATTTATTTAAAACTTAGTCAAACGGTAAGATCCTAATAACAAATTTATTTAATATAATTATGCTGAGAGCTTTCCAAACATTTCATTAAAATTGTTCCTTCTTTCATGAACATGTTCTGTTTTACTGCCATCTTTTCAGCCCTTCATTCTACTTATGAAGAAATTTGGCCACCCAAAAAATAATAAATGAAAGATTTACAGCACAGTCTGTTGTTCTCCACTGACCATGTGTGCCACGAGTTAAGTTCTAACTATTAAACAGTTTCTGAGAGAAATGGGTGTTAAGTTGAGGTGTTTGAAACATAACATAGAGCCTCATCCTGGACCTTTCTTGGACTGTCATCTTTTGTTCTGTTATTAAAGTAAACCTGTTCGAGGAGCTCAGTGCAACTTTTCGGGTAATTATCAATGAAGACAAATTACGTGATTATGTAATTGACAAATTACATTTCAAATTTGTTCCAACGCCAGCTTTAAACGTGATTTCAAACCAAATATTTGGGGATTTCCGTATTTGGGTAAGTAATTAACTGGTCGTTAATCAGCAAGCGGCTGTGTGGGGATGGGACAAGAGGAGAGGTAGCTATATAAATTAATGACACTGTTTATTTAAAAAAAGGAAAAAAGAAAATATGACAGACTTATGTACTCTAAAATAAAATAGGTTTAGCTTAGTCCAGCTTAGTTGATGTACGTATTTTAGGGCAGTTGCTTAATAATTTTCAATGCTAGTTTATGAATACAGCTCACTCCAAATGTATTTCCACAGGAACTGGTGGTGTAAGTGAATACTACAGAAGCCATGGCGCAGAAGGTATTGAAATGGTTAGGAGGGAAAAGAGTGCGAAAATATTTTTTATTGTACCTCACATCTGGATCCACAGCATTACATAACAATGGCTTACAAAAATATTCACACACCTTAAATGTCTCCCCGTATTCTCACTTTTATAAGGGTTTAATGTGAAAGACTAACACTAAATATTAACACACTTTAAAGTACAAGACAAATTGTGCTATTCAAATTTTTATTTTACAAATAAAAATCTGAACAGTTTGGCATGGATATTCAGCAATCTGATTCCTCAGTCACTTCAGGCAGGTGTGTAATCTGTCATTTAAAATAATTGAAAGAGTATGGCACAACTACAAACCTACAAAGATGTGGCATTTCATCTAAACTGAGAAGCCAACCTTAACTAGAAGCAGCTTAGAGGTCCATGGTTACTTTGTAAGAGCTGTAGAGACCCAGAGTCATGTTGGAGAACTATTTGTGCTCTTCACAAATTTGACCTTTATTGAACATTGGAAAAAGGAAGACCTTTGCCAAAAGACATCCAGTTTAAAGTCTGAGTGTAGGCTTATGGGAAACACATGGATGAGGGTGCTCTGGTCAGATGAGAGCTAAATGTAACTTTTTGCCCTACATGCTAAACATGTTGTGTTGTGAAAAACTAACACTGCACATCACTCTGAAGACACTACTTGCACAGTGACACAAGGTAGTAGAAGCTTCATGCTTTGGGGATGGCTTTCTTCAACAAGGATTGAGAAGCGCTTCAGAGAAAACTGAGCTAAATTCAGGGTAATCCTGAAAGAAAACCTGTTGAAGGCTGCAAAAGACTTGTGACTGAGGTGGAAATTCACCTTTCAGCAGGACAACAGCTCTGTCCACACAGCTAGAGCTACAACATAGTTTTTTTAGATCTAAGATATTCATGATTTAGAGTGGTCTAGTCAAAGTCTAAACAAAAATTTGTTGAACATTCTGCGGCAAGACTCTGTGGCAAGACTCTTTAAAAAAAATTACGTTCACAGACACCCTCGATCCAATTTGACTGAGCTTGAGCTGATTTGCGAAGAAGAATGAGTTGGATTCAAATACACGCCAAACCATGTCTATGAACTGAAGGTTACACTGACACACATGAAACTCATTTCATTTTAATCATTTTACATGCAGCGTTTAATTGATTGATCTGTTTTGAGAGTCACCTTTGCTGTTTTTCATATAGAGCACTCTGCAAACACCTTTTTTCCCTGCACACAATGCTTTATATTAATATATCCAAAGCACGCTGTCATTGCCAAACGCCCTAAATCCCTTTTCATAACCTTAGAGAGCCAAACTCCACTGAAGTGAGTGCAGATTTATAGTGCCAGAGAAAGTGCTGAAAGATTTCTAGGTCAATGAGTTTGCACTGCTGAGATGGAGAAGAGGAAGGAGAACAAGCAGGGCAAACTAGGCTGCTTCTCTACAGGGACAACCAAGAAGTTCTTCCAGGAACAAGAAACAAAAACAAAAAAAAGTTGTATAATGAAAAATAAATTCAATTTTTGACTCTGCATCCTAAGAACTCTCCCTGCAATATGGTCGTTCCGGAGCCAAAAATAAAACAGCAGATTTCATTTCATGAGAAAACTGTTGCAAAGTGTGCTCATCAACTCCCTAAAAGTACTTGCTCAGCAAGATGCATCTCAGCAATGAGACGCTTCCCACTGAGTAAAATACCCAACCCTGCAAAGCACCAGCCTCACCCAGTCCCTGCTAAGTAATGAGGACAATAGTCTTACTGTGTGAGCTTAGTTGGTGTATAATATGTGATCCATATTAGCATGCTGTTTAAAATTTAAATTGTAAGTGAATCATCACTATCCTAGTGGATTTGGTTTGAAATTTGTTTTCATGACATTATCTTAAGAAAACAAAGTATATAAATCATTACTTCATAATAATAACGCTGGTTTTGTCATGAAAGATTTTAATTATGAGATAACAAAATTCTGCTTTTTTACAGACAGATTAATACTTTTAGCTATTTAGAAATGGAAGAACACATTTTCTTAGAATTAGTTTGAAATTACAATGGAAAGTGGGATTATTTAATTAATATCAGGATAGTCATGCTGGCACCCAATTTATACTGAAAATGTCAAACAAAGGAATCTCTATCACTGACCAGCGCAGTGTAGTTAAAGATCATCCAGGGGTCTCATGACAGCAATATCAGTTGATAAAACGGCATCACCATGTTTTTATATGATAATCATCTTGCGCTTATAGAAAAAAGACAGATTTTGTTATCTTCAGGATTCCAACACAGTCTGGAAAAAATGACTATGGCAGAGTTTGACTTGCATCTTACACCAGATCTAGATAAATAGTAAAAAAAAAAAAAAAACAACGCATGGAAAAATATTTGTATTTTGAGACGTCTAGAACGTGCATCCATCTCTCCATCCATCAGTTCATCCATACATCCAACCACCCAGCCAAATGTTTTTGCAGGTGCCATATTGAAAACCTGACCACTGTAGATATAGCTGCTATAAAATAACAATTCATTTTTGCATTTGTATTTTTTAAACAAAGGACTAAAAATGCTTGAAATTTGGGTCTGACAAAGTATATAACTTTAATCTGAAGAATGTGTAGGAACCAATACATCAACTAATTATTAAGATAACAAAAAAGTCAACTCACGACCTCTTAAAAAATCACATTAAAATGACTAACAGCAGGCAAGGTCATTTTTGTGTCTGTGGTTCGGTTTAGGTGCCAAAGTTACTTGCTTAAGAAGTTGTTTTTTTTAGGGTTTTATTGTCTCCAATCATTTGCATTTTCATCATAATTCCATGTCACCATTGTTGTTTTTCCTAATCAAAGGACCTTTTGAGTACCAGATAATATCTTCTAATCCAGGATTCAGATTGTTGGTGGCTGTTGGTGAAAGTCCCTGCCAGTGATGCTGAGGTTACTCTCCCGCGCCACCATCCTTACTGGATCCCTGGTTGCCATGACAACCAGCCACAACTTTACCTTTGGGCCAGAAAAGCTACATCATTAGCCGCTGTTATCACAAAGGGATATTTCTAATTTTCTTTTCCAATCCCTTTTCTCTCAAATCACCAGCGCCAGCCCACTCTGATCCTCACCCTCAATTAATGCTTCAAGCAGTTTTCCACCTCCCTCCTGTAGGCTCTGCTGCGGAGACCAATAAAGGACCATGTTCCTGAACTCCCCTCTGTCACCATATCATGAGATGTGCCTCAGGCATGTAGCAATGCAGTGCAACGCCTGTTTCTTTAAGAGGAGAGGGAGAGAGAGAGATAATGTCTAACACGGAGGAATGAAGAAAAGGAAAAGGAAGTGAGATAGAGTGGATGAGGGAGTGTAAATTTATCATTGGGAATTTTTTTTTTGCCTCATTCCACGGTGTGTGTGCAGAGCATCCCTGGACCGGCATGCTCAGAGTACGCCCATCGCTTTCCTCACTCTCTCTCCATCTCTGTCTCTCTCTCACACACACACCCATACAAAGGCTCTCCCACCCTCACATACACACACAACACACACGCGCTCACAGTCACACACGCGCAGTGCTGTCAAAAGCACCACTGCTGGACTTTAGCCATCTAACGAAGGAGGTTCCAGCGGAGGCAAGAGAAAGCCAGAGTGAGACAAAGGAGAGGAGGACGGTAGGAGGCAAGGAACGAATAGGAGAGAAGAGGACCGGCTTGAGGAAGGAGAGACACAGCGCTTTGTGAAGAAGTGAACGCGAGGAACAGGAGGAGGGAGGAGTGGAGAGGAGGAAAAAAAGAGGAGGGGGAACAGGAAGCGCAATCACTTTCAGCTGTAGCCGTCCGTGTCGCAGCATGGGCAATGCACCATCCCAAGGCATGTTAAACCCATTCTCTATGCATGCTTATGTTGCAGGTATTCCCTTTGGTTCCGAGTGCCATGCCAGCTAACCAGCTGGCTGTCCGCCTGTGGAGGCAGGAGGTGGGGGGCTGGGCTGAAAGCTCGTGGAGAGCAGCGTCGCTTGAGGAGAGTGATGCAGGTAGATGGCATCAGGTAATAGGTTAGCAATAAGGTGTAAGGAGTGAGGTCGCTTTATAAAGACCAGTTGGTTTGAAAAAAAGAGAAAAACCCTGGGTGGAGATACTATGCGTGAGAGCAGCAACAAATGGTGGAAAGCAGAAGTAGTACCAGAGAAGCAGGTGGTGTTAGTGGGTGTGATTGTGTGTAAGAAAGAGAGAGGCACTAGAGACAGATTTTTGTTTTTTTATGTGTAGAAAAGAGCAAAGTGTGAGCATGTGTGCTGGTGTTGTGGTTGCAGCTGCTGCTGTCAACCACACGGAAGACCTTTGGGAATTACAACGATCCAATGGGTGTGTGTGGGTGTAAAAAACAGAAAAGACAAATAATGCACTTTAATTAAAGTGCATTATAAATGGGTGAATGGGTGGGTCTATCTTTAAAGTGATGCTCAGGCTTTTCCCTAGGGAACTAAATCCAATGTCTTATCTTCAGTCCTTTTATTTTCTCTTTTAAAGTTCTTCTTTGTTGTCATAGAAGCCCTTGTCTTAAAAATACTCGTAGGACGTTTTGCAACATTAAAAACCTGCTTGAAGATGAATTCCTTGAGAGAGTCAGAAGAAATCTCAGCAAAATGATAACTGTGGAGGTAAAGTACACAGGTTGAGGTTCAATTTAAGTAAGAATGTGGGACAGCATGGTAAATTCATTGGAAAACACCTTCACCTAAGACCTAATGATTAGAGGTGAATTGAAGAGGGAGGACTGTTCAGAGAAGGAGAGGCAGCATCACATGGCTCAGTGAATACATCCACATTAAGTTCCCTCTCTTCTATCCCTCCCCTCACCTTTTTCCTTCCTCTCCTCCTCTTTCATCCCTTGCTTGCCTCTCACCCAGGGACAGTCTAGTAGCCGGTGGTGTTTAGAAGGGAAGCAAGACAAGAGAGAGAAGTCATGAAAGACGGGGAGAGAATTAAAGGAGGTTCAAAAGAGCAGAAGATAAAAAAATGGTTTACTCGTAAATGGACGGGTGAGTTCTGATGCAGAGGTTCAGATTAAGGTAGCAGCAACTTGCAAGTTTAAATTATGTGCTTTGTGTAGAGTGCCTATGGCTCAACAGTAGAAGAGTAAAAACTTGTTTGCTTTTGTGATTTTTCAGCTTGGTCTTAAATGAGCCTTTCAGATCTTTTTTTGGCTGCAGCAGAAGATCTATTTTGTAAATAATCTTTATTCTCTCCCAGTTACTTTTTTAATTTCTTCCAAACGTCTCATTTCAGTGTATAAAATCTGCTTGAGCCTCAGATTAGCTGCAGACATGAAGCCTTTTGCAATGTCTAGAGATATGTGTGTGTATGTGATAAATTGTTTAATTTATTTGAATTGTGTGTGTAGTCATTGTCTATCTCAGGAGGATTGAGATGGATTAACCTAAATATGCACCCATGGGAGCATTTTATTCCTAAACATGGACAATTTGGCTGCGTGTTCTCGTCCTAGAGAACCACAGCTGTTTTGAATAATTTGCTAGGCAAAAAGAAGAGATTTTTAAATCGCTTTGACCTGCTATCATTACTGTTGCTGGAAATTCAAAGTGCTAATTGAACATAATGCCACCAAGGACCAATCTAATTGCATTCAAGCCACCAACAAGACGGTAATTTGTCAAACCAGACTCAGCTTTCCCGAGATGGTGATTGAAGAAATGTGCCGTTTGCATTTGCAAAGCCAGGCTTTAACCACTTCCTGTAACTGCAGAAAGTAGCGTCAGTGTTTCAAGGCTGAACCGTAGAAGATTTGTTTAAGCAAAGTAAGCTGTAAAGTCAGAACTGGCCTACTGGAGAGCTAATCCTTAGTGTGACCATTGTGCGGAGACTGTAGATCCTATTAGGTTCATGTATCCATGTTCCACCTTGCATGTTCAGCTGAAGTTGATGCCAGCATGCTTGTCTACCTTCTTTCTGATCCTCTTTAGTGTGGCCAGACCAGATTCATGCCTATTTATGGGCTAGCAGGGGTTGAGAAATGGTCAACCTGCCATCTAAAAAGATTTTCTAACGTGAAAGGGGAGTTCTGTTAGAGAGGGGGGAACATAGACAATGCTGCACATGGGGTAACTGAGACCTCTTGGCTATAATTAGGTTTTTTAAGAGCCGGATTGACCTGTGACCGGAAATCACTTTAGCAATTTTAGGTTTGAAGAAAGGTGGGAGATAGTGGCTTATAATTTCCATCTGGTGTTTTGAAACTAGCCACAGAGGTGATCTGTTTGCAATATTGTCCTGTCAGTTCATAAAGCAAACACAGGTGGACTGACCTGGGTCATGTAACCATCTCCCCATCAGATATTTATCTAAGATGCAGGGACACAACCTCTATTGATTCATATCCTATTTTTGCCTTTGTTGAAGTCTGTTTATGCTGGATCACATCACACGCAATATGAGTTTCAGGTTGAAATGTTTGTTCATTACCAAACTGTTGGTTTAAGCTTTTAAAGCAGCTTTTTATTGACCACAGCACAAATTTAGATCTCGCTGCGATGGTGAAGTCACAGCTTTGTACACATCCACCTGCTTATTCCCCAGCACTGTGCCACACAAAGCCCCATGAATCCTGCCTGCTTGTGATTGGCTAATGATGATGCAATGTTTTATGGCTGAGGAGCCGCACGTTTTAAGGGCATTTCTGAAGTAATTGACCCTACTGGGAATAGCAGACACACACTTGTACTGGTGTAAAGTAAATTAGATAAAAATATTTAGAAAATGATGTAGAGGCTGCATATTTTTGGTCGTCAGCCTTTTCTTTAAAAAAAAAAGGAGCCGAGTTTATGATGATGAGGTGATGAGAAATCTTTTAAGCCAAACCAGCTTTCTTTATAGACTCACCTCATGTTCTGTCCTTGCCACAGCAAGCTGTAAATGCTCCAGGGCATTTTTGGTTGTACATTGATCCAGGGACACTTCCACAGGTTAGAATTTTTTCATGCAAAATTGATTAGTATATAATTTTTAAAAAGTCTCTGTACTGTGTTGTACTCAGCAGGGATTTCCCTTATTGAAACAAATGATCCAAAGATCAAAGATTACAATCTTTATCAATGGTTTGTGCTTTTGCTTGAGGGGTCTGAGGCATTTATGATCAGACTCCTACAGCTGCAGAAGTAAGCAAAACTAGTAAGCTGTCAAGGTCATTAATGATTTAGTGGTTTTAATATTACATGCATTTATTAAATATCCTTTTCTGCATGCCACAGCTATGTTCACTGTAGTTTGATTGCTATCTATAGCAATAATTAAAGTACAGTGCATTGTTCCTTATTCTTTCAAATTGGTAAGCATTTAAATCTTTGAAGTAATTTTAAAATCCACAAATTAAGTGAAGGGATTGCTACTGTATATACTGTATTTGTACATTTATTTTAACATTATTAAGGGAAAAGACTAATATTTGATTGTTTATAAAACTGGGAGCAGTGAAATATCATAGTTCACTGTCAAACTCACTGATGTAGAGGAGGCAAAACATTTTGAGATGTAGTGAGCATTACTATAGAAAAAAGGTTATCTCAACCCTTTTTATTTCAAGTACAACAGAAAATACCAGAAACAGCCAGGTTTTTTCATGTCATGTTGGAATTTAGCACCACCAAAGGAGTAGATGAAGGTGGTGTTTAAACTGCAGTTGTCTGGATCTATGAAAGATTTAATTTTGCTGCATTACCCATATTTATTCTGTTGAGATGGGTACCAGAGTTAATTCTTGACTCCTTAAATCCTCCAAATTGACTTCCACACATTTAGATTTGTCATCTGCATTGGGAGATTAAATGGGTTGGGGTGTTTTAATGAATATGTGCATATTTGTGAAAAGACCAAACAAACAATTAAAGGGAATTGGGTATATGTGTAGTTATTTCAGAAATATCATGTTGATTTTTCTCCAGCTGCACAAAAAAATGAAAGGATTTTGTGTTTTCTAAAAGTATAGCCATCAGAACCTACTTTAACAAAATATTAAATTTAGACAACACTAATTGTGAATATAGAAGCTTAAAAACTGTTTTGTGTAAAAGCTTGGTGACTTTTTATCCTATAAACACTCAAAGCTTCCTTAAATAATAATTAATATTTATATCTTACTTACTGTTATTTCTACCTTACCTATACGTTTAAAACAACCGAAGTGAGATTTACATAGAAGACCAGAATAAAAACATATAACACAGTCAGCAAAGGGTCAAGTTAAAAAGAAACACTGGGAATATTTTTAATATATCCAGAGATTACGTTTTGCGAAGGTTGACAGTAAGAGCATTTGAGAAGTTTGAAGCTCATTGACAATTGGAGCATAGCCAGTGACAACTCTGTCACCTAAATTATCCATTTCTGTATGACATATGGTGAGTATAGTCCAGTTTCACTAGGCCTGAGACTCTCAAAATAGTTGTATGGATGAAAGAGGTCAAAGGGGCACCAAGGTGTAAGGTAATAACAGAATTTGCTGGTGAGAAGTAGAATTTAGTTACCAATCCAAGACCCAACTGGAAGCCAGTGAAGTAGATGAGAGCTGAAGTGATGAGTTGCCAAGGTAAAAGTCTAATAAAAGACACCAGAGTTACATAGAAAAGTATGGAACGGCATGCAAGAGCAAAATAGAAAAGAAAGAAAATGTATGTTCTTTAGTGTATTATTTAATTGGTTACATAAAAACACGGATCTTAAACTGGTGTGTAAAGTTTCCCAGTTGGCAGGTTAAAGTTGGAAACTGTGTCCTTCTTCTTCTGTTGACAAAGAAACAGTGATGATCAGGAATAGAATGTATCCACATATCTTTATCACATCACAGCAAGATGTTGAACAGCTATGTCATTAAACAAACAACACACAGCATGGCACTGAATGTACATAATCACATAAACTCTGGGAATATGACACTCCAGTTTGTGAGCATGCAGGCTTTGTGTTTTGGGACAAATGTTGGTGTCATCTTCTGTTTTAAGATTCCTGGACTTTGTCACCCTTTAACATCCTTACCAGCTTCCTACTTTCTCTATATTTAGTTGCCCAGAGATTTATTTGCGTGGACAATCCAAATGTGTTCCTAGGAACATTTGCAGAACAGCTGATGCTAAATAATTTTCTTGCCAACAAGTGTTGGAAGACTACAGAATCATCTTTATTTGCCAAGATTGTGTACACAAAGAATGAATTTGACTTCAGTTTCCAGCGCTCACATCATACCGACATTAGTTATACATATATAAACATTTGACAAAATAAAAATAAGGATAAAGGAGCATTGTGAAAATGTATGTATATGCACAGCCACATTGTTTTTTTTTATGTAAAGAAATGCAGGTTTTGTCTGTGCAAATATGCTTATTTTGTTTCACAGCAGAGTAGCTGACTACTCAGGGTGGGAGGTGTTCATTGTGTTCATCAGAGAGACAGTGTGGGGGAAGAAACCGTCTCTGTGGCGGCTGGTTTTAACAAATAATGCTCTGCAGCACCGACCTGAAGGTAAAAGTCTAAACAGATTGTGACTAGGATGTGTGGAGTCTGCCGACATGTTAGCTGCCCTTTTCCTGATCTCGGCAGTAGATACAGTGTTGCTGAAGATAATGAGGGGAGGCAGTGTGGGGGGAGTTCTCCGGAAGTCCACCATCATCTCCATAGTCTTGAGTGGGTTAGGCTCCATGTGTTTCCGACCGCACCAGTGATCTGTATTTACTCAGATCCACCTCCTGTCTGTATGCACACTCGTCCATGCCCAGGATCAGACCAATAAGTCTGCAAACTTTAGGAGTTTCACAGACGGGTCCTCTGAGGTGCAGTGATTTGTGTCCGGAGAGAAGAGGAGTGGGGAGAGAACACTTGCCTGGGGGCGCGCCAGTGCTGATGGTTCTTGTGTGGGTGAAGAGGCTCCCCAGCCTCACCTGCTGCTGGTCAGTCAGGAAGCTGGAGGCTGGTGATTCACTGACAGGTGGAGGCCGGCACTGTGAACTGGGTGAGCTTCTGGGGGAGGATGTCTGGATTGACGGTGTTGACGTCCACAAACAGGTTCTTAGCGTACATCCCTTATTGGTGACATTTGACAGATTCGATGAAAACTTTTGGATCAATATCCATGTATTGACATAAATAAAGGTGCATAATTGTCCTCCAGCTGTTGTCCTCTTCAGGGGTATAATTACCTCCTGTTAGATGTTGATGTAAACTAATCAGGGTTGATAGTGCCCTCCCACCTTTTTTCTCTCCAGCCGCTAATGTGGCTGGATCTGATTTTTAATATTTTGAAATTGAGGAACTTTTTACTCCTTAGACAATTATGTAAGATTCTGACATTTCAGTGCTTTTTATGAGAACAATATTTACTCTCCTGCTCACACAGCTATATATTTGCTGCAGTAATCCAATGGAAAAGTATTGTTGCTTATAAAGCCTGCAGCTAGAATGCCTAAAGAGAACTTGTGACTGGTGAATGTTTTCTGTTGTGAAGCTAAGTCACTACAGAGATACTTTTTTCTGCAGCGGCAGGAAATAAACATGTTTGCAAGTGTTTCTCTAATGACAAGATAATTAAAATGTCAAATCTGGGCTTTGTACGAAAAATTCTACTTATTCATTTGTCTTCTGTTTAAAACATATATTATGGTAATGTAGCCTACAATTAAAATACATCTCAGCTGTATTTGAATACAGTGTCTATGCTCTGCTGTGGGGACATTTGGTACAATGCAGACCAATCAGAGAAAATCGAGGAGATAATGAGTAGAATATTCAGATTTAGCTGGCAAAAAAATTGTCATTTCATCTCAGAGCTCAACTTAACCGCATTGTTTAATGAGCATCTCTTGCCTTTTTGAGGTCTTTGAATGACTTTGGGTCTGAAGAAATTAGAAGAAAAGACCAAGCTGAATGATTGAAATCAAATGTCATAGTGGAATTCAGACCTCACCACATGGGTGAGGCTGCATATTGTCTCCTCTCCTTCCATCTTCCGCCCAGCTTGTGGCAATCAGCGCACTGATTGACAGCAACCACAGCAGTCCCGTTGTCAGTATTTTAAGGCCGGTAGTGACTTCTTATTCATTTATTCTCAGCCAGATTGCTGCAACTGAATAAAGATGTCAATTTCCAATGCCACCCTGTAGCAACAATAAGCCTTTAAAGTGTGTTTATGTGAAGAAGTTTTTTTTGTAAAGAAACTCTTGATGATTCTGAGCCTTTTATCCTAAAAATATGCAAGAACCCAATTAAAAAAATAACCACAATCTCTAAGTCAGATACCAATCTGTATAGTACAAGGCAATAGCCCTTTATTTCTTCTGTCTGTGAGTAACATCTAGTACTAATGCTAATATACTTTTTTAAACCTGTAAAAAACACATGGTAAAGTGTAGGGTTCGGATTCTGTAGGAACCTTTTAACTACTCAAGGGTTGTTGCAACAGTTGTCTTTGGGTTGCACCTGAAGATTTATTACACATCTTCTGTCAGAGCGGCACGGCACAGTCTGTTACAGCTCTTGGACATCAATTCGGCTTCTTAATTGCTTTTCTTTACTCAGGCACACCCCACGAAAGACTAGAAAATTAAATACAATTCCCAGTACAACATGAAATCACTCCCATGCCATATTATTAGACGCACTCTTGCAATTTAATGCGATCCAGTGGAAGAGATCTGCAGCAGCTTCTAAATTTAGACTGTTTTATATTGTGTTTTGGTTAGATTTGCATTAAATTTATTTGATTTGTATATGGATCTTTGGCTTTTAATTTAACCTGTAGCTTTTGTTTTCCCATGAGACTGCAAAAGTACATTAAAAACAGATTTTAAAATGTAGTCATTTAGGCATACTAGTAAGCTACAGTACCTTGTGAAAGTATTCCCACCCCTTGAACATTTTTAGATTTTGTCACATTTCAATCCTAAATTCATTTGTATCTTTTCAGGATTTTGCCTGACAAGTCAACACAAACTAGGGCAGAATTGCAAAGTTAAAAGAAAATTCATTTATTGTAACAATTTTCATTAGTCTTCAAATAAAAATTGAAAACATATTGCATGTATCTGTATTCAGCCCGTCCTGAATCAATACTTTGCAGAACCAACCTTTGTTGCAATAAAGCTGCAGGTCCTTGAGGGATTTCTCTACCATCTTGAACATTTAGAGACGTACATTTTGCCTAGGCTTAATCTGATGAGGTGGATGGGTGGATAGGGATGATCTGTGAACACTATTTTTAAATTCTTGCAATAGATTCCTTAATTGGATTAATGTGTGATCTTTGATTGGGCCATTTAAACACACGGAAATACTTTGTTCTAAACCGTTCCACTCTGGCTGTTGCTGTGTTTGCAGGGTTGTTTTCTGGAAGGTGAGCCTCTGCCCCAGTCTCAAGTGACATCAGGTTTTGTTCTACTTCGTAATTAGCTTTATCCAACGTCTCATCAACTCTGACCAGCTTCACTGTCCATGCTGGATAAAATCATCCCCACATCATGATGCTGCCACCACCACATTTCACAGTGGGAATTGTGTGTTTTATAACAATGACTTTCTTCGGGCCAAGCTTTGACAAAGGCCGGACTGGTGAAGTTCACAACTACTTGTTGTCATGTCAGCATTTTGGCTGCTTCTCTGATTAATGCTCTCCTAGCCCAGCCTGTTTGTTTAGCTGGACAGTGGTGTCTTGTTAGGTTTTCTCCAAGCTTGGGATATTGTTTTATTATTTTATCCTGTGTTAAACTGCTCCACAACATTATCCCTAGCACATCTGGTAGGTTCCTTGGTTCTTCACAATGTTGTTTGTTTACCAATGTTCTCTAAAAGCCTCTGAGCTTATGTATTGCAGGAAATATTGTATATGTGTGCATAAATACCTTCTTATCTGAGGCTCCTCTTCGGAGGTTTCATGTGAGCCTCACCTGGTGAATTGTTGCACCTGAAATAGCACTGCTCATGCACTCCGTTTGCAACATTCAGTGGAAATGGGGCACGCAGTATCAGATGCATCTGTTTCCTTTGTGCATGGGATTGCAGTGGCTTAAACAAAAGAGATCATGTTGCACTTTTCTTTTTTTCCCACAAGCTTGTGTTTTATTACACCAGCAAATCTGTGGTTATTATTAAACATTTAAGACCAGTTGACTGGTTAAGGGGAAGTTGAGAGGATTCTTTTTCAAATGTTTTAGATTCTGAGAGAGGAGAGAGTTTAACTGAGCTTAAATTCTCTACCTCCAGGGTAAGCAGTCATTTTTGGCGTCTGAGTGAACTGTGAAGCACTAAAAGCTTAAAAAGGGAAAACAGCTTGAACCAAAAAGTTCCCCAGAAGAAATGAGGGAAAAAGTTGAATTTGGAATACTTAGAGAGGAAATAAAGCGTGAGCAGAAGTGGTAAAAGTCTTCTATCCTCCCAGGGTGTTTCCTCTTACGTTCCTCTTCGTTTACTTCTGATTTTCAATTTTAAAGATGCTCAGGCAGGAATACAAAGCAGGGACTGCTCTGATGATTCTGTCCAGATTATCCTCTACCTCCCTCTGAATCTAAAAATCTCTCAACTTATACTGGTCCTGATCTCAGTAGACCTCTTAACCATCTCCCTCTTTGCACTTCTTCTCTAGTTCCAGACCAAAAGTTGATTTATTAAACTATAGTAAGAAGTTTGGTGTCCCTTTGTTAACTGAAGCATATAATATGCCTGTTAATCCAATGGGGTTGACTCCATTTTGGATTTCCATCTTTGCCTTGCCCTCGTCAAAATTTCAACTTTTCTTTTGTGGACCGTCAGCATCTCATTCTTTTAAGTCAGTCGTGCAGGTCAGTTTGTTTGTATCATTTTTTGCAAGTTCTTTTGTAGATGTGATTGCAGTGAGGCCATGCTGCCCTGCAAATCTGTGGATCACTGTTCATTTTCTTCCTCATTTTCCCACCAGCAGCTACCTTTCTCACAAGAAAACCAATTCCCATGTTATCTCTCGCTAATATACATGTAATAATGAATTTAAACCTGCAGAGAGGCAGATACGCATTTAAATTATCCAGGAGTCTAGCCAAGCTTTTAAAAGTATGCGTATTTAACTTTTTGTAGCTGCAATCTTTGCAGGTTCAAAGCTTGTATGTGAGATTCATGCACAAAGCCAAACCTCACTGCCATGATGCATTAGAGCAGTGAATATGAAAAGGTCAGACCCGTTTTAAGCCAAAACGAACTTGTTACATTCTGCTTCACCTGATGCTACCTTGTTGTATGCGTGGAGAACAGATTTATTTATTTATTCATAGATCAGCAAAAGAGAAAGTTGTTTCTTGAAGGGTAGGTGGAGGAAGATGTCTACTTTTAGATTTAAAGGTATTAGTGAGGGGTTTCATGCAGCTTCGTTACTGCTACTGATTATAGTAAATCTCTTCCTGGTTTTGATTTCAGTTGCAGAGATTTGCCTTCGAATGTTTTGACCTTGTTCAATAACAGTGAGTCTATTGATGGATGCACACAGAGGTTATCTCTGCCAAAGCCAGAGCTCATCCTGAAACCTATAAGAAGGGTGAAGTTTGTCAAACCTGTTTAGTAGACATTATTTTAATATGCAACCCGGTCACAACTGCAAAAAGGTTTTGGGGAATGTAATTTTGATCTAACTGTTGTCTTTGTAAAAACATAATTACAGAAAGCCAATAATTATTAATGATTATGCATATATCAACAGAATATTCAAATTTGTACTCAAATTGTTTCTATCTTTTATGTTTTTTTGCCAGTTTTGGCCTAGTTAAAGCAAAATAGACAGCATCTACATTTAGTCAAAAATTCTGTGTATTCCTGTGGCGGCGCATGGTGTAGAGGTAGAGAGTTTGCCCCATTTAGTCCTCGACGCAGCCGTCATCGGTCCGATTCCCAACCTTGTGACCTTTGCTGCATGTCTTCCCCCCTTCTCTCTCTGCCCATTTCCTGTCAATGTGCTGCAAATAAAGGCCACTGGTAACACAGAAACCTTAAAAAAAGAATTTTGTGTATTCTTAATAGGGCTCCACAATGTCAGAAAAACATTTAATTGTGAAACCATTGCTTAATATTGCGATGGCTACTCTTTTCTTTCTTTTCTATTATGAAATTTCCACACCAATTTCTGTAAGCTTTAGCATCTTAGCCACAAAAAAAATATATACTTATAGTGTGCATCGGAACAATCGGAAACCATACAACTATCTATATATCTTATTGACATGCGGAGTGAATTGCATCCAAGCAGTTCTTTGTGACTGCGATACTGCAAACATTGATATTGCGACGATGATTACTGTTTGAAATATCAAAATCATATTAATATTCACCAGCTGTAGTTTTAATTTCTAACCTTTACCAAAATCTACTTCTTTATCTTAATTAAATCACATGTAGAGATACAGAATATAAGGGTCCCTTGCCTTAGTTACTTCTAGATTCCCTCTGTTTAGCCAACTCTACACCTCTAAACTGGCAGTAACAAGCGATTTATGAATTTGGTTACAGTCCTGTCATCACTTTGATCTGCAGAATTTTTCTAACTTAACAGTAATATTTTGCAACCCACAAGATTAGATATAAAAACACAGAGAGTTACATGCAGTGCGCTTTACTTTCAGGGTGTTTTTCCCACTTTTAACCATGTCTCACAAAACTTTGATTTCCTTGGTTCGAGCCACTTTAGGTATTTCTAAAACTGAAACTTTGCTAAACATGTAAACCCTCATCTCCACAGTCTGCATTCATCCTCTGATTTAGATGATATTCCCAGATTCATTTGACATAAGTTGGCATTATTTCAACGCATTTTCTACATATATCAAATATCATCGATTTACTTTTCAATAAAATGAAAGAAAATATGGGGGCGGAACTGGAAGAGGTGATCCCTGGCAACATATAGCTCAATCAGAGTCAAAAACAGCTCGTCCTGTTTTAAACTGGGTGTCATTTGATTTAAAGTATTACCGGTATATCTTATTTTCTTTCTTTGGACTGCTAGGAACTATCCTTTCGTACATGAGAACTTTTTCAAATTTAATAAGGCCTTAACAACTTTTGCACACATGTTTGGGCCATGTTCGTCATTAATTAATTTGTGGTCTGTAATCCTTAGAACATTAATTTAAGGCCTCAACTCACAACCTAATACATGTTCAGCTATTCTCAGCAATGTATCAACCAACAGTGCAATGCTAATTGAAAGATATTGCAATCTGTACTATACTTGCAGGCATGCATGTACCAAGCACTTCCAAATGCCTGGAAGACCTCATGCTGCACCCAATCACGCAGGCAAATGTGGCCCAAGTCGGATTATTTTGGGGTTAGGTGACCAGGTCAGACTAGAACAAGTGTGAACGCTCAGATCTGACCCATATCTGATTTTTCAAGTCAGATTTTAGCTACTTCCATATGCGGTCCTGAATTTGACTTGTGTCTAATCTTTTTAGAATGCGACTCCAATGGGAACAGCCAATCGATGTGAATTTGACGTCACTTTCCGTTGAAATTTGTCACAAGTTTACCAAAGGTGATAGCAGTTAGCAAGATGGACAACAGCTGCAATGGTACTTCACAGTGGAGGGGCAGTGAGATGTTAGACATCTTAATATATGGATTGACACCTCTATTTAAGCCAAATTGTAATTTGGATCGCCCTCGCCTCCAAACAGACCTCTATGATATACTGTCAGCAAAAGCCTAACAAATGAACACAGAGTTTAACTTTCTTTTTATTTTTGCGTTTCCTCCTCAGCACCTGCTGACACATTAAACGGCTTCCGTTGGACAGACACTGTACGAAAGCCATATTTCTACCTATTTCTTTCATGTGCGCTGGACCAAAGCGTGCTGTGTGTGACACCATTGTTACTGTTTTGTTGCGCATACGGGTCAGTTTGAACTGTTCACTCTAGAGTCTGATACAGTTTAGGGGACATTTTAAAAGTAATGTGAAAGACAACATTAAAACATACAATTTCAGAAAAAAATCTGAATTGAGCATCAACACTTGCGGTGTGAACATAGCCTTAGTCTACAAACATTTCTGTATTGATTTCTAGGATCTAGAGAGGGTTTCTCTTTGTCCTGCATCCTTTGTTATATCCTACCTCAGTCAGGTAAAATCTCTCTCACACCCCATGAGGATGAATGTTGGAATGTTGTTGTTTTTCCTCTACTTCTTTGTGTTGCTGATGTCAATATAAGGTACATGGCTCCTGCTTTAGAGATGGTGTACCATGGGGTATTGTGGGTGGTGTCAGGGGCACCGTGCTAGGCTTGTATGTTGTTAAGTAAAAATTATGTTTTAATTGTGCCAGTCAAATTGTTAATTGTGATCCTTAATAAAAAAAAAAAGAACCAAAAAGAAGAAAGGGTTCTTTATAAAACCTCACTTGTTATCTCACTATCAGAGGCACCTTCTGGCGTGATTAATCATGGAAGCTTGTCTTGCCCCTGTCCACATTCCCCTGAGAGGAACCAACAGAAGCCAGCGCACACTGTTGACAGTTGGTAATACCAAGAAAAGGACGGTACAGTTTAAACATATGGAGGTCCAGCAAAACATTAAAGCCACCGCTTATATTACCTAATATTCTAGATGGAGTTTTAAACAAAGACAATCCTAAATCCAGAAAGCTTACTTTCAAGACTAATCACTGAGGCGAGTGAGTTAGTTAACAGTGGATTGTTCACACCAGGAGGCACTTTCCTCAGTGAGATACCAGTTTTAAGCCTGGGAACCTTAGGTTTTCATAACATTCTCCAGTGTTTCACTTTTTCAAATGCCTGATTTGTTTGTGGAAACACCTAAATTGGGCTGCATGATACAAGGAAAACACACAAGTGTGATACTTTTCTTGAATTTTGGAGACAAAATCAGTTGTGATTAACTAACATTTTCCTCACAGTTTCCCTTCCTTTTGCCATTATAATGTTTCAATCACTCTGTGAGTGTTAGAGTCTCAGCCCCTATCCATTTTGGGCTTTAAAGGTAGTTCTGGAGTTCATTCATTTTTCCAAAAATATTTTTGTTATGCAGTCCTTGAAGGTGTTTGAAATATAGTATCTTACCAACCACTGAGCCAAAACAGTCCTTTGTCAAATAGTACTAATTTCTGGTTTTCAGATTTTGTAAAGCTTTGACCTTTGGATATAGACTTTAGCCAATACTGATTTCTCAGAAGAACAGCATGCAAAAATAGTTATTATTATACTTTTAGCCTTTCTCCTGTGAGTTTCCCTACTTACTTAAAATTAAGACAAATTATTAGGGCGTTGACAATTGATACATGCTTTTGCGTCTTATATTAGCGATTAGTTATTCTTACAAAAACAGCCTTCATATGTATTCTTTAGAAAATGTAGATCTTAACCTTAATTTGAACATTTCCAAAAGGTTTTCAGCATTTCAATATCCAGGCTGAAAGCTCAAAAGAATAGAAAAGGCAAACTTGCTGTATGGTTTTCAACCTTCTTGTTATGTGTTGACAGTGTTGCTCTCTCTTGCTCTGTCATTGCCTGAATGAATTACAGGGATATCTTGGCTTGAACAACTTACATTTCTGTGTTTTCATCATTGCTCAATTTTAATCACTTCAAAAATACTTAAAACAACTAACATCTAGTCTCAGAAACAATGAATAATTACCCAGTAGCACTTAGTATGATGTGTTCACTAATCAGAAAATAAGATTTCCATTCACCAGCTGCTTTCTTGGTGTTACTCTACTCCCTTGTGACAGTGATATTGCAGTGATGAGTGCAATTTACTACATTGTGCAGCTTTGCACTTAAGTAAACTCTAACTGCTAGAAAAAAGCTTTTCTGTTATTTTGAATAATTGAAATATAAAGTTAATTCAAGTTTATTTTACAGTCCTATATTATAGATGAAAAGAAAAAATAATTCTAAAAAAAATAACCTAAAAAAACCCCCAAAACCTTGCAAACCGCAGCCAAACCAGACATGTTGGTGTTTTTCTAAATATAATTTCAGTTTTTATTTCCAGATGTATGTCAGTGCTGAAAATATCCATCTTCTAATTGGATTATATAGTTTGGAGCATGGAAAATGCACCATCATAGCAATGCTAAAGTCTTGAGCACAGACAGAGGTCCAGGTATCTGCTTAGAATGCATTTCACTTTTAAAGCACTGGAGCAGATGGTTAAATATTTCAGTGCTGTAACCCCCTCATGTACACTGGTGATATCCTTACATCCTTATATAAATATGATCTGGCTACTTTCATTAGATTTGATAACCAAGTCTACTTTATTTGCCAAAATTATTTAAATTCATCCAGAAAGAAACTTAAATAGAAACCCAAATAAGAAGTAAACCCAGTTAATTTGGAGGATTTAGGTAGTAGAGCTAACCTTTTAGTGATTCTAAAGCAACAGTTAAAAGACTGTAAATATTTTTATTTTATTACAGCCCATTGGATAGTTAGGGTTATTTCATTGATTTTAAACTGTGCACAATTTCTATCTCTCTGCAGTTAGCATGATAATAAAAAAGACTACTATATGCATGCACTCCTACTTATGAATATATTTACAAATCGATGTGTGCATGCCCGTAACTGTCAGGCACCTGATGAGAAGCGCCTCTGTTCTCCAAGCCCTGCTTTCGTCCAACAGTTACTAGGAAACCAGAGGCTCACTGAGCCGGCTGTTGAGGTGCAGTGAAACACCAAGCTGAAAGCAAGAGGCAACGGAAATGTAAGAAGTGAAGCTCTGGAGTTAAATGTTGCATAATTGCATAATGTGGCATTAGAAATGTACTGCACCGTCTGTTCTCATTACCGCATTGACATCTGTGAACATTTTGAGCCTTCCTTTTCTTGAGTTTCCTTAATCGTGAAAATATTTCATTGTTCATCTGCATTAGCGCATTTTAGCCATACAGATGACAGTCCTTTGTATTTGCTTCAATTTACCCCACGGACCCTGATAATGGTGTAATATCCGGCACTCTTTGTTGTGATAAATATGATACATCCACACCCCTAATGAACCCACTCACCATTCCTGATATTCTACCCTCATTGTGCATGCATGCTAAATCACACAGCAATACATCAAAGAACTGATCTTCCATTTTGTGTTTGAAAAAATTTTGCAGCCATTCAGGCTGCATAAGCTGTCTCTGTGTTCCTGTAAATCCAGGTGTGTGTTTTATCTTTACATGGCATGTACATTTTTGCATTTAGGTTTTTCTATTTATTTTGTGCAGTATCTCTGTGGTGTTCTTCTATTTCATCTGTTTCAAACAATGTGGCTCTTTTTCTGAGCTCCTTTTGGTCTAGCAGATGAGCGCTTGCATTGCCAGGAACTTGGAGATGGCTGTGTCTAGTAATCCAACTTTTTCTTCTGATCAAGATGCCAAGAGGCCATCGTGATAAAATATCAACCCCCACCTTCTTGTTGGCTGTAGGAATTGTGCACGAATGGCTGTTAGAGCAACAGAGAGAAGCTTCAGGGTTTGGCATTGGGGCTTTTCCAGTTCAACCCACCTCCTCCTACTGCCAAACAGATGCTCTAGAGATAGATGAGTGTAGACAGATGGGTTTCTGCTTGTCATTCAGACCTTTCTGAGATTTGTTTATTGAGTTCAGTATTTCAGAAATGGCATTTCTAACATTCCCTGGAGCATTTTGCTGGTTGGGTGGTATCAGAAACAAGCAACATGTTTACAAGGGTTATTGTGCAAGTTATTTATTAGTCATTTGTCCTCTATAAGATTTATTTCACACAAAGTCTTAGTATTAGTTAAACTTATACTTTTTTGCTCTTTTGGTTTAATTGATTCCTACCCTGAAACAAAATTCAAATATTCATAACATCATAGAATCAATCATGTATAGTTGCCTCTTGAGAGAATTTTGTATTTCACAGGTTTCATTAAAAGACATTTTGCTTCTTGGTTGGGCAAAATGCAACACAACCCAATTATTGAAGCCATGGTGGACTTTCACATTGTTTTGTGTTGTTTTTGGAATTGCACAATCGCTTACTTTCTTCTTCTCACCTAAGTGTTAGGTGTGAATAGAGAGAAAAGAAACTACATTTAAGATGAAAAATAAAGAAAAAACGCTCTTGGATACAGCTTGAGTCATTGCTTTGAGAGTAAACAAACATTTAAATCTACATGTTAATGCACAGTTCACCAAACACAAGAAAACAACAATTAGCCTGTGTCTCACTTTAAAGTGAACACATTAGACTGAGGAATGTTTCAGATTGAACAGAATCCTCCATTTCAGCACAGATTGACATTCTGCTGTAGCTCAGTAGTGTTCGGCTGTTCGGTGTACGGCTGCTGTTACGATGCAAACTCATGGTGATGAAACATGCTTGGCAGTTTTGTATCTTCCTTTATGTGCACTGACAAACAAACCAAGAGCTGGAGAAAGTTGGCGAGGAGTGTCTTTATTTGAAGTCGATCCCTTCCGCATTGGTATTCTGTTCTGGTTTGGTGTGTAAGCCTGTTAACCACAAACTCTTGTTGCAGAGCATGCAAATGGGGCTTTGTATAAGAAAGGTCTCACACTGTGCATGCTAACAAAGAGTCTGTGTGTGAGATTTCCATTTTTTACCTCTTGCATTCTCTTATGATGTTGTTTGCTTAGATAGTTAGTGTATGACTGGGATAATTCTGCCAGAGATGGGACAATTTAATGTAAGAAAAAATGTTTAGCATTTGTTGTACAAAGCTGTTTAATGCTCATTGAAGTGTTACCTTATCCAATTTACACTTTCTCTTGGCTCCTGTCTTTTTAAAAACCTTGAAAAGGTCTTTCTGTTCCGAATCGTCACCCCTTGTCTGCACGTTTTGTGTAATTGCTGTATGTGTGCAATATCACAATTCCAAGGGGCTGCTTTGATGCAACATTTAGCACGCTATATTGTTCTGACCTACACTGTTAATAAATACCTTCAGGTGACATTAGATCGAACTAAATAATCTTAATAATCAAAATTCACAGACTATCCTTTCCAGATTGTCCAAAACGCATTGGTTCTGTTTCTGAAGTTATGATAAAATGTTTAAAATATTTTATAAAACGTTCATGCACTTTAATATGAATTACCTTTTTTGCTACTAATAATAAAACTCATTGTCATTGAAGCCCTTGTCCTTCCCACTTTGCATTGCAGGTTTCAGACCTTGAGCACACTCCCACCAGATGGTTCTCAAAGAAAGGTGCCATCAAAGTCTGATATTGGACCAAGCAAAGCCTTTCTTAGCAGTGGTTCAGAGATGATGGACCAAAAGTGGCTCTCTCAGAATTTATATTAGTGTGAATAATAGGTTAATTGATTCTTTTTGTGACTAGATGCTCTATAATGTTTCTAATTAAAATGTTCGTTTTGTGTTTCTGAGACTAAATAATTTTTCACAATATTTTTCTTTCATTCCTTTCATGCAATATAGGTTTTCTGAAGAGGAAAATTTAGCTTTCAAACAGATATTTAAAAATGTGACACTGATATAAACATATAATTATTGACAATGATATGATTTTTATTACTGATGTAACTCATGCATAATGTGCGATATTTAGAGAGACTTTATGCTATCCAATTTGGGTATTGCACCAATACTTCTTGGCAATACATTGGGACAGTTGGAAAGCCTGTTTATTTGCCCTAAAATGATGCCACTTTTGTAAAGGAAAATGCATTTGTGGGTTGCACTGCAGAGTTGAATATAGGGGTTACACCCATTAAAAACTTTCCAAATTGCCAAATTCTCTGTCAATGCCAGACAGCTTTGGGTGGAGGCATGGTCTGATGGTGTGTGGTGCAGCATTTTCCACTGTGGAAAAACAAGGTTTGCCATCGTTGAAAGCAATCTTAGTGCAGAAATATAATCAAGATGAGATTCTGCAACCAAGGACTGAACTCTATGCTCCAAGATGTCAGTATTCACCCACACAGGTGGAGTTTTTCCAGAGACTACCTCCAGACTTTGGCAGTAGAAAGGATGGAAAGGGCTGCCTGCATTCCTGACCTCAACCCCGCTGAACACTTGTGGGATAAACATGAGTGTGTTGTTTGTGCCAGAGTGACCAACGCAACCATGTTGGCTGATTTGGAATTAATGATGGTTGAGGAATGGGATGCCAACCCCTGTGTGTCACCAAGCTGGTGACCAGCATGAAGAGGAGGTGCTAGACTATTGTGGTTGTGTGAAATTCTCCCATGTACTACTCCGGCCAATTAATTAGATTAAGTTTCTTAGCAATGGGAAAGAAGATTTGACCTTTTCATGGCTGCAACCCACATACTTAGCTTTCTTATCCATCCCAGAAATGCATTTTCCTTACAAATGTGGCACAATTTAAGGGGACATAAACAGGCGTTTCAACAGTAGAAGATTTATTGCTAAAAAGCATTGTTACTACAAAGAAATAATCAACCAAACAGAAATTTCCTTACTTTTTGTATATTTGTTCAGTTGCATGGACTTTTTAGACTTTTAAAAGATTCACCTGAGATAGATTTCAGTGACCAAAATGGTAAATCTTCGGGAGAGTAATTGGAATGATAGATGTGAAAGAGAAAAGTCAAAAATATATGGGTTGATTGCAACTAATGTCATCATTGCAGTATTCAGCAATATTGCAACTGTATTTCTTCCTTCTATGGTGTATCCATTCTGAACACAGAAACTAAAAGTAATCTTTAAACAGGCGTAATTTAGATATGCTTTAATTTAACACCGTTAAATTATAGATCAAATCTTGACTTTAAATGACTTCTTTCATGCATTATTTTCCTCCTCCCCTGTGGATTTAGGCTTTGTAACCCTTGAGTGCTCACACAAATGAAAAGCTACAATTCTGAAGAGCAAAATCTGACCTTTATAAAAGTAGATACATTTTATTTGTTAGTAATCAATTACAATTTATTCAGTTGACTAATTTGGAGTGGAAAAGTTTTTTTATTTTTTATTACGTAAATGCAGCAAAGTAGCAGGTACCAATGACTGCCACTTTGTGCTTGACACACTGCCTTAATCACTAATCAATTCTATTGATCAGCCTGTTTGTCAATTGACCTGTAAATTCTGGAGAAACACTTAAAACCAGGACACAGTAGACAGTTCCTTTACATTTCTGCACAATTATACAGAATCTCTCACAGCATGTGTAAATTCTTTTGTACAACCCTGAGTGCGCGGGATGGTTTGCAGTCGTGTGCTCTCCTCTTCTGCTGTTTATGATGATGGCAGCCGGCTGTGTTTTGAATGATTCATAGCTGAATACTAATGAGACATGCTGCAGATGTCTTGGATAAGCCAAGCTGAGCCCTTTAGGTGTCACTCAAGGCTCAGGGATGCTGGTCACCTGTTTTTACAGGTACTTATTACTTCATTAAAAAAAGTTGCATCAGTTTGTTAATTTCCTTTTTGCCAATGCTGCAGATTAGATAAGGAAAAAACAACACAATCTCAGAATCAGAATTGTCTATTAACAGCAAGGAGCTGCACTGGCCTTCAGAACATGCCTGGTTGGTCTCTTTGTCTCCTTATTTCCTCCCTTGCTCTCTCTTTCTTTTTTCTTGTTTCATCTTCACGGTTGGATATACCTGATGCTGCCTGGGCCTTGCATGAGTCAGTATTGATTTCTCTTCCCTTTGCTCTCTTGGTGGGTGTTTGACGCAGGGGTTCAGTGACACACGAGCTTTGTTGTTGCCCTTTATTCCTTTTCACCATCTCCAGTCCGGTCCAGCCTATCATATCACAAAAATGTTCTTTTCTTGCTTTACCTGCATCAGTGTATAACCTACAGTTCGTGTGAGACTTTTCCCTCGGCAGAATAAATTAATTAGATATAATTTGATTAGTAGAGTGTTTCATTGTTATGTTCAGAATTTTTCATATAAAATCTTGGTTTTGAAGATTAAGTTATGCGATCATCTCATAAAGCAGTGTCTCCACACAATACTATTCATTTTTTTTAAAGATGCAGCATCTATTCTTTTTATATTTTTATGCTTCACTTCTTTAAGATTTAAATATTTTTTTCTGAACTAACAAATATTTAGCATTTCTAACATTTCTGCAGGTATATCCATCGATGCTGCACTGCTAGGAATCAGTTAAATAATTGTAGAAGCCTTTTTCTCTAGATAGATGAATTATCTGTTTTGCTAATGAGGCACTTTGCATACTCTCTGATGCTAGTAATTTTATAAGGACTTCCTGCTTTCCTTTTTATAGCAGCATGATTCAAATATCTTTAACATTTAAAGATACACCCTGACTTCAGAATCAGCAAAGTTTGATTGCATGTATTGTCTGTTTGTGCTGATAAGCTGCAAATAATCATAGTGCTGGCAAGCTAAAGGCATTCTTCGAGGTAATTTGGTGATAGTGTTACCATGGCACCCTTTATCCACCAGAGAAAGTGTGATTGGTGTTTGCAGACTTTTATAGGCAAGTTGATTTAGAGCTGACTGAGAAGGTCTGCTTTACTTAACGTTCTGCTAGATTTTTTTTGTTATCCATAAATGAAAGCCACTAAGATCAGATGTAATTGTTTTTAACTCAACATTTGGACAGTGTTTCGAGTTTTCTCTGCATATCCTGAACAACCTGGAAGTAATCCAGAGACATTTTGGTATTCACACATCACTTCATACATGAAGGAGTTTTTTCTTTAGTCAGTCATTTTCTATACCACTTCTTCCATAGTGGGTTACGGGGAGGCTGGTGCCTATCTCCAGCAGTCTACGGGCGGGAGGACATGTAAACTCCATGCAGAAAGACCCCTGGCAAGGAGTCGAACCCAGGACATTCTTGCTGCAAGGCAACAGTGCTACCAACTGCACCACTGTGTAGCCCGTTTTTTTGTTTTTGTTTGTTTCTTTGATTTTATTGGTAAAAAACATACTTTAAAAAACAGAAAACAAATGAAAATGGACTAAAGCATAAAGAGTGAATTAATATCTAGAATTTCAGTGAGTTTGAAGGAGAATAATTATTTAAAAAAACCCTTTTTTCATAACATTATGAGCTTACCTTTATAGGAATCCTGAAAACACTCACTATAAACATAAGCAAAGTGATCTAATGCCAGTTTTTGCTAGTGGAATATTTGGGGTGGATTGTTTTCAAGGTTTGTTTCTGAGCTTCTGCCAGTATTGCCATGCAGCAGAGCCACGGTTTCTCCATCTGCATGAAACAATAGATAGATTAAATATTCAGTGTTTGCTATGGAGCCAGTCAAAAATAAAAGCACAGCCTCATCTTACCTGCAGAAGTAGATGCTGTGTGTAATTGTAGCTCTGGCTGTACGGCAAATGAGCAGCTTTTAATCTTAGTGTACATTTGTATAATGGTAATAAAACTATTCTATTCTATTCTATTCTATTCTATTCTATTCTATTTAAGCACACTGTCCGTCTTTGTTGGTCATGCTGTTTGTCTTACAATCTAGTACACCATTGAGTGTTTGTTATACTGCCCATTAAGAACACAAAAATGTGTATTAATGGATGAAGCAAAATTAAACTTTAAAAGCTCAGTATTATTAATAATATACAACTGCAACACATGACATGAAACATGCAAGTCTCAGTTGAACATCTGGAGTTTTCCCTCTGCATCTATCAGCAGCTCAGCAGGTGGCTTGAACATGTATGGCTGCACCCTATGCAGCCATACATCTCATCATCATCACTATCTGTCAAATCTCCATATAAATGATATTCTGAATTACTACTACTATTGAACTCTTCCTCAATGTCTTCATTGCAGTATGAAATATGGTAGCTGTGCCATCAAAGTTGATGTGTTAGAAGCTGGAAAAGTTGGCAAGCATATGGATAAATGATTAATATCTGTCAAAAGGGTCCAATGAAGGAACAGATTCAGGTTCTCTGATGCAGGTGGAGAGCAAAGGCTGGCATTGATCTGATTCAACCGATGAGCTATAGATGCAATAGATGAGATACCTTGAATAGCTGAAAAAGGTAATGCTGGTTATGTTAGAAAGGTGTCAGAATATACAGTGTTTTTGCTGTGCATGATAAGTCAGGGTACCCATGCTTGAACTCCCCTGATGAAAGCACCAACAATAGGCTGCTGAGCATCAAAAGTAGACCATGGAGCAATGGAACAAGGTGGATTAGTCTAATAATTCATGTTTTCTGGACACAAATGGCAGGATGCACATACTTCTCTTACCTGGGATACAGATAAGTGCAAGATGCAAGGGAAAGAAAGCAAGCCAAATGAGGCAGTGTGATGGTTTGGGCCATGATCTTATTCTGAAACCTTGGTATCACTCTGATACAAACCCCCCATTTAAGAATTGTTGCAGATCATGTACATCCTTTCATGGAAACAGTACTTATTTATGTCTGTAAACTCTTTGGCACAATAATGCACCTGGTCACAGATCAAGCATGGTTCAGGGATGGTTTGAGGAGCACAACAATAAGTTGGAGGTTTTGACTAGGTCTCCTAATTCCCCAGATCGCAATCCAAATTGAACCATACAAATAAGTCCAATCCATTGATACCCCACCCTAGAGCTTGCAGGACTTAAAGGATCTGCCCCTACAGCCTTGGCGCCTGACCTCAACACACCGTGGAGTCCATGCTTTAATAGGTTAGGACTGTTTTGTCAGAAAAACAAGAAAGAACAGATTATTAGGCAGGTGCTCATGGTGTAATATGTAACTGGTGTATGTTCTTAAAGGTGAAGGTGGTTGTGAAAGGTGCATAGTGTTGGTATCTGGGCTTTTATCCAGGCACAGTTGCATATACAGGGGTTGGATAATGAAACTGAAACACCTGGTTTTAGACCACAATAATTTATTAGTATGGTGTAGTGCCTCCTTTTGCGGCCAATACAGCGTCAATTTGTCTTGGGAACGACATATATAAGTCCTGCACAGTGGTCAGAGGGATTTTAAGCCATTCTTCTTGCAGGATAGTGGCCAGGTCACTACGTGATACTGGTGGAGGAAAACGTTTCCTGACTCGCTCCTCCAAAACACCCCAAAGTGGCTCAATAATATTTAGATCTGGTGACTGTGCAGGCCATGGGAGATGTTCAACTTCACTTTCATGTTCATCAAACCAATCTTTCACCAGTCTTGCTGTGTGTATTGGTGCATTGTCATCCTGATACACGGCACCGCCTTCAGGATACAATGTTTGAACCATTGGATGCACATGGTCCTCAAGAATGGTTCGGTAGTCCTTGGCAGTAACGTGCCCATCTAGCACAAGTACTGGGCCAAGGAAATGCCATGATATGGCAGCCCGAACCATCACTGATCCACCCCCATGCTTCATTCTGGGCATGCAACAGTCTGGGTGGTACGCTTCTTTGGGGCTTCACACCGTAACTCTCCTGGATGTGGGGAAAACAGTAAAGGTGGACTCATCAGAGAACAATACATGTTTCACATTGTCCACAGCCCAAGATTTGCGCTCCTTGCACGATTGAAACCGACGTTTGGCATTGGCATGAGTGACCAAAGGTTTGGCTATAGCAGCCCGGCCGTGTATATTGACCCTGTGGAGCTCCCGACGGACAGTTCTGGTGGAAACAGGAGAGATGAGGTGCACATTTAATTCTGCCGTGATTTGGGCAGCCGTGGTTTTATGTTTTTTGGATACAATCCGGGTTAGCACCCGAACATCTCTTTCAGACAGCTTCCTCTTGCGTCCACAGTTAATCCTGTTGGATGTGGTTCGTCCTTCTTGGTGGTATGCTGATATTACCCTGGATACCGTGGCTCTTGATACATCACAAAGACTTGCTGTCTTGGTCACAGATGCGCCAGCAAGACGTGCACCAACAATTTGTCCTCTTTTGAACTCTGGAATGTCACCCATAATGTTGTGTGCATTTCAATATTTGGAGCAAAACTGTGTTCTTACCCTGCTAATTGAACCTTCACACTCTGCTCTTACTGGTACAATGTGCAATCAAAGAAGACTGGCTACCAGGCTGGTCCAATTTAGCCATGAAACCTCCCACACTAAAATGACAGGTGTTTCAATTTCATTGTCCAACCCCTGTAGCTGGTCCTATTAAATCTTTCAATTGTGATTGGGATGTGTTGGTTTTCTTTTGCACCTGTGATTCCCTCACAGAGTCATTCATATGTTTAACTGTCATTGTCATAATCATCATATGACATTTTCCTCTATGTCATATAATCACAATAATTGTATGGAAGGCACAAAGTAGGCTATTTTGTTTAGCAGGTGTGATGAAAATTTGGTCTGGCAGAACTGGGCTAAAAATCGGGTTTAGGGGTTAAGTCTTGCTGTATGTGTGTTTGCATATAATCCTAGGGGTTAAATGGCATAATTGTCTGCCTTTCAGCAGTTTTAGTTCATTTGTAGTATAAAATCCACAGAGCCAGGGATGTTTCGGCACTTGTTCCTCCCTCAAATTGACTGACTTGCTTGTGGAAATCTAATTTACCACCGACTACAGCTCACATCTCATGGCAGAAACATGTTTGTTGTAAATCCGACATAATGGCCAATTCATTCTGGTCACATCTCATTGATTTTCAATCACTTCCACGGGGAAACTTTAAAGAATAAAAATAAATGTCAAATATCCTCGAGCTGGAAAAAAGTCGGGTTTTGTTTGCATTACAGCAGCATCACTCAGCTTTATTGATCTGCAACCAAACTTATTATAGCACAGACAAGAATGTGCTATTGTAACCAGGCCATTTCAAGGGGAAATTTATACTGCAATGTATTTCTAAATGGCAAAGTTTTTTTTACTTTTTAATGTACTTCTGTTTAAATGTATTGCCTTTGCATCTATAGTTGCATGGGCAGAAAGCCTACTGGTTTAGATTTCTGTTGGTAAAAGACTAGTAAACTGCAGCCTCTTGCACATACACAAACTTTGTTTAATCGTTTGTGCATGTAGGGTGGGGTGACTCTGAGCCACTAATTCGGTCTGTACCTTGGACTGCCAGCACTGTCTGTGCAATCATGCTCCCATTGAGAGCGGCCTTTCATCTCAGGCCTTTCAGAGAACCCTTTCAGACGCAAAAATAGAGAGATGGAAAGACTTCGATCAAGAGAGAGAGATTGCGCCAGAAAGAGAGGAAAGGAGGAAAGTGCTTCTGCAGCCTCGAGCACCCGTCTCCAGTCACCATTGTGAATGAGCCTGCTTCTGATGAGGAGCACAGATGCTGAAAGAATGTATAGCAGAAGAAGCGAACAAGAGTGAGAGATGCAGTCATTTAGTGTGTTCACCATGTTATCAGTCAGGCAGCCTATTTAGGCCCTTGCCGTATCCTAACTTCAGCATCTTTAAAAAACATAATCACTGAGGCAAAACGTTGCTGTGGGAGGGAAATAGTCTTTTGCTGTTTCAGTACAGTAGATTACATTTAAGTGTAGAGCACAGATGCATCACTCAGTTGGTCATTGGCTGTGTTGTGCAAAGCTGAGTGAAGCAGGTTGAGTGGATGGACACTGGAGTTTTGCTAAGGGTCAAAGGGGAAGAAATGTTTGGGGAGACCTGCCAGGTGTTCCTACCTGATGGGTGGCCAGTTGGCCAGGTGTGGATGTTGGGATGCCGTGACGGTGCTGCTGCAGGTAAGGCTGTTGAGCTGGAGGAATCTAATATACATGGGATTAGAGCCAACAGTAAAAAGCTATGCAATAAAGTATTTCTTAAAAGCTGCAAATGTGGCAGAAATCTTACACCCTGCTGGTTTCATTTGCTGTCAGAGTGAGAATGAGGAGCTCTAAGCAACAAGTTGTGCAGAAACCCATTTTTTATTTAATTGTTATTTTATTTACTTTGTGTAATGTATATCTAAGCAAAACATTCACAAATTTTGTTGTTTGTTGTGAATCATTTAGAGCTGCTTTATATGCAAAGAAAAACATGAGAGAATTTTAAACACAAATGTGTGAAACAGTTCTTGCTTCTCCCTCTGTAGATTTCTGTATCTGTGTGTGTTTTTGCATGGGTAGATATATTTGTTTTTAGGTGTGACCTTTAAAGCTCTTGCAATTTTCTTTGTGAGATACGGGTCTAATTTAATGTCAAATAGAATTAAATATGCCTGAGTCGTGGTGAAAATGGTAAATGTTGTAAAATCAGATTTTCTTTGATCATTTCAGAAGTAATGGAAGGCATGTACACGTTTACAGAAATGAAAATCATTTAGGCTGTCTACCAAATTCAAAGTAGTCTACATAATTAAAAAAGAAAACCCTAGACCAAAGGAAAAGAGTGGTAGACCAGTCTTGTAAGGCCACAGTTGTTCCTCAGATCGTTTGCTGTCATATGATAAGTTTAAAACTACATTCATAAGAAGGAGAGATGAAGCTGATGTATCTGGTTGGGCAGTTTCTATATTATTAATACCAGAACCTTAAACATTTGTGTAAGTAATATTTGCGCCTGAAACAAATATCATGGCGTTCATTCATTTCTCCATGGTTCCAGCACAGTCTGAAAGGGTGGGATTTGATTTAAGTATTTTCCTGATCTGGATGAGCATGTAAAAAGAGAATTGAGTCTAAAAAATGTTTATTCTCTATCCCATTCTCTAAATGTTCCATCCATCCATCCATCCATCCATCCATCCATCCATCCATCCATCCATCCATCCATCCATCCATCCATCCATCCATCCATCCATCCATCCATCCATCCATCCATCCATCCATCCATCCATCCATCCATCCATCCATCCATCCACCTTGTCTAAATCATGTAAATTCTCAGTGAATTTTATATTTATACTCTAGAACGGAGAGAACCTAGAACTCCAGGAATTTGTTTCTGGAAATGGATCTGCAGGAACCCATTTGTGTGACTGCTCATATCATTTATCTGCAAATGATAACTGCTGACCCATGAATGTGACTTTGACCTCACAAAACACATTTTTTAATAACGGTTACTAGATGTCACACCAATTTTCAATTGGGATAAAATGTTAAATTGATAAGTCTCCATCCCACCTGGACTAAACTCCCTACCATGGGTGGCAGCGCCATCTGCTCTGCTGCACCTCGTCTGTAGAACGCCAACTATCTAAGGATGCCCCAAACTGTTGAGCATTTTAAGCAAGCACTGGTGGCTTTCAGTTTTTTGTTATTTGAAAGTAGGCAGACAGGAAGTGGGATCAAGAGAGGTGAAAGATATGCAGCATTGGTCGCTGGAATCGTGACTCAAACCAGAGACAGCTGGGTCAAGGACTGATGCCTCCGTATAGGGGTCACACACTCTATATGGTCACACGTCGCACCAAGACTTTTCTCCTTAGAAAATGCAATAGATGTTCTTTAGTGCCTGTTTTATTTCCTTTTACTCACTTTTTGTCTCCTGTTGCACTTTGAGATTTTAAAATGTAAAGTGCATTATATATATAATACATTTATTGTTAGAGTTATTAAGATTTTATGCGCAAAAGGTCAGCATTGTTGTAAAATCACACTGAACTGTGAAAAAACACTTTTTTTGGCTTTAATTCAACCCAATCCTCCATCGTCAGTGAGACTAATGAATACTTCAAATTGACTTGCTGGTTGAGGCAATTATTCTGCACTCATGAATTTTTATGATTATGGGATATTGATGCAAGTTAAGCTCAGCAGTTGTGCATCCAGATATACTGAACATCTGTAAGAGTTTATTGGGATAGTGCTCAGAATTCACAAGGAAATATGATGGTAATAACTTCCACCTCAGTGACAAGACAATGAAATAATGTTAATTAGTGCTGGCAGTGTACACTCCCAATCAGGATAAATTCTCTGCAGCTATGAGCTGTGATGGAGAAAATCAGAGTGTGCATGCATGCATATGTTTGTGTGTGCTCAACAGCCTTGCTTTTTTAATAGATGATAATCATGGCATCAATTATTAATAATGATTATGAATTTTAATGAATTTGTAGCAGCAGAATATTGCCCTACTCCTTTGACAGCTTGTATGAGCAACCTGGGATGTTTTTGTATTAAATTATGCATTTACTGTAACTTAGATTAGTGTTAGAGGATACAGCTTGACATTGAATTGCCTGTCACTTTGAGAGGACAGCTTTTACAGTGGCTTGCAAAGAGATTTTGGAAGAATTAAGACAAATCAGTTATTATCTTGGTGACAGCCTGAGAAACGTCCCTTTGTTTGGAAAACAAAGTGAAGAAGGGTGGCGCTAAATGGAAGTGTCCTAGTAGAGAAAGAGATTGGGAGTATTGGCAGGGGTGTGCACGTGTGAGATAAGCGACAGATAGATGAGAAGCCAGGCAGAAGTCCTCTCCCACATGCTGGAATCCCAGAAATGCCTCCCACAGAAACTGTGAAGCACGCTGCAGTTGCACTGTCATGCAAGGACATTTGAAGGACGCAGGCAGAGGGAGACAAAGAGGATGGCTGTACCTGGCAGAGACTGTTCACACTTAGAGGGAGAAGGAAGAAAAGATAGACCTTTCTATTTACTGACCGATTGTGCCATGGCTCTAGCTTGCCTTTGTAAAAAAAAAACTTTTACTGGCCATTTAAGGGACAAATTAAAAAGTAATACCTTGCATTATTAAAATGAATTAGGTAATATTACTTACACAAGCCTTTAAACGCTTTCTACTTAAACCAACGAATGGGTACTGTAGCTGGTAATGATGCAATTTAATGCCCCACTATATGAACAACATGATTGAATTTACATGCAGGACAAAGGATCCAGAGAACAGAAGAAGGTCCTATTTACACGGAAATGATATTGTGTAAACAGGGCCTAAATCTCAGTTTGTAATGTTTGTCTTTTTTATTTCTTTTTGGGAATTAATGTGGTTTTATCTAATGGATTTACACGTTAAATCTTAGACCTTTTACAGTGTTTCTTTACCTCTGTTCAGTTTTATCATCTGAAATATACTTAGGTAATCATCTACACCTGATTTAGATAATTTTTTTGTTATGAATGGTAAAGAGATATTATTAGTACATAACCGGGAATAACATATATAAATATTAAAGGTTATCACAATTTTGAAAATAAGTGTTTTTGGCTGATTTGCATAACAAGAGACTATAAAGTCACCTCTATTATTTTTGTTTTGTTAATATTGACATCAAGCTTGTTTTGTAGCATGAAATTTAACAAAAACATTAGCATTGTTGACTGGCTTTGTTGACTGGCATTCATCATTCTTTTAAATTTAATTCAGCATTTATTTAATTAGGAAGAGGGCTGCACGGTGCCGCAGTTGGTAGCACTGTTGCCTTGCAGCAAGAAGGTCCAGGGTTAGATTCCCAGCCTGGGGTCTTTCTGCATGGAGTTTGCATGTTCTCCCTGTGCATGCGTGGGTTCTCACCGGGTACTCCGGCTTCCTCCCACAGTCCAAAGACATGCATGTTAGGTTAATTGGTCACTCTAAATTGTCCGGTGTATGAATGAGTGTGTGCATGGTTGTTTGTGTGTTGCCTTGCGATGGACTGGCGACCTGTCCAGGTTGTACCCTGCCTCTCGCCCTGGAGATAGGCACCAGCTCCCCCTTGACCTGCTATGGAATAAACGGTAGAAAATGACTGACTGACTAATTAGGAAGATCACATTGAGATACTGCATTTTTCTGGGAAGTCCTGGTCAAAATGGCGGTATAATCTCAGAGTATGAAGCAAATTCAAGTACAAATTTCTATTCTTCATCTTCTGCTTGTCAGAGATAAGTATAATTAGAAGATATTTTTAAAGGTTGATGATAAGGATGATAAGGAAAAAAAAAGTTTGATCAAATACTGAATACAACTTTGGAGCATTTACCAGTATTCCTGAAGTAGGTATGGTATTAAAATTATTTGTATGAAATGACAAAAGGTTTGAGATACAAGGAGGAGGATTTTTACAAAAAGTAGAGCAAATTAAATGCCTATATATACTTTGCAATAACTGACAAGTTCTTGCAACTTATTTTTGACATAATGTGCAGGTAGAACCTTTTTCTTGTATGGTGACCGACAACTATTGGCCAGACATTTGAAATGGGTGTGGTTAATTCACAGGCAAATACTGCAATAGGATAATCCCATGAGGTCATTACAGAAGTTCTAGACTTGAGTTATAGTGAAGAATAAAATGTCCCGTTGAGCAAGAACTTGATCTTGCCACCTAGAGTAGAAGAACAAATTTATCTGTTCTTGTGGTGTATATACAGGCCTTAAAGTTTCTGGCAGTCCAATAAAAACAAATACAACAACATCTTAAGCCATATCAATGCTAAAAACACCAAAAACATGTGCCTCAAAACTGCTTCAAATTTGTATTTTAAGGTTTATTACAATATCTTTGTCAAATTAAATCTTACTTTCCAAGTATTTGGTTTTGAAAAAGGGCAGTATGCATCCGCTGCAGAGTTTATCATACAAGTTTGAGGGGAGAGGTATAATTTTACATTTAACCATTTTAGGTGTATATCTTGAGGCTTGAAATCAAAGTATTGCTGAAAAACGCAACAATTAACATTAGCAGAGTTGTAAATAAAAAAAACCTGATGAAGGCCTGGCATTATTTGTAGTTAAAGTAAATAAAAGCTTTGTCCCTCATTTTAAGTAATGTGTTGTCTTGCTTTCTCCTGTTTTGTTTCTGTGTTTCCTCCTCATCCAACCCATCCTTTTTTCCCTACTGTGTTCTCGCTGTGCCGCTGTCTTTGCTCCTTTTTCCTTTCCTTGGTTACCGTATCTATGCAGCAAGGTGTGAGCGAGGACATGGGGGATTCTCTGATTGGCATTTTTGATCATGAATGGTGTTTGCCCGCAGTTTACAGAACCCTTAGGTTTCTGCTTGGCACACAGCAGCAAGCTTATACTCCGTGGCCTCCATTCTGGGGAGATGTTCATGAATAAGTTGGCAACCGACCGCTGAGCTTGTTGCTGCTGGTTTACATTGAAGTCCTTTCAACGGTTTTCTTGGTATTATTTTAGCTTGATTATTTTTTTTTTCGTTCATCTTAAGCTAGTAGACAAAATGGAAAAGATCGGTCCTGTGGGTGGAGAACTGAGTATTATTAGAGGGTGTATGTGGGTCAAGCCTTGCGTGACCGACAGGCTGCCATTATCACCACCCAGATACACAAAAGACTGAGAGCTTGAAAGTGCTTGGAGGGTTAAAGGGAGGGGTTGGTTTTGAGGAAGAAGGGCAGAGTGCTTTTTCTGCATGTCTCTTTCTGACAGGGAGAAGGGACTGAACATTGATCCAGTGTCCAGTCCTGGATCCTTTGGACATATTTATCCTCTGGAAGTACAATGGTTGATGATTACTCATTCTAAAACACCAGGATTGAAAGAAATTTTGGCATTTTATTGGCTGAAGAGTATATCAAGGCTCTTATTTGTCATGTTACTGTCATGACTTATGCATATTCTATAGTTTAATGCACTAATTGTCATTGGGATGTTAAGGTGACAAGCTCTTATGCCCTCTCTAGCATGTCCCCAGATGACAAGGGTCAAAAACAAAGCCTGGCTTGACTCCCACCTTTTGTAATCACTTTTATTTTAATTCAGATGCACTTCATATTTTAGATCTTTCCCTTTCCTCTCTTTCCCACTGTTTTCTATTAACACTGTGCAATTTGTTGCCTAATTTTCTCTCTCTGTTGACAGCCGCCCCTATCTGCTGGCATCCAAATGTGTTCTGCCAGTGACACTGATGTGTAATCGGGTAGAACAGACAAACAAAACAAATGCCTGGTCTTTCATCTGACCTACAGAAGTGAGAGCTGACCTGGTTTGGTGAACCAGGCCTGAACAAATAAATAAAAAAAACCTCCAAAAACATGCAAACATCATGTCATTGTGGGCATGTTGAAAGTCAAACCAATACTCGCATACTATTGCTAAGGTTTCTCTGCAGTAACATGGGAATTTCGTTTTCTTTTTATATTTAGTTTTGTGAAGGAGTCTCGAGGTCAGCAGAATCCCACTGAGGCCAGGAGCGTTTATGGAGACAGATGACGGATGCCGCCATCAAGGATTGATGGCAGCATAGATAGGAACCCATTAAATTTGACTCGGCTGGGGTTCTAGATGGTCAAAGAAAGATGAACCTTGAAAGCTGACTGAGCTTTGTTGAAATCATACTGCCACTGTGATAATAGGGAAACATACAGTGCCTTACAAAACTATTCATACACCTTCAACCTGGCCACAATTTTTCAACATTACTCTCATGAGGTTTTGACTAGAATTTTGTATGATAGGTCAAAAAAAGCAGGGCATAACTGTGGAAGTGGAAGGAAAAGGTGCATGGATAAAAATCTGAAGTGTGGCGAGCATTTATATTCAGCTCCCCCTGAGTGTGAATTCTACCTTGTAGAACAACCTTTCGCTGGGGTATGTCTCTGCCGGCTTTGACACATGTAGAAACGGAGTCCTTTCTTTTCTTTACAAAAAATCTTAAGTTAGATTTGATGGAGAGTATTTCCACAGATTCTCATGTGGATTTAGCTTTGGACATTGACTGGGCCATTCTAAGACAATAATCTGCTTGGATCTAAACATTTGCCTTGTAGCACTTACTGTCTATATATTTATGGTTGTTGTCCTGATGGAAGGTGAACCTCTGCTCCATTCTTGAGTCTATTAAAGCTTGATTCTTCCAGGACTGCCCTGTATTTAGCTCCATCCATCTTCTCATCTGCTCTGCTCAGCTTGCCTGTCACTGCTGAAGAAAAGCATCCCCACAGCATGATGCTGCCACTGGCATAATTCACAGTGGAGATATTGTGTTTAGGATTATGTGCAGTGTTTCTGCCTTGTGTAACATTTTACTTGTTGACTAAAAGGTTCAATTTTGGTCTTATCTGACCAGAGCACCAGGTTTGTCCTCTCTGTGACAAACTTCAAACTGGTTTCCTCTCTCTGTATTTATACTGGGATTAGATTTCACAGAAGTGGACACACTTTACTAATTAGGTGACTTCTGAAGGTAACTGGTTGCACTGAATTTTTTTAGTGCTATCAGAGTAAAGGGGCTGAATAGAAATGCATACCACACTGTTCAGACTTTGATTTATTTTAAAAAAATTAAAAAACTAATTTCATTTTCGTTTCACTACAAATTTTTGGGCTTCTGTATGTTGGTCTATCACATAAAATCCAAGTAAATACATTAAAGTTTATGGTTCTAACTTCACAGTGTGAACATTTTAAATATACTTTATATCAAACACTTTTGCAAGGCTTTGTATATTATTTTTTTTTACAATTTTACAGTCTCTTTGTGTGCTTTAGCCAGTTCAATGATCCTGGACTGAATGACAGCAAATGTTGCTGCCCTTTGACATTTCACATTAAAAACGCAGTTCTGCTTATGAAGTGAACAGACTCTAGGCTACAGTTTAGGCCTAAATTTTTTACATGATTATCTGAATTCCAAGGAAAGGCCTGGGCTGAAAGCAGGATTTCGAGCAAAGGCTGGGAGTGCCTCTTGGATCTGTCTGGCTCTAAGTAGTAAATTCCTGGATTACCTGCCTGTTCTGTACCTATCTGTTACCAGATCCTTTGGCTGCTTGACAGGCTTCGTTTCTGTGTCTCTTATAAAGTAATTAGAAGTGTCATGAATATTGAAAGGATAAAAGATTTTTTTTAAAAACCTTGAAAGCTGACATGATTCAGTTTTTTTAGCTCAGAAGTGAGCTCTTAGAAACTGTGAACTCATAGTTTCTTTGAAAAGAGCAAAAGCACTGCCTTGATTTTTTTTTTTGCATGCGCTTGTTTGGGCCAGTGTTCATTTTAATGTATTTCTGTGTGTTTTTGCAAATATAGTACGTCAAGAAGCTGCTTTCCTTGCATGCAAATTTAACGGTTCACTGAATGAGTATTCAAGATACTTTCTTCGTCATGTTGTTGAATATGGATAGAATGATCTATTACTTTTGACTGTGATTGTAGTAGCTTACCTCAGTATTTTTATTTACACATTCCTGATGCAATCTCAGTAACATCTCATTTTTGGATTAAACAAAACTGTATACCACTCTATTCAAACCTCTTGTGGATTATTACAAGCAATGCTGACTTTCATAAAATGTAACCGTTCTGTATGTGGGGATGCTCAAAGGCATGCACATGCATAAAAAAAGGAGTCTGGATGACACCATAGTGCTTTGCAAAATTGTTGAACTTTTTCTCATTCTCCTTTGCAAATAAACTCAAGATCAGTCAGATTGGGTAAGGAGAAACTGTGGACATCGGTTTTCATGTCCTATGGATTTAGCTGCATCCACCTTTGTATCAATTCTGATAAGTTTTTATGTCCCTGTTGAAGGAAAGCATCTTCAAAGCATGATGCTACCACCACTGTGTTTTACCATGGAGATAGGCAGTGTTGGCTTGTGTTCACACGTAGTATTTTGGATGTTAGCTGAGAAGTTTAGGTGTCCCCAGCATAGTTTGTGGCAAACTACAATCCACATTCTATGGGTTTCTTCCAACAGTGACTTTCTTATTGCCGTTCCTCAATAAAGGCTGGATTTGTGGAGTGCATAACTGAGGGATGCACATTAACAAATTTTCCCCCTGAGCTGTGATTTTCTGCAGTTCCTCCAAAGTTGCAATGGTCCTTCTAGCTACTTCTGTGATTTATCCTCTCCTTCCCCGTCCTGTCAGTTAAGTTGGATAGAAATGTCTTGATAGGTTTACAGTTGTGCTTCCCAATAACTTTACTCTTGACAACTGACCTGCCGGGTGTGTTCCTTGGCCTTCATAATGTTTTTTCACTGATGTTCCATAACAAAACTCTGTGGCCTTGACAGAATGGCTGTCCTTACACTGAGAATGAATCATGCACAGATGGACTGTGATAAGTTCTCTTCTAAAGACATTTGGTCGCACTTTTTTTTTTTTTTTATAATATTGTTTTGGCACTAGAGGCCTTTATTTTGATAGTAGGTAGATAGGAAGGAGGGGTAAAAAGAGAGGGGAGACATTCGGCCAAGATCACCAGGTCCGGGACTCGAACCCGGGTCAGCCGCTTTGAGGACTATAGCCCCTATATGTGGTCGCACACTTAACCCCTACACCATCAGCGCCGTACCATTAGGTTGCACTTTTATTTATGGATAACAAGTTAAACGGGGGCTGAATGCAGATTCATACTATACTAAGCTTTGTGTTGGTCCAATACATTAAAAACACAATAACGTTTGTGGTTGCAACATGACACTAAATTCTCGCTAAAATGACAAATTTTGTTTCCAAAGTCTGACTTTACTTTGATCACATGAAGCACTTTGTGGCTATAATATGTCAGTCAGTCAGTCATTTTCTATACCGCTTATTCCATAGTGGGTCGCAGGGAAGCTGGTGCCTATCTCCAGCAGTCTATGGGCGGGAGGCGGGGTACACCCTGGACAGGGGCTATAATATGTTTTCATTATTTTGCCATCTTAATGGGAAATAATATTTTTTAAACAGACTTTTACTTTGGATATTTGTGTGATTAAAAAAACAAATTAGATATAATCAATGGCCCTCAACAGACTCTTGGCTGCATTGTGCAGTAAGATAGGCCAAAGAAAAACACTCTTTAAGCACATCTTTAAAACGCATGTCTATCAAAGCCAAAATGGCCTGAGAAACAGTTTCCTTTAACAGCATACAGATGGTGGTTTAGCATTATGCTCTTCTCCTCTGCTATGCCTCCGTAGACATTTTCTCCTTACTGTTTGACCTTCTCCATGTGATGAGAACCCTGATCTTTTGTTCATGCAGTGTTTTTTGCGTTTTCGCAGAAGATATCGTGAGAAAGAACAGTTCATTATTGCTGGTGCTATAACTAAATGTTTTAGACAAGTGTATCTAACTGCAGTTAGAGACAATTAAATTATTCACTGGTAATATACTTGTTTTTTGCAATAATCATACCAACATGTGCAAATTAAATTTAGGCAGCAATGTCCCTTTTTATGTGTTAAAAACATTGATAAAGGCAAATCTGGTTAAGCTTTTATATTTCTGTCTTTTAGTCTAATGCCTTTTGTTTTTCTTCCAAGGACGATACATTTTGGCACTCAGAAGCCGATTGAACAAGCCATTAAGCCTCTTCAATTATAAAAAAAAATTCTTATAATTTGCCACCTTTGAAATGTTAATCCCGTAATTCAGGGTTAAAGGAGTGATGAATGTGTTTATGTGTAGTTTTTTGTCAGCAGGAAAGATGGATGGCGGGAAATGCTCAATGCCAGACCCGATCTGCACAATATGGAGTACGTTTTAAAGTCAAGGAGCTCACACAGTGATGCATAAAACCACTCGTGTGGACTTGAGGCTTTCCTATCCCCTCCCTTCTGGGAAGTTAAAACTCCTGTCATAGCGACAGTTTGATGTAGTGGTGTAGTCCTGAATGTGATGGCTGCCAACACGCAGGGCTGAATGTTAAGCGCAAGACCTCCACAAATTAACATCTGAAAAGAGGGAGTGACAGAGTGTAGCCATGATGGAGACCAAGTGCAGTACTGCGTAGCCGATACCCAATCAATATGTCAAACAGTCCTGTCCAGCTTGCCGTGGAAAGGACCGGTCTCCTTCAGACCTGACTGACTTTTTGTTTCCACCAGTGCTGAATCCTATTTCATCCACACTGTTAGAGGCTCAGGCGCTTGTTTAAGCAGCCATTAAAAAGCTCCTTAAAACATCACAAAACACTGCACTCGTTTTATGTTTTTTTAATTGATGCAGGTTTGGACGTGAGCATATCAGTCCCTTGTGAAGCAAAATCTGCTTAATTACTGAACATTATTGCATCTTAAAATTTTTCACCATCCATATTTGTGACAATCAGATAAATAAATTTCGCCTATAAGCTTCTTTGCAATCAGTCTCGTATGCTCATATGCAGGGTGTGGAAAACACCCTGACAAGTTTTTAAAAGGATGAAAACTGCCCTCGTCACGGAACCCGGTGGTCATCGGGGAAGGAGGATTGATGCATAGACCTTCAGGGGACAACTTCACAGAACTGCTGAGCAAGTGCAGCAGCATGATTAATGTAAACCCTTTCTATATTTGGAAGGCTGTGGGACAATTTTAGATTTCCTGTATGTGGAAGTAGAAGATATAATTACATCCTATACTGCCTGCTTTTAATAGGTTAAATGTTGTGGAAAATATCATTAAAAATAGGCTCGCATTGAAGACAGTCAATCTAGTAATTTGTTTTATTCTTATTAGGAATTTGAATCATAAAGACCAGTTAATTTTTTATCAGCAATTCAGATGACAAACATTTCTACAGCTATAGTAAATAGTTTATATAAACGCATCATGGCATGAATTCCATCTTTATTTATGCCTTTAAATTGTTTATACAAACAGTTTTTTTTCTAGGGCGGAATAAATAAAACATGCATATTCAGGGCATTTACAAAAACAAAAATTTGGTGCACAAGGTCAGATTTTTGGTGTATTTACACACATACATACGCACTCAGTAATATTAGGTTAAATGTTCCTTAAGCATTCATAATTGAGACTGGATATTTGACCAGTTTCCTTGGCAGAATTTGTAGAGATTAATGTAAAGTGTATTTTTTTGAACCGCCACCTTAACGTGGTGGAGGGGTTTGAGTGCTCAAATGATCCTAGAGGCTATGTTGTCTGGGGCCTAAATGCCCCTGTTAGGGTCTCCCATGGCAAATAGGCTCTAGGTGATGGGTCAGACAAAGAGCGGTTCAAGAATCCCTCATGAGGACCAAAATATCGAGGCACGTGACGTCGCCCGGTACGGCGGAGCCGGGGTCCCACCCTGGAGCCAGGCCTGGGGTCGGGACTCGTCGGAGAGCGCCTGGTGGCCGGGTTGCTCCTCGCGGGACCCGGCCAGGCCAAGCCCGAACGAGAGATGCGAGGCCATCCTCCAGTGGGCCCACCACCTGCAGGAGGAACCGTGAGGGACCAGTGCAAAGAGGATTGGGTGGCGGACGAAGGTGGAGACCTCAGCGGCCCGATCCCCGGATGCTTAGGCTGGCTCTAGGGACGTGGAATGTCACCTCGCTGGGGGGGAAGGAGCCTGAGCTGGTGCGGGAGGTCAAGAGATATCGACTAGAAATAGTCGGGCTCGCCTCCACGCACAGCGTGGGCTCTGGAACCCATCTCCTTGAGAGGGGTTGGACTCTGTTCTACTCTGGAGTGGCCCACGGGGAGAGGCGGCGGGCTGGTGTGGGTTTGCTTGTTGCCCCCCAGCTCAGCCGTCTCATGTTGGGGTTTACCCCAGTGGATGAGAGGGTCGTATCCCTGCGCCTTCGGGTTGGGGAGAGGTCTCTGACCAGATCCCGGGGGATGTTGGAGACATAGAGTCCGAGTGGACCATGTTCTCCGCATCTATTGTCGATGCTGCTGCCCGTAGCTGCGGCCGTATGGTCTGCGGTGCCTGTCGCGGCGGCAATCCCAGTACCCGGTGGTGGACACCGGCGGTAAGGGATGCTGTCAAGCTGAAGAAGGAGTCCTATCGGCTGTGGTTGGCTTGTGGGACTCCTGAGGCGGCTGACGGGTACCGTGAGGCCAAGCGTGCTGTGGCCCGGGCTGTGGCAGAAGCAAAAACTCGGGCCTGGGAGGAGTTCGGTGAGGCCATGGAGAAGGACTACCGGTTGGCCTCGAAGCGATTCTGGCAAACCGTTCGGCGCCTCAGGAGGGGGAAGCAGTGCTTCGCCAACACTGTTTATAGTGGGGTTGGGAGACTGCTGACCTCGACTGAGGACATTATTGGGCGGTGGAAGGAGTACTTCGAGGATCTCCTCAATCCTGCCATCACGCATTCCGTGGTGGAAACAGAAGCTGGGGACTCGGGGTTGTACTCTTTCATCACCCAGGCTGAAGTCACCGAGGTGGTTAAAAAGCTCCACGGTGGCAAGGCTTCGGGGGTGGATGAGATCCGCCCTGAGTACCTCAAGTCTCTGGATGTTGTAGGGCTGTCATGGTTGACATGCCTCTTCAACATTGCGTGGCGGTCGGGGACAGTGCCTCTGGACTGGCAGACTGGGGTGGTGGTCCCCCTTCATAAGAAGGGGGACCGGAGGGTGTGTTCCAACTACAGGAGGATCACACTCCTCAGCCTCCCTGGTAAGGCCTACGCCAGGGTATTGGAGAGGAGAGTCCGACCGATAGTCGAACCTCGGCTTCAGGAGGAGCAGTGTGGTTTTTGTCCCGGCCGTGGAACACTGGACCAGCTCTATACCCTCTACAGGGTACTTGAGGGTTCATGGGAGTTTGCCCAACCGGTTCACATGTGTTTTGTGGACCTGGAGAAAGCATTCGACTGTGTCCCTCGTGATGCCCTGTGGGGGGTGCTCCAGGAGTATGGAATCGGGTGCCTTTTATTAGGGGCCATCCGGTCCCTGTACGAGCGGAGCAGGAGTTTGGTCCGCATTGCCGGCACTAAGTCGGACCTGTTCCCGGTGCATGTTGGACTCCGGCAGGGCTGCCCTTTGTCACCGGTCCTGTTCATAACTTTTATGGACAGGATTTCTAGATGCAGCCAAGGGCCGGAGGGGGTCTGGTTTGGGGACCAGAGGATTTCGTCTCTTCTTTTTGCAGATGACGTGGTCCTGCTGGCCCCCTCTAGCCAAGACCTACAGCATGCGCTGTGGCGGTTCGCAGCCGAGTGTGAATTGGCTGGGATGAGGATCAGCTCCTCCAAGTCCGAGGCCATGGTACTCGACCGGAAAAGGGTGGCTTGTCCTCTTCAGGTTGGAGGGGAGTTCCTGCCTCAAGTGGAGGAGTTTAAGTATCTCGGGATCTTGTTCACGAGTGAAGGAAGAATGGAGCAGGAGATCGACAGACGGATCGGTGCAGCTGCCACAGTAATGGGGGCACAGTGCCGGTTTATTGTGGTGAAGAGAGAGCTGAGCCGAAAAGCATAGCTCTCAATTTACTGGTCGGTCTACGTTCCTACCCTCACCTATGGCCATGAACTTTGGGTCATGACCGGAAGAACGAGATCCCGGATACAAGCGGCTGAATGAGCTTCCTCCGTAGGGTGGCCGGGCACTCCCTTGGAGACAGGGTGAGGAGCCCGGCCATCTGGGAGGGGCTTGGAGTAGAGCCGCTGCTCCTCCACATCGAGAGGAGCCAGTTGAGGTGGCTCGGGCATCTATACCGGATGCCTCCTGGACGCCTTCCTCGGGAGGTGTTCCAGGCACGTCCCACCGGGAGGAGGCCCAGGGGACGGCCCAGGACACGCTGGAGGGACTATGTCTCTCGGCTGGCCTGGGAACGCCTTGGGCTCCCCCTGGAGGAGTTGGAGGAGGTGTCTGGAGAGAGGGATGTCTGGGCGTCTCTGCTGAGTCTGCTGCCCCCGCGACCCGGTCCCGGATAAGCGGAAGACGACGAATACGAGTACGAGTATGACTGTTTTTCTGGTAAAGACCTGGAGTTTAGGCTTAGTTACAGTAGAGTGAAGTTTGAAGCAAACCAGATGCTTAATTAAAGCCATTATTTAGCTGTTATTTGTTCCAAAACCATCTGATGGGTGTTTGGGATCACTGTTCTGTTAGAGAACCCAATTGTGTCAAAGTTTCAAACATCTGAACCAAACTGTCCTCTTCAGGGAAACTGATCAAAGCTGAAGCCTGCCATGCATTGCAAAGCTTTGTGATGCTTGAGCATCAGTAATCAAAGTGAAACCAGTTTTACATTTTTTACTATACTTACCTTGATTAAATCTATTTTGCTTTTAATGATTGAATCGCCTCATCTTTGTTCAATTCAAAGTATTGTCAGTCAGTCATTTTCTACCGCTTATTCCATAGTGGGTCGCAGGGGAGCTGGTGCCTATCTCCAGCAGTCTATGGGCGAGAGGCAGGGTACACCCTGGACAGGTCGCCAGTCCATCACAGGTCAACACACAAACAACCAAGCACACACTCATTCATACACCTAAGGGCAATTTAGAGTTACCAATTAACCTAACAGGCATGTCTTTGGACTGTGGGAGGAAGCCAGAGTACCCGGTGAGAACCCACGCATGCACGGGGAGAACATGCAAACTCCATGCAGAAAGACCCCCGGCCAGGAATCGAACCCAGGACCTTCTTGCTGCAAGGCTGATCAGTGCTACCAACTGCGCCACCGTGCAGCCTCTGATCACTGTTCTGTTAGAGAACCCAATTGTGTCAACGTTTCAAACATCTGAACCAAACTGTCCTCTTCAGGGAAACTGATCAAAGCTGAAGCCTGCCATGCATTGCGAAGCTTTGTGATGCTTGAGCATCAGTAATCAAAGTGAAACCAGTTTTACATTTTTTACTATACTTACCTTGATTAAATCTATTTTGCTTTTACTGATTGAATCTCCTCATCTTTGTTCAATTCAAAGTATTATGTTCTATAAAATTTAAATATTTGTTTGCAATAAATTGAATTATAGACTCTATGATGGTGTAAACAGGTCTCTACTAGTTATTGGACTTCCATGTATAAATTAAGGTTATTAATGAATGTACACTGTACCAGTTATTAAGCATGTAGGAGGTAGCAATATGCTATGGGACTGTTTTGTGTGCATGGAATACTGAAGACAAATGTTTCACCTTTCCTTCAATTCAAAGTGTAGATTATTGAATGCTGGACACAAATAGGTGTCCCAACATGACAACGATCCCAACCTCATATCATAACTAGGTTTGAAACAATTGGAGATTGGGTTTAGATTGTTATCTAAAACACTCCATCCTGGTAAAAAGCTGTTTAAATAAATTGTTAGAAACCAAATATAATATTCATGGCGACATTCATGGGTATAGATGAACTTCTTAGTGAAACTGTGTTTTTTGACTTTGCTGAGTTTTCTTTCAACAAGTAATGGTCTTCTTTTAAAGACAAGTGGTAGTATTTGGTGAATTCTACAGAAATTGACATATCCAAGGCTTAACCATATGAAATGCAAAATATGGATTACAGTTTTTTTTTTTTTTGTCAGCCTTGAGTTTGGTCAAAGTCAGCTCCATCACACTATGAGCTTTAACTTTCATTTTAATAGCAAGCATTAAATGTAAAACTCACTTTTGTGCAAAGAGGTATCCAGGAAGTACTGTGTGTAAATAGTGTAGAAGCAGGTCTTCTATTGTCTCAAACAGTTAATGATGTGCAATACTTGAAGGTCTGCTTTGCTTTGGGATGTTATCCAACCTTCCCTCCTTGCAATATTTAATCCCACATCGCTTTCATTCCCTTTGTTCCAACATTTACAGAAGCTCACATCCCAACACGGCTATGGTATCTAAATTAAATTCCTCTTGAGGCAAACTTTACTGATGGAGAAACTCACCCACACAGTGACGAACACCGTCTGACACACATTCGACATCCAGTGAGGAATAAAGCTTAAACAACAAAAGGTTTCAAAAGCTGATTTCATCAGTGCCTTTCACTTCGCCTGACTCACTGATGTCTGACTTGGGTCATTTGTCACCAAGCGCTGCAGCACAGGCTTTGGGATTCCTGATCATATAAAATTGAGTTATAGGACCCAAAATACAATATATTGCAGCTGTGTGAGCCAGTGTACAGTTACCGACAACTCTAAGAAATCCTTGGAGAGGTGTTAAAGGATGGACGGTAGATACAGTACCTAGATGGTATCAGTGTTGTGATGAAACTGAATGCAGAGCAATGCTTTTTTTATGTTTGTGTACTTGTGGCCACATCCTGTGTGGGAAAATCCCAGTAAATAGTCATTGAATCTTCAAATTTTTTTTTTTTGTGCTTTCTTTACTCCATGCCAGCCTAACCAATTTGTGCACATCACTCAGGCTTAGAAGTAGAGTGAAGTTTTTTTAACCACCGTTGGAGGGACATTTAGTTTAGAGAGTGGCGGCCTACTGTGTTTGTGTCTTTTTTGAAGTCATAAAACAAAATCTTTTTTATGCCCATCATTTGGTCTTGTGGAGACCACTCAGTCTCAGTGACTCACATTCAATGTGAACGTGTCGGAAAGATTACCTAAACGATACTCAAGTGGCCGTAAATGAAGCAATCTCCAGCGCTGCCTATCCATTACTGTTAGCATCATGATTAGCTTACTCAGCAAATCCATCCATCCATCCCTCCTCTCGTTTGGCTTCACCCACTTTCCTCTTGCACCTCTGTTGAGCTCCTCTTCCATTTCATCAATATCTGCAGTTTCTAAGAGCAGCCTTTATCAGCTTTTTCTTTTCCCTTGGACTTCCTCTTATCTTTGGCCCCATGGGGCTGGAAATGTCCTGTGTGGCCAAGATGAGCTATAATGAGACAAGCACTCCTGCCTCTCTGCTCACCTCTCACGTAGAAATAATGGTTTCATTCCTCCCACTACAGGTTCTCTCTTTCACTGTGTGGGACAGTTTAGATGCAGTGTCACAATCAGATTTACCATAAAAGGTCAAGCTTGCATTTACTTTGCTTTTGAAGCAGCCTTTTCTGTTTCATGTCAAAATACTGCACTTTTGTTGAAGAAAGCAATAGGAGCTGCAGGTTGAGGGCAATTCTGAACCTGCAGTGACACAGACAGTACTGTGCAAAATATATATGACATTTCTCCTTTCTTCTTAATTCCTTTTAAGTTTTTTCTTGCAGTCTTTTAAAATGATCTGCAGCAACGTTTCTTAAGACTTTCTGAGGGTCTGAAGAAATGAATAAAAATAACTGATATGTTTCTATTTACATATTAATAAAAATAATCGCATCTCATAAATTATTTATTTATACCCATCTCAATAATCAGTGGAAACTTTTATTGGAACTACAGCAGTCAAACCCTTCTCATAATTACTTACCAGCCTTTTGCATGTTTCCACTGGTATTTTGACAATTTGTCTTTGTTGATATGTTGTAAGTCTCTGAGGTTGGAAGGCCTCCTTACCATCCTCCCTATCAAAAATATGTTGGCAAATTAAAAGACTGCCATAAAACTTAAATCTGCTGGAGGTATGCAATGTTTTGGGCTCGAATGTTGGGATCCAGTTCAAGGCAGCCTGTGGTAAAGATGCGGAAGGTTTTTTAAATGTTTGACACCAAAGCATAGTAGCTTTGCGCAAACACAAGGATTGTCAAAAAGCAGTTTGCAGAAAACATACAGTTGATGCATCAGATACATCTGGAGGATGATGCATCTCTCAGGTCTTTGCTTTATTTTGGCCTTTTTGTGAAAGGCATGACTTTCACATATTGCTTAAGGCTTCGTCTTCTTATTTCCTTAACTTGTCTCCCTTCTTTTGTATTTTTGAGCAAGCTGTCCATCAAAATAATCTAAAATAAATTGGCCAAATAAAAATAATATGTTTTCTGCAACAGCTTTTTCTTAGCTTGGTTCATCTAGAATATCTATTTTTTTTTCTGTTGGAGGTATGTCAATGTATTCAGACCAAAATGCCTTGGAACTTACAAAATATTTGTATTTACTATATTTTACTCACTATACCATTGTCTAAAGTCTGCCTTCCTGACCCCTTTAGGAGGTCTGTCATGAATACGTAGTGAACCTATGCATGTATACTCCATAAAGTCACAAAAAAGGGACTAAGATCTCTGGAAATTGAACATGGAAAAGTATGCAATTTTGGCAAAAAATTAGCAGGAACCTGAAGACCACTGTACTTCAACTGGCTCATGTTATAAAAGCTTTGTGAATGCCTGGCCCTGGTAAGACAAAGTGAGCTGGGTCAGATACATCCTGCCAAGACAAATTAAACATTAACTTTCTATTTTTTTAAGTTTGCAGCAAACTCATTACCATTTTAATATCTTATTTCAGAGCTCAGATATGCGAAATATATTGCACTGTGACATTAATGCTGCCGGGCTCATGTTGTTCAGTCTGCAAGTATATTCGGTTTAAATAACATATTTTCTTCAAGCAGTGGCAGCAAACACAAACAGTTTGATAAAGGATGCATTAGGGAACATGCTCAAAGCAACAGCAAACAAGTGGTGTGGAATAAAACGAGTTGAAAGAGTTGGATGGGGATGGAAAGATGTGGGACTGCAATAAATGATGTTTCAGCAGGGAGAGGAGACTTTGCAATCATGAAGAGGATGGCCGGTGGGGCAGGAGTTGAGAGTTAAGAAGGCAGGTGAACAAGGCGAGGAACTAAATAAACATCAGGATAATTGAATGCGATGGAGTGAGGTGGGGACAGAGTCGGTTTACCAGATGCCTCACTCAAAACATAAAGGGAAGAAAGGAGTGGTGGTTATCTCTGGGGAAATTCTTGGACAAAGGAGAAGAGGAAGATGGCGGAAGGGGGCAAACAGGGGACAAGTAGAGTTTTGCAGTAAAACAAGCAGCAAAGTGCAGGGCAGGATGTTAAACTGCAGGAAATAGGGTGACAATGTATTGTGGCCTGTCTTCTGTAACCAATTATGGCCTGTAATGACCAATTCCCTTATTTGCTGATGGGGTTTACCAGTGGTAACTGAGCTAATTAATCTCAGATGACTTTCTGCAGCCATACACACCATCAACAGTTTACTCAAAAAGAAACATATGTTGGCCTATCTTCACGCTGAATCACAACAACCTCTCTACTGGAACATTAAGTAAACCTGCCGAGATGCTATTACAACACGCCTCCTCTGTACACAATTTAGAATAATTAAAAGGTCAAAGAGGACACGGCAAGCTATTAATATCTCATCTGTATGTATTTTTTGGGGATAAATTGCTTGGTGCGTTGAGGGTTGTTGCTAAAAGGCAGAGGATATGGTGTTTGCTTCTTGTTATTTATTTGTCCTTGTGAGGCATTGACTCACATCGTAAGTGGAACAACGTGTTTCTTTTTCTTTGTCACATATTCACACAGTAACAAACAAAGACACAGTGATAAACCAGTGCTCACCTACCATACAATGCATGTCCGACACTGCTGATATACTTCAAATAATTTAATATATGTCAAGTCACCTTGTGCCTTTTGCGTGCCGATTGCTTGGGGACTGAAGTGTGTTCAGCAGTTGTCAAGCCCTATGTGGCCATTGTCAAGCTCACACTGCTCAGCAGGTGTGGCTCTGCACAGAGTGAGACATGTGCAGGTTTTATTCTCAGCTCTTTAGAGGGAGTGGTGGGTGGGGGCTTTGTCTTAGTCTCTCAGCCCATGGTTCTTTTGAAGATGCACAAAAGATTTTTTAAACTCATAGCTCTGGGGAATAATGCTAACAAGGGGGTCTTTAATGCACGTGCACACTGCAAAGTCTCTATTTTTTCTTTCTATAGAAATGACTGCAGGCTTAGTGCTTGTGTCTGCAGTAGCTGTGTCTAATTTCGGAACAAAGCCATTGGTGGGGTCATATCACCTATTCTGTTTTTTCTATCCCATAAAGTGCTTTAGTGTGATTTCTGTCTTCTTTCTGTCCTCTCAGTCCCCAGCCAGTCAGAGCAGATTGTGAGGCCTACTGAGCCTGGGTGTTTTAGGCTTCATCTGGTTAAAACGGTGTGTTTCCCCTCCACTGTTGCCACATTCTTGCTCAGGAGGAGGGCTTGTCAACCTTTGCATGCAATCAGCTGGCCTTGCATTTTATACTGTGGAATGAATCTGAATGTGTATTTGCATGTTTTATGCATGCCTGGGTTACTTCCAGGTACTCTGACTTACTTCCACAATTAAACACCCACATCACATTAATTGGCCACTTATCCTTTGAATGTGTCTCTGGTTTTGTGTCTCTGTGTTGCAATGTAATGGACTAGAAACCTATTTAGGATGTACTCTGTCCATTGACCAGTAAGGCTACTCATTAGCCGCCCTAAGCTGGTTTGGGAAATTGATGGATGTAATTGGATATAACACTCACTATATGATTGTGTTAGATTGTACTTGTTCTTAAAAGCTGAGCCTGGTTCTGGTTCTGCTGGAGGACTATTCCTGGTAAAAGATAGTGCTTCCCCACTGTTGCCAAATGCTTGCTTAGCATGAGGGATCACTGCAAAGTCGTGACTGCAATCAGATGGACTACCTCATATACTGTACATAACAGATTGAAGACTTTTTGTTTATTATAATTTGGACCGAACTAAAATGTTTGTAATTGAATCTAAATAAAAGCATTTCAAAGTGATTCCAATTTTGACAAAACTGGATTCTATATAGCTGGAAATGCATTGTAAAGTGGCTTGGGGTGACATTTTGTTGTGAATTTATGCTATATAAATTACTTTAACTGAACTGAACCAAAGGGTTGGGAGTTTATAATATACAGCCATGTTCATCTAAGTTAATTACATTTGTGTTCAAATGTCCTGAGATTTTGAAATGTGCTGATTTTAACCTATCAATTACAGTCAAATAATCAAAAATCTGGTTGTAAAAAGAAAATCTGAGCCTCAAAACAGTTTGCCAATTCCAAGTATATGAAAAGTGGTCATTAATTATTTATATTATAATCAGATGTGACATCACACCACTTTATTATTGAGTTTAATTTTTAAACTGTCAATTAGCATTTTGTACTAGCGATTACTACAGCTAGGATTTCTAGGAAAAGAGTAATCTTGATTCTGTGATTTTCAAAAGGCTGTCAGCATTTCCAAATGCAGCATCTTCCATTACAGGCAGAATCTAAAATAAAAAAAATGGTGTAGGTCTCTTGCAGCTTCAATAAACCCTAGACATATCCTTAATTGTCAAAGAAAATATTTTACTTTAAATGGCTTTGTACCAACACCTCGTTGTCACCTCGCTGTCATCGCCCGTCATCAGTTAGGTCTTATCAAGGTGGAAATAGTCTGATTCTGGTCACCGTCCAGTTTCTCAGTTCATTTATAACTCTCTTCAAAAACTTCCATACTTGCTCCCAGTTGACCTTTTTCTGGCTGTTTACGAGGTGTCTCAGGTGCAGATCAGGAACTGAGTCGAACATCAGTGACATCTCAGAGGAGCAGACCAGCACAGGCTTTCCCTTAATCCACTTTTGGTTTTACCCACTGCCTCTGGTCAGTTTGATTTCTTAGCAAACGTTTCTTTTGGACCTAAGCTCAGACCTACAGGTGGTAATTTCTACAGCACTTCTCTTGTCTCCTCAAACTATGATTGGATATCTTTATTTGAGCAAAGAAGGGCTGCGTACTATTTGTGAGTGTGTGTGTGTGTGTGTGTGTGTGTGTGTGTGTGTGTGTGTGTGTGTGTGTGTGTGTGTGTGTGTGTGTGGGTGTGTGTGTGTGTATATAAATTGTGCACCACTTTGATTGCAGGCTCTTTTAATAAGAGCAGATCAAGATGCAGAGATTGATTAGCTTTTCTGCTCCTGTGTGCTTTAAAAAGCTTGCTTTCTGATTTTGTAGACTGATGAAAATAAATGTGAAAATTCTTTCTCAGGACCTGCAGGTGGAAGAAAGGAAGAAGGTGGAGATGCAAAAGTAGAGACAGATGGAGTTAAATGAGGAAGGAAGGAATGATAGTGAGTGGAGGACAGGGAAAGCAGGCAGGGAGCGGAGATGACAGAAGCAAAGGATGAGGTGGAACTTGCCAGTGGAGCATTTGTAATCCAGGACTCTGGCTTGTTGACAGCACAGTCATAAACACACACACAAACACACACTCCTGATCAGTGAATGGCCTCCAGCGCAGAACCAATGCATCCAGGTCTATATTGAGCAGCCAGCAGGAGGTGACCTGTCTGAAAGGTGTTTTAGGGCCTGAGTGAGCCATGTTTTCTCCGCCTGCCCTGCTAGCTTGGCATGACCACTCAGATGGACATAATGAGAGGAATGGAGGGAGGAGCAAATAAGACAGACAGCCGGGGACATGAAATCAGACAGAGAGGAGAGAGACCAAGTTCAGAATTGGCAGCTTAACTTGCCTCAAGTCTTTGTGGTTTCCAGCACTCCTCTTTGCTCCCACTTCTTTCTGAATCCTTTTGTCCCTCCCTGCCTTTGATTTTTTTTCATTTTTTATACTCTATATTCTGACAAAGTCCCAGTGAGGTAGCAACAGCACTGGATGAGTGAGGATATGTATGGACGAATGGGATGACCCAGGCAAGAAAAGACTCTGAGGGACAGAGGGAGCAAGGATTGAGAGAATGATGGAAAACTGTCAGGTGGGAACTTGGAAAACTCCTCTCACTTCTTAAAGTTATTTTTGGTCTATTCTCGATCCTTTCCCTACACGCTCTTATTTTAGGAAATCCTTTTCTGCTTGGTGAATTAGCTCATGCCTAAGGTCTTTAATCTTGATAACTCATGGCATTGTGGGACTCTTGGGACATGCATCACAATGTGTTTGCGTTTGATTGTTGGTTGTTGTCATGAGAGTCACGTAGCTCTGCTGTCTGCCGCTGCCTGCCTGGATGTTCAAAGGCTGTGGAGCTCGGTGGCTCCTCCAGGACTCAAGCTGCTGTTGCTGCTGCCGCTTCTTTTGCATCGAGCTTCCTCACAAACTCTGCCATAGCTTCATGCATGCCCTATGGGGAGGTTTAAGTCATTTGTATCCAGTCAGGTTTAGTTTTTCTTGTTACAGCTGGTGCTTCGTTTGCTGCCTCACTGAATCACATCTCTAGTTTTTAGTGAGCACTTTTTTCTTGTTGTTGAATCTTATTTTAAAATTCCTCTCAGTGACAATGTCAGCATGCCAAAATCCAAGCCTTCAGTCAGTCCGTGTCATCACTCCCTTCTCCAACCGTGCTTCATGTTCATTTCCCAGTCCCTCTGGTGTCTGCTCACATTCAGTGACAGTAGGGTCTGGGGATTCTAGCAGGATGATGTTAGCAAGACAGCTGGCCCTGCTACACTGGTTATTCCTCATAATTACATCCATTCGAATGGCCTCGGTGACAAAGTGTGTTAGTGTGTTGTAGGGTTACAAAGCCCAGAAGCCCAGACTGTCACTGAAAATGACAAGTGACTGCTAGATTTTTTTCTAAATCTTCAATAAACATTTGAAAGATAACTGTGCGAGCATGCAAATATGGCACCTTCTCATTTAGAAATGGAAACATGATAGTAATGAGTGTGTTGGACTTCTCAGTAACCCCAAAAAAGAGGCCAACACCTCTCCTCACCTTTGTCATTTCATTCGCAGCACACAAAGTCACAAATTAGACATGCATATCTGGGTGTGAGTGTCAGTGTGTATTAAACCCATGAAGTAAGCCTTGTTTTGGCAATTGGCCTTTTCATGCTCTCTTGCATTGTTGCTTTTTGCGAAGACACTTTCCCCGCCCTGTTAATTAGTCAAGTGAACCCCTAGAGTTCAAACATTATTTATTCATCAAGCCCTCAGTTCGATCTCATCACTGAGCGGTGAGTTAATTCGTGTCTGCATGCATGCTTGTGTGTGCATTTAGGATCACCGCCTAGAGGATGCAGGGTTCAAAATAAATAATACACACACATGCAGACTTGGAGGAGTTGACTTTTAACAAATCAACAGCTTCAGAGATTAAAACAAAGCAAATTCCCCTTGAATAAATAACCTTTTTTTCTCTATTAGCTCTTACACCTACACACGTTTATTTCTTTTGAAAGAGTTTGAAAGATTGTAGACAGCTGAAAAACAGGTAGTGGAAGATCAAAAGTGGGCAGCAGACATTTTATTATATGCTGAGATTTCTTATTACTTTACAGCAAATTTATGTTTGGCATAATGTATCAAAGTCAAGTGTGTATTTGAAAAGCCTGTTTGCTTATCTTCTTAGGTTCTCACATGCTTGAATGTAATAATACTTTTTTAAAAGTAAAAATCTACAAGTTGGGGGCTGTGCAAAAGTCTTGAGCTATTATACTTGTTTTGCTTTTAAGAGACAATCTTTCCTCTAATCTTTTAAAGGGTATGGATTAATGGTTCTCCAGAATTTTAAAAGGTTTTCAAGGTTTTTTCTTTGAACACTGCTTATTCTCTCATATTCAGTATTTTTCCTCATAGTTTTAACAATTATTCCTTCTATGTGTCATTTAGAAGTTTTGCATGAGTCACTTTATTGTTTGTGCAGAAGAGTTATTTTCTTCCTTTGTTTTAGTATCAGTATTCCTGCTTATTTGCTGTTAATCTTGCACTTTGCTTTGGAGGTGTTTTCACCCCTTCACCAATTTATAACCCTATTTCCCACTTGTTGCTAATAGGTAGATATTTTTAACTGAAGTCATGAAGCTTCATTTTCTCAGTAGAGAATAGAAAATTACTTTGAGTTGTTGGATGTCAAGGCTGGTACAAAACGTCCCTCTGCCAAAGATAAATTGATGCATCGTTAACACAAAACGTACTGTGACAGAAAGCTCCTTGTTGTGCCTCTAAAATGTATAATTAGAAACCATTCCTCCTCTATACACCACTAATTTGTTAATCTGATAGATTTCATCTTTAGCTCCCCTCAGCATTTGCATGCATGCAGATTTACCTAGTGAACTTTTGATGTGTTTTACAAGCAGCTTTAGGACTTACTGCCTTTATGTACTTGAACCTGTGTGTATTATGAAGTGCATTGAAATCAGTTATTGTTAACCGGCACTGCATAAATAAACTAAAGTTAGATTGAATTGAATTCAAATTTTGTTTCTCACTCTATTTTTGTCTCCTTTTTTAATATCAAGCACTTAAAAATCCCATTTACCACTTTTCCACAACTGCATGGTTTAGCAAATTTGGCTCAGCTTTTGTTGTTCTTGCTTTAGCACCCGCCGTGCAAAATTATGTCATGGTCATGTGCAAGGATCTGATAGCAAATGGGTAAACTAATCAGGCCCAAAGATTACACAAAAGCTGGTAAGCATTTAAAATATTTTCATAATACTGTAAATACAGGTAATTTAACTGTGAAGGATTTACACTGAATAAATCTACATGGTGGGGCTGCACGGTGGGACAATGGGTAGCACTGTTGCCTTGCAGCAAGAAGGTCCTGGGTTCGACTCCCGGCCTGGGGTCTTTCTGCATGGAGTTTGTATGCACTCCCTGCATGTGTGGGTTCTCACCGGGTACTCCAGCTTCCTCCCACAGTCCAAAGACAAGCCTGTTAGGTTAATTGGTCTCTCTAAATTGCCCTTAGGTGTATGAATGATTGTTTGTGTGTTGCCCTGCGATGGACTGGCAACCTGTCCAGGGTGTACCCTGCATCCCGCCCAAAGACTGCTGGAGATAGGCACCAGCTTCCCCGCAACCCACTATGGAAGAAGTGGTATAGAAAATGACTGACTGACAGTTTACATGGTAAAGGTAATGCCATCTTGCAGGTTGTTTTAAATGATCAGCCCGTAAAAATGTAAAAAGCTAAAATGTGGAGTGAGCAAATCCTCATGATCCTTGTGCAGGAATCAGTGTCAATAAAGCATTTAATTTGGCCTAAATAGTTTGTCACATTGTTGATTTCCACTCTACATTCTTACCACCAGCTAATGGTAAATCCTGTAGTACAGAGGCTAAATGAGTGTGCACTCATCCAAAGATTACATTAACAGCAATTCACTTTAACATTTGCCCAGTCTTTCTCCATGCATGGTTGAAAAGCTGCTTGAATTTCAGAAACCTTGTGCGTCAAAAGCACATGGAAGAAAACATGAAATGTAAGGGTGACACTGGTTGTGAAGAGGAATGGGAGAGGATATGATAAAGGGCTTTTGGCAGTATTTCTGAGAGCTCCATCTTACCCTCAAAGTATGGTTTCTCTTTGATATATGTTCCTTTTTCCTTGGCAGTCACGTTGACACGACACAAACGCTCGACCTCTGGCTTTACACTAGCTCTCTGTGGGGATCCGCTCTCACCACCAGTTTTCGGGTTATTTTTAGAACCTATCAGCAGTGCCAATTTTCTGGAGAAATTGTTTTACCTGCACTGCTGCTCTTCGAGATGCGAGTATAGATGATGTTCTTATAAATGGATGCACTACACACAATATCGCATGAATAACATTTTTAGGGCTGAATGATAATTTAACACTACACCACACAGCAGTGCTGCTGTCAAATGAAACATGCGGTTGTTCACTTATCTCCACCATGGAAGCTGTAGCTGTATAGTCTCAGTGTGATCACAAGTTAATGTTATTTACAGAAAAACTATGACTTAGTTTGCTGCTGAAGGACATTTCCCATCAGTTAACCTGTATGTTCAAGGATTTCTGTTATAAGCTAGGTATCATTATGCTGCATACAAAGAAAAACGCTCAAATGGTAATCTCTGTTCTGTTCCAGTTTCATGTGAGATCGTTATAGGAGAATTTAGATAATAAACCTTTGCATTTGCAAGTAATCTGATATAATTGCCTCAGTAGGAAAAATTTAGATAGTGTTTTGATTTTGAAAATTAAAGAAAATCTTTAAATCCTCAAAATATATGCCAATGTCTTTAGGAAATGCATTTTATGAAAAGGTTAAGAGCCAAACTCTAAACATTTCAATTATTTTAACTTTGATCTTTATTTTTACATACTTTTTAAAATAATTAATATACATAAGAACTTTTTTTTCTTTTTAAATTTGTGACTATTACAGATAAAAACATATTTTAAGAATTGCTGTTTTACCCAGCAGGGCTACACTGAGGATAAAAGTCTCCAAGCTTTTCTAATGAATAAATTACTTAACAGTTCATACTACGTGCATGTTTATTCTTGCCTGTTAGTCTGGGAATACATTTCTTTCCTTGATCTGGTCATGAATTATAGAACCAAATGTATATTATTTCTGGAATAATTGCTTTAAACTCTGCTGTAACCAAGAGGATTTGAAATGTCAAAAAAAATAATAGCATTGACCTTTTAAGTTACACACCATTGATTATTTTACATATCCTGCAGTTAAAGTTATTTTCATCAATATCTTAAAGACCAAAAATAGTAAAGATATTGAACTTGACATTTTTGTAAAGTAAATATCTGAATTATTAGCCACTAAAGGCTTTAGTGTTGGCCTAATTGCCAAGGGGAATAATGACTAAATATAAATGGGTATAGACAGAATAAAGGGGTTTGTATGCAGGCTTAAATATTTAAATGCAATCATTTTCGGAATCTAGATTAGTCTGGTAAAAAAAAATAATAATAAGCAGGCAAAAATGTTCTATCCAAGGATTTGAAAAAATCCTTAGATAGAAAAAAAAAACTTTTTTGCATTTATCAATTTATATTACATCGCTTATCTTTGATACCAGTGATTGTTTTGGGTTTTTCCTAAATAAATTGTTTTGGTATTGACCAAAAACCTACAGATAAATGTATTCTTAAAAAAACTCAGAAACCATTTCACAAATTTTTAGGCAACCAGAGCCCCTTAAATCACATGTTTTAACTGGGCTTGTGGTTTATAAACTGGTTGTGTTTAACGCTTTGAGACGTAATAATATCAAAGTTCATAAAATGGTCCTTTAAATAATTTCTGTTTCATGTAGGATAATCCAGTCCATATTATATACTGGAGAGGTTAACAATAATAATAATAAAAATAATAACATTAATAATAATAATAATCATTCTCACCATCATCACTATTATAATCTAGGTGAATGACACATATTTAAATGAGAAAATCACAATTTTTCTATGTTGGAAAAATGTGAATGTTTTGAAATAGAACATTTCTAGGACTCCTGAAAGGTCTCTGAAAGTTGCCAACACTGTATAGGAAAACAATAATAGTGATTAAAGAAAAGGATAAATAAAGGTGGAGCCACTTGTTTAAGTTATTAGAATCATCAGCACCACAAACATTACCACTTTCATATTACAGCTTTAACTATTAAGGATCTTTTATTAGCTTTATCTACAGCTGTACTAGTCAGGTCATCCTGTCACATCCTGGTTACAGTTACCATAAATATTTCATCAGAGTTCTTTGAAAGCAGCTGTGGGTTAGCAGCTTGCAGGTATATTCAGTCTCTGATTAAGCCATAACTCTAAGCCTCCTTAGAGCTGGGCTCCCTGGGCTCAGCTACAGCTTTATGTCTGGATGATCACCCACTGTCTAGCAGAGCCAAAGGGACTCGGGTTAGACTTGGGTCATACATAAGTTTTATTTAAAGGATCTCTGCTGAGCATCAGGGAGACAGAATTTCTTCAGCTTTAAATGGTTTGAGTATTTCAGTAGCTGCTGCTGTGTGGGCGGGTGGTATACGTGAAGGTCTTACTGCAGCTGCTTGAGGGGCCATCTAGAGATGTAGACAGTAGTGTTTATCAGTAGCTACCACTACTTGAAATGAGAGTGGGCCCATTTTGAACTAGTTCATTTTAGTAATTCTTTTCAAAAATGGAAACTTATATTTTATATAGATTCATTACATACAGAGGGATATTGGTCAGGATCTTATTTCTGTTGTTTTTTTTAATGATTATGGCTTAAAGTTCATGAAACACAAAATTCTGTTTGCCTGTAGCATATAATATTACATAAGACCAATAAAAAGGGTTTTTAATCCAGAAAGCTGATGCTCATAATACTTGCCTGGGGCTCCTTTTATATGAACTACTGCATCAATGCAGCATCGCATGATCAGCTTGTGGCTCTGCTTGAGTGTTAAGGAGGCCTGGTTTCTCTCTTCTTCCTCCTGACATTACTTCATAGATTCTTCATGTTGTTTAGATCACGCGAGTTAGCTGGCCAATCAAAAGCAGTGATACTGTGGCCATTAAACCAGGTATTGATCATTTTGGCAGTGTGGGCAGGTGCCAAGTCCTGCTGGAAAATGAAAATTATCTTCATAAAGCTTGTTACCAGAAGGAAGCATCAAGTGCACTCAGATTTCCTGGTAGATGGCTGTACTAACTTTGAACTTGATAAAACACAGTGGACCAACACCCGTAGAATACACGGCACCCCAAATTATCACTGACTGTGGCAGCTTTACACTGGATGCCAAGCAACTTGGATTCTGTACCTTCCCAACTCTTTGTCCAGACTCTGGGTCCTTGATTTACAAATGAAATTAACAGTTTGGGCCATTAATCCCATTTCTCCGTAGCCCAGGTGTGACCCAGTCTCTGGTTGAGCAGTCTACTATGACTAATGTAGACTATATGCTGGATGGATCTGTGTGGTGGTTCTGGAAGCACTGACTCCAGCCACAGCCCACGCCCCATGAATCTACCCCAAACTCTAGAATAGACTTGGCTTCACTATTCACCCAAGGCAGCCTTTGCTTGTGCTGCTTTGTTTTTGTACAGCACTTTTTTCTTCCACTTAACATTCCAATAATATGTTTGGATACAGCCCTCTGAGCAGCTAACTTAGCTTAATCAGCAATAACCATTTGTGGCTTATCCTTCTTTTGGAGGATGTCATTGACTGTCTGCTGGACAGTTGTCAACTCAACAGTCTTCTCTATGAGTGTGTAGGTCATCACACACTATTCCTGTAATAAAAACCTCATTTTTAACCGATCCCAGAAATATTTAAATGTCATTGTCATTATGATGAAATAAGCAATAATCATCAAATTTGCTAAAAAAAAAAAAAACATTTGAAAAAAGCCACTAAGTCTGCAATAAAACGGTATCTTTTTAATATTAATCATTTAAATAATTTCCCTTCTCAGTGATATTCGACTTATTTGAGATGCACATCTGGTTGCATTTATATTACCACGGAGATCCAAAGTCTGAAATTTTGGAGAACATGGTTTGACTGACAGACAAGCTTTTCTGTTGGAAATGGAAGTATCCCCAAGGTATGTTACAAAGCATAAAGAGCTAAAAAAAACCGAGAGAAAACACGACCAAGTAGAAGCCGACATAAGCAGACAATGATGGAAGGCTGTACTCTTTTCAAAACTATTCCAATGTTGCAAAATGAAGGTAATTTTTATTAATGTACTGAGGACGTATGAGTAACAGACAGTAGGCTGGCTCAAACTGAAAATTTAATACTTCAACTCAATGATTTATTATTACAGGTCCTTCTCAAAATATTAGCATATTGTGATAAAGTTCATTATTTTCCATAATGTAATGATGAAAATTTAACATTCATATATTTTAGATTCATTGCACACTAACTGAAATATTTCAGGTCTTTTATTGTCTTAATACGGATGATTTTGTCATACAGCTCATGAAAACCCAAAATTTCTATCTCACAAAATTAGCATATTTCATCCGACTAATAATAGAAAAGTGTTTTTAATACAAAAAACGTCAACCTTCAAATAATCATGTACAGTTATGCACTCAATACTTGGTCGGAAATCCTTTGGCAGAAATGACTGCTTCAATGCGGCGTGGCATGGAGGCAATCAGCCTGTGGCACTGCTGAGGTCTTATGGAGGCCCAGGATGCTTCGATAGCGGCCTTTAGCTCATCCAGAGTGTTGGGTCTTGAGTCTCTCAACGTTCTCTTCACAATATCCCACAGATTCTCTATGGGGTTCAGGTCAGGAGAGTTGGCAGGCCAATTGAGCACAGTGATACCATGGTCAGTAAACCATTTACCAGTGGTTTTGGCACTGTGAGCAGGTGCCAGGTCGTGCTGAAAAATTAAATCTTCATCTCCATAAAGCTTTTCAGCAGATGGAAGCATGAAGTGCTCCAAAATCTCCTGATAGCTAGCTGCATTGACCCTGCCCTTGATAAAACACAGTGGACCAACACCAGCAGCTGACACGGCACCCCAGACCATCACTGACTGTGGGTACTTGACACTGGACGTCTGGCATTTTGGCATTTCCTTCTCCCCAGTCTTCCTCCAGACTCTGGCACGTTGATTTCCAAATGACATGCAGAATTTGCTTTCATCCGAAAAAAGTACTTTGGACCACTGAGCAACAGTCCAGTGCTGCTTCTCTGTAGCCCAGGTCTGGGGAATGCGGCACCTGTAGCCCATTTCCTGCACACGCCTGTGCACGGTGGCTCTGGATGTTTCTACTCCAGACTCAGTCCACTGCTTCCGCAGGTCCCCCAAGGTCTGGAATCGGCCCTTCTCCACAATCTTCCTCAGGGTCCGGTCACCTCTTCTCGTTGTGCAGCGTTTTCTGCCACACTTTTTCCTTCCCACAGACTTCCCACTGAGGTGCCTTGATACAGCACTCTGGGAACAGCCTATTCGTTCAGAAATGTCTTTCTGTGTCTTACCCTCTTGCTTGAGGGTGTCAATAGTGGCCTTCTGGACAGCAGTCAGGTCGGCAGTCTTACCCATGATTGGGGTTTTGAGTGATGAACCAGGCTGGGAGTTTTAAAGGCCTCAGGAATCTTTTGCAGGTGTTTAGAGTTAACTCGTTGATTCAGATGATTAGGTTCATAGCTCGTTTAGAGACCCTTTTAATGATATGCTAATTTTGTGAGATAGGAATTTTGGGTTTTCATAAGCTGTATGCCAAAATCATCCGTATTAAGACAATAAAAGACCTGAAATATTTCAGTTAGTGTGCAATGAATCTAAAATATATGAATGTAAAATTTTCATCATGACATTATGGAAAATAATGAACTTTATCACAATATGCTAATATTTTGAGAAGGACCTGTAAATATTCTAATCTCCCAAAGTCCATTTTTCTATTTTTTTGTCAGCATTTGCCAATACAACAAAAAGCTTGCATTCAAATTAGTGGCAAATGTTAACAAGACTGTTTAAACATGACGGCCAAAAACAAAACTTTGTAAGAAATTACTGCAAATACCAGAGAACTGACAACTCTGCTTAAAAATGTATCTACAGTCCATCTTTTTACAATACAAGTAATTCACCTCATTCATATTTGCTCAAATGTATAGTGAAATGTCCTTTCTGCAATGTTTTGTTCACATTATTCCTAAACTGCCCATCCTACAACAAGGAAAATTTATGTTGCAGTTCATTACTCATACAGTAGGTGATTTGGATACATATCCCCTTATAATCTTAAAAAACAGCCTAAAAGTACTTGATGAGGGCTTTTTTGGGATTTTAGATGAGATAAATGCTGTGATAGAAATCAAAGCGACTTTTGATGGGAGCCGCCGACTGTTTGAAAAGGAGCACGCTTATTTTTGGGATATCCGTCTGTTTTGTCTCTTTGTACTTCCTCTGGGAGTTCGCTTGTGAGATAAATTTCTCGCCGTCAAGTCCTAGACTCCCTCCTGTCAAACACACGCTCCTGAGCCTATTTATAACTGGACGCCCTCTCACAAACACTAATGAGTCTCTGGGAGACAAATGGATTCACAGGAAACCGTGTAAACCCCAGCTTCTCCTCTCAGCTCCCTCTTCACGCCCAATCACTCAGGCAGCACTCAATGCCTCCTTCTCACATTTTTTAGAATAGTTATTTTTCTTGTTCACTTCTCATCCTGGCCTACTTTTCCACCAATCTTTATTCCTCCTAACCTCTTTATGCTTTCCCTACATATGCCTGTAATAATTTAAGAGTCGCTGAGTTTGACCACCTATTTAGTCATATCTCTCTCTGCAGCTGGTTTCATTTGCCTGTCTTTCAGATCTCCACCTCTCTTTCTTTTTCTCCCTGTGTTTCAGCTAGTTGTAAGTCAGTACTTGTGCTCTCTGGATTAGTGATGGGCTGCTCTGCCAAGTGCTCTGGGGCTCCAAAGCAGAACATTTAACAACTGTCAAATTCAAGTGTCATTCACCCAACAGGTGGCGTGAAGAAAGGAGGAACAATTACAAAAAGACATTTACTGATGTCTCTATTTATATAAAACGTTTTTATGTTCTCGCTTAAGTATCTAAGCCCCTCAAAAAACATTCTGCTTAAGCTTCAAAGGATTAGATATTCAGTCTATGTGTGCATGTCCAGAGAGGTAGCTTTCTGGTGGGTGTGATTTGAATAAGAATGGGAGTCGAGCGGATTTTTTTTTAAAGAAATGTTGCACTAAAATCCCTACAAATTGAGAAAAAAACAAAAAGAACTTTGAGTTGGCCAGGCAAACTGATCAAATCTAAAAATATTTTCACAATTTTGTTTTTTCTCCTCAGTCAGAGAACAGGAACTGTGTTCGGAGTTGCTACTAAATGCAGCATAACAAGCGAAATAAGTAAGAGCAACAATGCAGTAAATAAGAGCAATTAAGCAAGATTTACACATTGTTTCACAGTGTTTATGATGCATAACAAACACAAACACCTCAGCAGCCCCACGCAACCCCATGGGAAGCTGATGCATCGTTTAATTTTATGTGAAAGCCAACTTTCTGCCAATGAAGCATATACAAACAAGTGTATGACTGCTGTATCTTTAGTGTTGCAGCTGCATGCTGCCATTAGTCGGCATATGTACAGATTTTGCCCTAGGTTGCAGCTTAAAACAATGCATAATAAAAATGGAGAAAAGAGAGATACCAGAAGAGGTTTACGTTGACTAAAACACATTTCTAGTGCAACAAAGAAATCACTTTGGTCCTAGATGTTGTCCAAAAAGTTGCAATAACCTTATTTTTAGTTAAGTCAAGTCACGTTTATTTATATAGCGCTTTTCATCAACAAGGCACTCAAGGTGATGTCCATATGGAAAAACATTACAATGATACAGAAAATCAAACAACAGAGGTAATTAAAAAATAATAAAGAGAATAGAATGATGGATAAGAGAACGAAAGGAAAATCGGACTGAAAACTTAACTAATAATGTTTAGATAACACATTCAAAGGCCACTCTGAACAAATAAGTTTTTTATCTTGATTTAAAGCAACTTATGGTTTCGGCGCTTTTACAGTTTTCTGGGAGTTTATTCCAGATTAGATAAGAACTAAAAGCTGCTTTTTCATGTTTGGTTCTGGTTCTGGGTATGCTGAGTAGATTTGAGCCAGAAGACCTGAGAGGTCTGGGTGGTTGATACACTGATAACAAGTCTGTAATGTATTTTGGTGCTAAGCCATTCAGTGATTTATAGACTAACAGAAGTATTTTAAATTCTATTCTCTGAGCTACAGGGAGCCAGTGTAGGGACTTTAGAACCGGGGTGATGTGTTCCACTTTCTTAGTTCTAGTGAATTTTAGAGACATTGCTCTTTTTGTGCTTTAGTTTTCACAATTATATCCTTTAAAGAGACCAATCTCTAAAGTTTTAAGAAGGTATACACATTTTTAGCAAAGATAAATTACATTGTTACAATAATTTTATCAAAGGAACAGAAAATAATATTTCATTTTAATTTTATGGGTAACAGTGTATATAAAGCACCCCAAAGTTATTGAAATCCTTGGTAAAGATGCACCAGCTCTTTCAAATAAATTGTTATGGAGACTTTGTCAACCATTTGCCTTTAACAAACTCAAAAAGATCGACACATATCTGGCATTCTTAAATAACTATTGTTTCTTATCTTTCCCATTTCGAAGAGTAGCTAAGGGAAACAGGATGGTTTATACCCACTGATAACAGAGGTTATGGATTATTAATTAAAAATTCCTGCACACTTGGTTACATTTAATATGAAGGAATTGTAAAAGGTGTTGATATACAGGTACATCTCCAAAAATGAAAATATCATGAAAATGTTCAATATTTTTTGTCACTTATTTAAGAAAGTGAAACCTATATATTATGTGGATTTATTTCACATGGAGTGAAATATTTCAAGCTTTTATTTCTTGTTTCTTTGATGATTATGAAAACCCAAAATTGAATTTTAGAAAATTGTGAAAAGGTAAATATTGGAAACTCATGGTGTCACACCATAAACATCTGCAAAGGTTTCCTGAGCCTCTTAATGGTCTTTTGGTCTTGGTCAGTAGGCCCCACAATCATAAGGAAGAATGTTGACTTTACAACCTTTGACAACCGTCTCAAGGGCTGTATCCAAGAATATTTATAGAAAGTTGAGTGGAAGGAAAAAAGAATTTGGGGGACCCTTAGAGGGAGTGGGCTGATGTTGGAGTCAGCTACAACCGTTTTACCAGGGATAAGGAGAAATAGAACAGGACAGCCCTTAGTGCTCCAAAAGTCCTCTTTTCAGATAAAAATAAAGCTTACATTTCATTTGGAAATCTAGGTCCCAGAGACTGAAGGAAGAGTGGAGAGCCACAGAATCCATGTTGCTTGAAGTCCAGTGTGAAGCTCTCACAGACATTGATGGTTTGGGTTGCCATGCCATCTGCTGGTGTTGGTCCACTGTGTTTTCTAAAGTCCATAGTCAATATAGCCATCTACCAGGAAATGTTAGAGCACTTCATGCTACCTTCTGCTGACAAACTTTATGGAGATGCTGATTTCATTTTCCAGCAGGGCTTGGTACCGGCCCACACGGCCAAGGGTACCAAAAGCTGGTTCCATGACATGGTGTTACTGTGCTTGATTAGCCAGCAAACTCACCTGACTTAAACTCGAACGAGAATGTATGTCAAGAGGAGGGTAGAAGACACCATACCCAACAATGCAGATGACCTGAAGGCCACTATCAAAGCAACCTGTGCTTCCATTACTGAGCAGAACCACAGACCGATGGCCTCCATTTCATGCTGCATTGATGCAGTAATTCATGCAAAAGAACCCTCAACCAAGTACTGAGTTCATAGAAAAGTACAGAAATCTAAAATTTCTATTTAAAATATCCTTTTTTATTAATTTTATGTAATATTTAAATTTTCTGAGTCACTGAGTTGGGGTTTTCATTATCTGGAAGCCATCACTTTTCAAAATTACAAGAAAAAAAAAGACTTGAAATATTTCATTCTGTGTAATGAATCTATAATATATGAATTTCACTTTCTGAAATGATTATTTAACGTTTTCACGATATTCTAATTTTTTAGGATGTACCTGTATGTTGATTTACATAAAAAATACTTTTTACAAAATATAACACTTAACAGATGAACTACTACAGTTAACAGGTGGATATTTCAAAAATTTTCAATTAGAGCAATTATTCCACTTCCTAAAAGATTAATTTATTAAAGCTTTTTACACATCTTTGCCAATGGTACAAATAATTGCAGAGGGTGTTTTAAATTTATGTGGGTTTTTAAAACATTTTCTCTGGTACATTTTTACTATTAATTCAGATTGATTTTTTCCAAGCCTGCCTTGCTGTTATTACTTCTGCTCTGTACGTTCAGCTGCACTGCATGCCTGTTTGGTTGTTGTTTATCACACCAGTCTTGTCATGGGGTTGTCTTTGTTATTTTTGTTGTTGAAGTGGGTGCTTCGTTTGAGCTCTGAGTGACAGCTTGTTAACATCGAATCCCCCCACCCCCTCCTCCTACCACACCCCTTCTTTCTCTCTCCGCATACCCATATGAAGCACACGCAGCAGGATTGGGACCAGAGATAGAATAGCAAGCACAGAGCAGAAGAAAGAGTAAACTGAGATTTATTTTAGTGTACACAAAGATCAATGGATATGTGATGAATAAATGGCAAAACAGGAGCTTACATATGGCATGCATTATCACATGTTAGAGTGTAGATTGTGCAAATGGAAGATATTAATTTGACTTAGGTACTGTCAAGGGAACTTAGTCATACTGAACTGAGAAAACATTTTAACAGAATAACAGTAAGAAACTAAACAAAATCAACAGGTTTTTAGGAAATGTCTTCCAGATCCTCCTGAAGCAAGCTGAAGCTTGTTGAGTGTTTAAGAGAAAATATCTTTAATTGTGATGTATTTGTGGTAAATGATGACAATGTTCTATAGTTCTCTATGGAAGGTCGCCTACAAAGGAAAAAGGGGGAATTTTAAGCATCAGGGTGCATCAAGTTATTAACAGGCAGGTTGCAGAAGATAGAATAATATTTGAAGCTGCAGATGCCGTTTCGTGGGGGAATTTACTCGACTGTATCCTCTGTAACTGACAAGTCCAACAATTACACTTACTCCCCACAAGGGACTGCTGTGTGCCGTTTATCTCCCTACTCATATTGAGATCACAGCAAGCATGGCAAAAAGGCATGATTCCTTCTCAAATCTTAAAATGTTCACTTTACATCAAACTTATTTCATATCAACATATAGTTTATGATCTCACTCTCCTCAGATGCCATTTGCTATACAAAAGATGAAAATCTTATTTTGTGATGACAGAACTGAGTTTAGTATGACATAAAATGTTCTGAAAGGCAGCTGAAGGGATACTTACAACCCTCTCCTTTGATTTTCCATTTGTCTTTTCTTAATCCGGTTGACAGCACAGCATGCTGTTTGCACTTTGATAAATGACGATCTGCATCAAAACATACAGGTCCTTCTCAAAATATTAGCATATTGTGATAAAGTTCATTATTTTCCATAATGTCATGATGAAAATTTAACATTCATATATTTTAGATTCATTGCACACTAACTGAAATATTTCAGGTCTTTTATTGTCTTAATACGGATGATTTTGGCATACAGCTCATGAAAACCCAAAATACCTATCTCACAAAATTAGCATATCATTAAAAGGGTCTCTAAACGAGCTATGAACCTAATCATCTGAATCAACAAGTTAACTCTAAACACCTGCAAAAGATTCCTGAGGCCTTTAAAACTCCCAGCCTGGTTCATCACTCAAAACCCCAATCATGGGTAAGACTGCCGACCTGACTGCTGTCCAGAAGGCCACTATTGACACCCTCAAGCAAGAGGGTAAGACACAGAAATAAATTTCTGAACGAATAGGCTGTTCCCAGAGTGCTGTATCAAGGCACCTCAGTGGGAAGTCTGTGGGAAGGAAAAGGTGTGGCAGAAAACGCTGCACAACGAGAAGAGGTGACCGGACCCTGAGGAAGATTGTGGAGAAGGGCCGATTCCAGACCTTGGGGGACCTGCGGAAGCAGTGGACTGAGTCTGGAGTAGAAACATCCAGAGCCACCGTGCACAGGCGTGTGCAGGAAATGGGCTACAGGTGCCGCATTCCCCAGGTCAAGCCACTTTTGAACCAGAAACAGTGGCAGAAGCGCCTGACCTGGGCTACAGAGAAGCAGCACTGGACTGTTGCTCAGTGGTCCAAAGTACTTTTTTCGGATGAAAGCAAATTCTGCATGTCATTTGGAAATCAAGGTGCCAGAGTCTGGAGGAAGACTGGGGAGAAGGAAATGCCAAAATGCCAGAAGTCCAGTGTCAAGTACCCACAGTCAGTGATGGTCTGGGGTGCCGTGTCAGCTGCTGGTGTTGGTCCACTGTGTTTTATCAAGGGCAGGGTCAATGCAGCTAGCTATCAGGAGATTTTGGAGCACTTCATGCTTCCATCTGCTGAAAAGCTTTATGGAGATGAAGATTTAATTTTTCAGCACGACCTGGCACCTGCTCACAGTGCCAAAACCACTGGTAAATGGTTTACTGACCATGGTATCACTGTGCTCAATTGGCCTGCCAACTCTCCTGACCTGAACCCCATAGAGAATCTGTGGGATATTGTGAAGAGAACGTTGAGAGACTCAAGACCCAACACTCTGGATGAGCTAAAGGCCGCTATCGAAGCATCCTGGGCTTCCATAAGACCTCAGCAGTGCCACAGGCTGATTGCCTCCATGCCACGCCGCATTGAAGCAGTCATTTCTGCAAAAGGATTCCCGACCAAGTATTGAGTGCATAACTGTACATGATTATTTGAAGGTTGACGTTTTTTGTATTAAAAACACTTTTCTTTTATTGGTCGGATGAAATATGCAAATTTTGTGAGATAGGAATTTTGGGTTTTCATGAGCTGTATGCCACAATCATCCGTATTAAGACAATAAAAGACCTGAAATATTTCAGTTAGTGTGCAATGAATCTAAAATATATGAATGTTAAATTTTCATGATGACATTATGGAAAATAATGAACTTTATCACAATATGCTAATATTTTGAGAAGGACCTGTAGATCTGTGGGTGCTGTATTCACACAACAATTTTTAATATTAGATGTCCTGCTTGTTCCACATCTGTCACTGACCATGTCTCTCACCAAGTGATGCATTGGCATCCTTTATCTATGTGCTTGTCCTTTAAATATGTCTGTGCGCACACGTGTGGAGGCAACAAATCTGCAGCAACAAGCAGTGCCAGACTTTGCTGAGAAAATTGCAAATTGTTTTGATTTATTCTTTTTATTTTTTCTCAGTTTTTGGAAGGTGATTTCTATTCTTGCTTCTTGCCATTTCAGTTAAATTATACATGGGTAGAGCAATCCAATTACACTGACAAGATAATTTCCATCAATGTGGCTTCTGTTGTTCTTACAGTTAGAAGAAATAAGCACTTATGTGACGGCATATGGTGAGCCATCCAAGTAAAAGACAAGAAATAATGTGTATCCTAAAGTATAAATAACAGAAGAAAGTCACATACATTTCTGAACGGTGTAAAATATAATAATTTTAGCTGTTGTGGCTGTTGAAGTTCCATTCTGTCACATACTGGTGCTATTGCCATCAGTTGAACCCAGTGCTAAAAGCAACTAAATATGAAGCTGAATGGCAAATCGACAGTGTCTACACTCCATTAAGTTCTTTTTAAATGGCAAATATCAAGCCAAGCATTTCATTTTAGTATCAAATTCTACACAATGGCATTTGCAAATCATATTGCAGTTGAGTGAAATCACTAGTTGCTAGTCTCACTGTCAGTGCTTGAACATTTGCTTCTGTTTTGCTTGTGCTGCTGAATATGTCCCATTTCTAACATTACCCATGTGTTTTGGCACCTCTCCATCACTGCTGCCTGCATCTGTTCTCATCTAATCAGCTCATGCAAGCATTTAATGAATCTCAGCATGCAATGTAATTCACCAATTTGATTGAAAACTATTGGCCAAAGTCTTACTGGTGTGACAAAAAACGTGTGGGTATCTGAGATTACTAGTCAGGTTAGCCTGTTGGCTCTGTGTGCAAGTGAGATTGGCACCAAGAAGACGCTTGAAAGCAGGTCTGCTTTGAGAGAGGCAGCAATTAATTTGTATGTTGGAGACAGCTCAGCAATCCTGTCCTATTAAACAGGTAACCTTAACAGGCAAGCAGCTCTATTAGCATTAGGGCTGACAAGATTTAGTGCAAGTTTTCCGTTATAATTAAACCTCAGGCTCACATCACATCGTGGCAGAACAAATCTGGTTTACACACCTCTAAAAAGATATTTTAATAATGATAATCTTGTTAAGAGCATTACATTGGTTCTGAAATGTCGTCTTAGGTTCAAAAACAAACATAAAACGAGATTACATTGCCTCTCTACTGGTTGTCTCTTTGTGTAACCTATTTCTGAAGTGGGTTTATGAAATAATAAATCTACAAAACTGTCCACTTCTAAATATTTAAAACATTTAACAAACAATTTTCAGCTTTTTGTCCTTGAATTGCAGATCTTTCCCAGACTTGTTGCAACATATTGTTGGGATGTACAGTCAAATCAGTAGCGAAGTAGTGGATATATATTTCCTATGAGCAAATACAGTTGTTTTAATTTATTTAATGCAATTCAAAAAGTGAAATTTATATTTTGTAAAGATTCATTAGACAAACAGTTGTATTTTTAACTTCATATGAACATGAAACCCAAACTGAAGTTTTTTTAGAAAGGCCAAATGAAAAGTATTTTTGAAACAGTTATTTTATGTCCATGTCATGAGCTACACATTTAGGTGAAGAGCGCTTACTTGATTGCCCAGTAGCCAATGACAAGCGGGATAATCCACAAAAGGTCCTTGTTAAAGACTGCCTGTTACCAGAGTGTTGGGTCCAAGCACATTAATAGAAGGTTTTGTGGAAGGATAAAGAGCTGTGGACAAATGGGCCGAAATAGCAGTGATAAATACAGCCTTGAGAGGATTTTGAGGCAAAGTTAATTCAAGAATTTGGGAGGTATTCATGGGAATGGCCTGCTACATAAATGCTGAGGAACATTATCTGAAAATCAACTAGACCATTATTACTTTGGTCTTTTGAATGTTTGTATGTAGTTTTAAGATTTATAAAATGATAATGAGCCTTTAGGGTTGTTTTTATGACCTTTATTATTATTATAAGAAGATCAAATGCAGGAACACTCTGACCCAGAATTGTGAAAAGGTTTCTTCTTTCATAACTTCACTACAGGTTTATAAAGGTCTTTTTTTCTGTATTTTCAGATTTTCTTTTCCCCTTAAGGTGCTAGATCAATTTGCATCTCCAGGATCATCTTTTTTCTCACTAGTTATAGTGCCTAGTTATAGCTGGATGGCTCGGTGTGTATATGTGTATATGCGTCTATGTTTTGTTAGGCCAAATTAAACAAATAGACATGCTTATAGAGGTGGTCTCTTGCAGCCATCGATCATTGGTGAACTTTACCGATGTTTCTTTAGATCCAGCCACCACCTGGGATGCATAGCTCTTCTCCAAACACTGGATAATTCCTGTGTTTTCGGTTATGTTGCAATAACAACATGCCTTTTTACTGGGGTTATTTTATTATAACAGTAAGCTTTTTCAGGCTTTGTTATGTTGGGGCAAAGCAGTATTATCTGTTTTGAGTTTGAATTTAGCTCCCCATTTAAACTTCCTGTACTGGAACATTTCTACAGAAAACCAGCTTCTGGGTTAAGAATAAATATATGTAAACCTTTTGTATTTTAACATACACTATAGCTAGATTGTACACCCCTGTTGTTTTCTAAACAGGTGAAGCCAGGTTGACGGTACAACAGGTGATGCTGTTTTACCGACTGTAAAATCTTTCTTTTATGTTCGTTTTGTTGCTTCTTTCATCACCGGCTCAGCAGTGCAAACAATCGTGCGGCTCTCTTTCTTTTTGTCTGAATATCTGTCGGGGCAACTGTTTGATAGAAATGCTCTGGAGGGATGTAGCAAGTCAACAATCCTAGTTTTGTTTAAAGTGGCACTTGTTGATTTAAAATAATTGAGTGTAAAGCTATCAAAAGCATTGCGGTCTGCAGCTTGTTATTGTTGTTTCTCCAGTTATGCTCTGCTTCACTCTGCATGCAGGAGTTATACAAGGGCTGCACTTCTATAATACACTAAGAATGCAGTTACAGGATAATAAGACTGTAAATGTTAGGGGCCTTTAAAATCAGGTAAACTGCGTTTATTACAGGCAACTCTTAACAACTTACCAGTATCAGATGCCTTGCTGCTTTATTTTAGTTCAAGATTTTAAAAAGTGCCTTAAAAATACGGAGCAGTTTTTCGCACAAGAGAAGTACTTTTAACAACCACTTTGTTCACACTTGCATAGCCTACGCTCTAAAACATTTTCATAACTTTTTCTTACACAAATTTTCAAACATTTTCAGACCTTTAGTATAGGCACAAGTGGTTACAGTTTTTCTCAATTGTCAAGACACATTTCTCGAAAGCTGCTCTCCTTTAATCCTAACTGAACACAAAACCCCAGGCCACATTTTGTCTGGCCAGGCAACGTGGGACACAAAACCCTGGCATGCACCATACAGGCTTGGCAGGCCTCCACACCTATTTCACCACAGGCTAGTTCCAGGGCTTGCAGGGGATTTACCCTGGTGTAAGGTCGGCGTTCGCATACCTTCCACCGCCATGAGAATTCTTCAGTGGGGTTCAGGAAAGGGGAGTATGTTGGAAGGCAAAGATTGATAAAACCTTGGTTCATACTGAACCACTCTCTAACCTGGAGGGCTCTACGAAAACTCACACTGTCCCAAACAACAACATAGATGGGATGTTCATCCTGCTGCCCTTACAGAGCATCTTGCATGTGATTGAGGAAAATGAGGAGCTGGTGAGTTTTGTAGGGCCCCAGGTTGGCATGATTTTGGACAACCCCATAGTAGCACACAATGTGACATTGCCACCACGCTGCCCAGGGACACTAAAAAATGGCCTGTTGGCCAATCATGTGCCGGCCTCTCCTTTGTCCTTTGCTGAGATTAAACTCAGCTTCGTCCATGTAGATGTATTCATGGGGTCTTTCCATTGCATCCAGTTGAAAGACTCTGTAGAAATAGATATAGTTTTGTAAGTGACACAGAAAAAGTGATTTAGGCCATTACATTGAATCACTACAATAATCAACATGGAATGTGTCTGGATATATACCAACTTGTACCTACTGGAATATTTGCTCCTTGTCTCTGAGTTGCGATCAAAGGTAACTTTGTACAGCTGTTTCATGCACAGTCTGTTCCACTTGAGGACACGATCAACAGTAGAGAGACTGACACTGCTGATACCCTCAAAATGTATATGGTCCTCAATGATCTTCTGCTAAATTTCACAAGGTTTAATGGTGTTTTTCTCATGGACCATATTGACAATTAGGATCTCTTGGTGTAAGGAGAACATACCTGTCCTCCACCCCCATGTGGGGTGGAGGACAGGTATGTTCTCCACCCCACATGTCTTTTTGAACAGTTCTCTTTTTGTAGATTTGTCTTTCAAATCTACAAAAAAATAACATGCAGTTGCAAAAATATCAATTGAATACTAGGCCTATACAAACAATTAACCTAACCCTCCGTTACAATACTACAGTACATTGGCACAGTGATGTACTGAAACATATTTACGTACAGTATACTGCGGTACAGTATATAATATAGTCATACAGTAATTGATGTCACCATTTCCATACTATAATGTCAAAAAAGGCGTATGTATGTTCTCTGAATCTTCAGAATTATGGTGGACACAGCGAATCTATTGATGTTTGGTTGCACAATTTATCCGGCCTCCCTCATGCTCATACCATGGACAAGAACATGGCCAATCACAGTAGCTCTGATTTCATCAGATATTACTGTTCTTTGTCTTCACTGACCACCTCGACCACCTCTCACACAAACTCCTCCTCTCAGATTTCTATCCATTGTAGTGCCTCACAAACCTGTGCTCTCTGAACAGCTTATATATGTTCCCTCACATCATTGGCCACAAGTGTGATCATTTTTTAGTTGTTTTGTTCAACCAGTGAAACCTGTGCTTTAACTGTGTTTGACAGACTCACAATTATGCATCACTGGTGCATCACAAAGAAAATGTGTTGGCAAGTTGTGTCTAAACAGGTGAAGAGTGCTTATGGTTTTGCCAAAAGAGTGACTGATTCAATCAGTGGGTCCAGGCAGCTGAGCATTTGACTCAGACAACAGGGTTTAGTGTTTTGGCAATTGAGAATATCTGTAACACAGCATATCATTAGCAAAGCAGTTTTAGATTTTTGTTCATCTTTTTTTCATTTCCATTTTTCATCAGCTTTTTTGTGTTTCAGATTTGCAGTTTGAATTAATTCTAGGTTAAGATTTTAGTTTGACGTTATGAAGGATAAGAAGATACTATTTTTAAGGTTAAACCCTGGTTTTGACTTTTTCCAAATCATTTAAAAGCAAATAATTTAAATGTTTAATTTTTAATTACCTCTGTTCATTATTATTTATTTATTTATTTATTTTACTAAACTTTAATAACACACAAGCAAGATGTAAGCTGTTCAGCTAAACCAAAACCATTGCAATCCCAGGTATTTGTGATCTTTTTTAATCAGAAAACACAAATGTAATCCTTTGCACAGTGGTTCAAAAAGGATTAAGTTAAATTAAGCTATGATTTATATCTTTAAACTTGCAGTGTTTGATGAGTGTTTAACCAAGGTATCTGTAGGTATCAGTCAGTGTTATGCCCTATAAAGATCCAAGGTTCCTTCAACCATTGAGGTGCATAACACTGACTGATACCTACAGATACCTTGGTTAAACACTCATCAAGGTATCTGTAGGTATCAGGTATCAGCTCCATGAAGTATCTCTGCAGGCAGGAAAAGCTAACAGCACCCATCTTCTGCAAACATTCATCCAACAGCTTCTAACTCTGTTACAACTGCTTGTCTCCATATGGTATCTTATTGAAGGTAGCAGGAGGACTGAGGGGGTTTCCCCTGTGAGGTAAACGTATCTGTAGTGTTATAATGAGATGTGGTTGGAGTGTCTTCTTCACACCCAGGGGCTCCCATGTGTCTTCGGCCCTGATTTAACAACAGGTTGTAATTGGAAGGTGTTCTCATCTGCTACTGGCAGGCTTTTATCACAACTGCAACAGAAACAAATAGGTGCATTATACAGCTTCCACCACCTGTTTCTCTTTTTATGTCTTCTTGTCTCTGTTGCACTAACACATCTTCTCTGGCATTTCTTCTCCAGCAGAGCCTCACAAGTGTTTCACTTAAACCATAGCTAACTGTAATTGTCAGTGTGATGGGTTTTGTTTGTTAACAGGTTCGTATATGAATTTACACGTACTGTTGGCTGTCAACACTGTGAAGTGTTGACTGGGGAAAGGTTAACCCATTAGCAGGCAGGATTTCCTAGTAGGAAAATGCTGCAAATAGAGGAAAACAGGAGGTAAACATTTGGATGTGGCATTTTTTATTGTGTTTTTAAGATCAAGGAAAGTACTGGCATCATCTTCTGTGTAGCTGTCTGTGTTAGTTTTATGTTAAGATGCCTGAAGCCTTTTGATTGTCTTGGTTTGCAATTACATCCAGCAGCTCACACATGCTTGCTGACCTTCTCCTGATGGCTGTCTCTGACTGCCAGCCTTTGCTTTAACTTAACTCGCCTGTTCTGGTGTAGAAGGAGGGACGAGTGCTTTTAAGCTTTCTGAGATGATCTAAAATAAAACAAATAGTTCACATTTTCATTTAGAGTTAGCTTTTAATTTTATTTAATTTATTATTTTAACCAATAGCTTTTTTTTTTTTTACTTTAAGTGTAAATCGAACACAAGTAGCAGGAAACAGTGACATAAGAATCATTTTTGATTCCTGTTCAGTTAAATAAAACAGTCTGTTTTAAACGGTTTTTACTGCAAATGACAAGAGTCCCTTCCTATGCTGGAAAGCAGCAATGTCACATTGATTCATTAATACACCAATACTCGTACTCGTACTCGTCGTCTTCCGCTTTATCTGGGACCGGGTCGCGGGGGCAGCAGACTCAACAGAGACGCCCAGACGTCCCTCTCTCCAGACACCTCCTCCAGCTCCTCCAGAGGGAGCCCAAGGCGTTCCCAGGCCAGCCGAGAGACATAGTCCCTCCAGCGTGTCCTGGGCCGTCCCCTGGGCCTCCTCCCGGTGGGACGTGCCTGGAACACCTCCCGAGGAAGGCGTCCAGGAGGCATCCGGTATAGATGCCCGAGCCACCTCAACTGGCTCCTCTCGATGTGGAGGAGCAGCGGCTCTACTCCGAGCCCCTCCCGGATGGCCGAGCTCCTCACCCTATCTCTAAGGGAGTGCCCGGCCACACTAATAAATACACCAATAAAACAAGCATATTTAACAAACTGGCACTCTGTGGAGGTATTTAGGAGCACTCTGTGGCAAGCCTAATCTGCCTGTAATTCTCCACAGTGGTGAATGACCAGATCTGGAAAATACAAAAATTTAACACAAAAAATGTTGGCATTATTCAGATAGATGTTGTAATTTCTGCACCTGTTCTGAAAAATATTGTTAGACTCCTGTGCAAAAGCAGGCATCCCCTCCAAACAACATTTTTACAATTAGTGAGCCACATGGTGGTTTTGCAAGTCACACTTTCCTCCATATAATCAGTCAGTGTTAACTAGTGAGGATTTACCTGCACTACAATAATGTGGCTGTCAATGTGTTTTTCTGAGGATATTGTCTGTCACACCCCTCAGCCTCTGTAATTCTGGCATCAGTTAGTTTTCTCAACATATGTTCTTTGGCTCTGTAAGGTCACTTCAGGGAGGCACCTTGTAGCTTAGTGGCAGAGCAGGCACTCTATATAAAGAGGTATACATAGGCTAATCAATTTTGAACCACATTGACAAACATTCTTGATTAAATTTAAAATAGTTTAAATTCCTGAAATGTAATCCCTGCCAAAATTGCTTTTTTTTATTGTAGAACTATCTTTTTGTAGGAATAGTTACTTCAGCCCCTTCTGTTGTTAAAGTGCTTTGTTCAGCCTTTTGTGTTCTTCTAGTAATTTGTTTTAACTTTCCCCAATAGAGCATGCAGTTGCGAGTGTCAACAGCTTCCAGTTTAGCTAATTTCCTTTTGCCTGTAGCATTAACAGAAGAGCCTGAGAAGCACTTTGCCGACTTTACTTCCACCGTTGTTCTTCTCTGATTCAGTATTCCCGCTCCAGTCTCTGTGCCTTGTGTGCTGTCTTAGCCTGGAATCCGCAAGGAGCTGGTTCATGCCTTGCAGCAAAGCATGTTCTGTTTTAGAGGTATCAGACAGAAATCAGAAATTTGACTCAAACTTTGGTAACTATATCCGTTTTGTTTTTGAACAGCTGAAATGTTCTGGGGGTCCGGAGATGATCACAGCAATAAAAATCATCCTGCACGGTGGCAGAGTTGGTAGCACTGTTGCCTTGAAGCAAGAAAGTCCTGGGTTTGACTCCCGGGTGGGGGTCTTTCTGCATGTAGTTTGCATGTTCTCCCCATGCATGCATGGGTTCTCACCAGCTACTCTGGCTTCCTCCCACAGTCTCAAACATGACTGTTAGGTTAATTGGTCTCTCTAAATTGCTTTAACAGGTGAATGAGTGTGTGCATAGTTGTTTGTCCTGTATGTCTCTGTGTTGCCCTGCGATGGATGGTCGACCTGTCCAGGGTGTACCTCACCTCTTGCTCGTAGACTGCTGGAGATTTGCACCAGCTCCCCCGTGAACCATTTGGAATAATAAGCGGTAGAAGATAAATGAATGAAAAATAAATTTAAGTAATTATGTGAATAGTAAGGAAGTAAGTAAAGTTTATTTGTTAAGCACTTTTTCAGACAAAACCACCACAAAGTGCTGTAGAGAAAACCAATAAAATCTATTTTAAAATGAAGTGCCATACAAAAGATGCATACAATAAAACACACAATGAAAAACACAACAGTTAACAGAAAGCCTGTTCAAACCAACAAAACGTATAATGGGCTGACTAATGTCCAGGGTGTCTCAATAATTCCATTTAAACATGTCTTGGCTTTAATTGTGTATGAAACACAAACAATAAATAAATAAATACCATGATGATTATTGATGCTTTTTGTGTTATTGTGCTCTTCTTCAATTGGCCTGCTGGCATTGTTTCTGTACTTAAATAAGAGATAATCCAGATGCAAGTCTTTGCAATGGTTTTGTGGATCCAGTGCTGAAAGATTTACAAATTTCTTCCATCAATGAACAGTGGTAAAAGATCTAATATTTAGTTCAACAAGTTTTTAAGTTTAATGTCATTTAGAATTTGAACTGCATTTTTCTTATTTTGTCACATAAGCATTTGTCTTATTTGTCCTGCTATACTGTATTGAAATAAATTAAATATTTCAACAACTGCTACTAAAAATGCAATTTTTTCTTTCTTTAAATTCAGAAATGACCAAAAACTTAACATGTTGTTGAAATTTTGTTTATTATCATTCTAGATAGATGGGTAATAAAAGTAGAATTAAATAAAGTAGATTAAATATTTGGTGTTTAGAAATAATTTATTGGATCACATTCACTCAGGTTACATTAAAATTAGCCTTTTATTTCATTGGGCATGACTGGGCCATTCTAAAGCATAAATATGCCTTGAAATAAACCGTTTTATTGTGGTTTGGTTGTATGTTTAGGGTTTAATTCAGATAAACTTCTACTGAAGTTTCAAATCTGTTACAGTCTTTAACAGGCTTTCTTCCATAATTGCCTGGGATTTAGCTCTATCTATCTGACCATTAGCTCCGGCCAGCTTCCCTGTCCCTGTTAAAGAAAAACATCCCCACAGCATGAGGTTGCAACCACCGTGCTTGTTATCCTGGGGTTGTTGTTTTCAGGATGTTGTGCAGTATCAGTTTTCCACCACATATTGTTGCTTGTCTGATTAAAGCTCTCCTTGCCTTACCTTTCTGTTTGGATGAACAGCCATGTCTTGGTAGGTTTCGCATTTGTGCCATGCTCTTTTCATTTGTGGATAGTGAGTTGAATGGTGTCCAGTATGATGTTCAAATATTGGTACAATTAAACCAAAATTAATCATGGGTTTAAAGTAATCTCTTTTTTTTTTACCAACATGTTTCTTCTGAATGGAACTTATATTAACATTTTGGACTGGCCCAGCAAGAGTTCAGGCTACAATCTGATCGTGTTGGGAGAGCTAAAGATTAGGGTGATAGCAGGGAGGCCTTCCAACCTCATATACTTGGAGCTCATATTAAAGATAAATCATCAAAGAGGTTTGTTTGTTGTAATGCCAGTAAAATTGTTTCGGTTGATTACAGAAAAGAGTGAGATTTCTGACATATCATGTTTTAATGAAATGTAAACAAAAAACATTTAAATAATTTATTTACCGCTCCTTTTCAATTGTTTTATTATGATTCCTGTCCCATGTTCTAGCAGAAACAGACTTCATAGTTGAAAATTATTTTATACCTAAATCTGGCAGGGTTATGAATAATTCTGGGCTTTAATAAATATTGTTTTATAATTTAAACCTGCTTTAAATTTCTTCTCAGCTTTACCCCTAAGTTGTCTGGTGTGTCTCTGGTCTTCATGATGCTGTTTGATAGCTGTTGCTGTCTAACACACCACTTAGGTCTTCACAGCACAGCTGTATTTATACTGAGATTAAAATTAGCACAGATAGACTCAGTTGTCTGGGAGACTGAAGGATATTGGGTAAATTGGGTTAAATACAAATACACAGATTTTTATTTACAGAAACATTTGGAAACAGTGAATCTTTTTCCTTCCACTTCACAATTATGGCAAACCTGTGCTGTCACATAAAATACTTACATGAATACTTACAGTAATAATGACTACTAAAAGCTGGAGATGAAATTGTTAGCCAGAGGACGCAATAATTTTTTCAGAAACTTGTGTCTCTAACATATTTAGGAAAACAATGTTCAGTCATTAGCCTCAGGAGGAATCTAAATGTTTAAGACACCTGTGAAATTAGGTTTTACTTAACCACTGTATCCAGAGCTGCAGCTCTCTGAGACATGAAACCTCTTGTTCATTTTTCCACTCGTTTTGACCCACTCGTACTACACCCTCAAAATAAAAAGATGCAGTGCTCGCTGTTTCCAAATCCATCAAAGCACCCAAACTACTTTCTCTGATTCTCCATACTATATGAGTCTGCATATGATGAGGAGCATCCATGAATCCTGACTTTAAAGTCCAGTTCCCTGTGTGGCTTGACAGTGATGAAGGAAAAAAATGTTTTTTTCTCTTCAAGTTGGGTGGTTCAGGGTTTGGGTTTAGAAATACTGAACATTTAAATGTGTGTTTTCATAGTTATTGTGAGTGGGTTGGCGAACTGCTCAGGTCACAAGCTGTATGCATTAATAACCAACTGAAGGCAGTGCAAACTGGTGACTTAAACTATGAAAAGTTAAGGAGAGGGTGGCTTTGTGAAGAAAGATCTATACAAGTGCCATACAAAAATCAAACACTGAAAACCTAACTAACTGCTGAAAGAAGGTTTCAAGCAATTTGTTTTCCGTAAACCTCAAAGAACAATTACAGTTGAGATGCACGTAAAGTTATTTTTTCCTACCATGTAGAATCAATCTTTTAAAGATTATAATTTCCCTCTGCCCATTTGTCTTCTATTATCTTTCAGTGCACAACTCTGCTGGCTCTTTTCTAAATGGGTAAAAGATCTTGATCAGGCCCCCGATCATTCCTGGATCTTACAGTGGAGCTGCGCCTCACTGGCTGGGGTCACCGGTGTTATCAATTTAGATTGCAGGCTCCCTTTTCTTTCCGACATTTAATTATTCAGTGGATCATGAAAGTGCTGCTACATTTTCTTGGTCTCTGAGTGTTCACATAAAGCTGGCTTTATGTCCAGAATTAGTGGCAGATGTTTCTTTCTTGCAAGTGTTTTTTGTTTTTTTTAACCAATCTAGTTTACATTGAGGCTTTAAATTATACTGCCGTTGCGTGGGCTCTTACACATTGTTTTGCCTGTCAGGGTTTTTGTCTGCCAACTTATGTAGAAATATATTAATTTTGAATGTTGAAAATACAAAAAGAATAACCTGCTTCAATTTTCTTTTCTTACATCCCTACCCACACAACTTTTACTTCTGCTGCTTTTAAGATAGAGCTTTGTCATATAGTGTTGCCAAACCAAAACAAGCCTTATAGAGAAATACTCCGTTATATCACAACAGAGTTGATTATTTGTGCCGAGTATTGGCAAAGGTGTTATTCCAACCTATATTTCGGCACAAGAGCTTCTTTCCTGCACAGGTCTGTAATAAATGCTGTGCAAAAAATAAACTTGATTATAGTTCTTTCCAACCTTTGTTTTGTAGAAAGCAGCCTTTCTAGATTAGAAACACCTTGGCGCTGCTCTTGTTGTTATTTCCCTGAGGTACAGGGGCTTAAGGAAAACTCCTGCTGAGTAAAATGGAAAAACAAAACATATAATAAGCTGACTAACTTCCAGGGTTTCTCAATAATTGCGTTCAAACCATTGTAGGCCTGACAACCTCAAATATACCAACAACACATTCTACTTTAATCCTTGTCGTATGGGTTATTTAGTTCTTCATTTTCAAACCTTATTTTTGTTTTATGCACACACCAATTCCACATGAACGAGTCAAATTCTTATATTGAAGATGAGAAATTATTTGGACATTGTTAGTTAATTTTCTAGTGATGTTTTGTGGTGCAGAAAGAGTCAGAGAACTTTTTGATAATATTTTTTGATAAAACATTTTCTGCACGACTTTTATCTAAAGGGTACAAAACAAAATCAGAGCATTAGTAGCATCTGTAGTACTCTCTTTATCTCCTTTAGTGGAAACAATTTTTCACAACAAAGTTTCAGAAACCAGGGTAACATCTTCACAACACTCAGCTGACTGCTAAATATTATGGCTCCAGCAAAGCAAATCTCACCAAGCAGCTACACTCTCCATGCCAATGCATACAGTGCCATGGTCAGTCCCCTCAAACATAGAGATCAGTATGTACCGGTGTCCCGACTGGGAGAAGCACACAAACCTCCAAACTGCATAGACTGGTTGACTAGGGGGCAGTTGTGAGTTATTTAGGCTGCAGTTTAAATTCAATGTGTTTTCCATCCTTTCAAAAATAAACCCAGGCATCGTATTTAACAATGAGGATGACGATGTCGAAGCGTAGAAGGAGGAAGAAAAACCAAGAACAACAGTTAATAGGTTTTAAAATCACAAAAACCAACACATAGGAACAATTTATTTAAAAACAAATCAGGCTTCAGATACTTAACAGTGATTTACTTACAGTTGTCAGGGAAACAAACTAATTTAACATTTTCTGCAAAAGATTCCCTCTGACTGTTCTGTTGAATGTGGAAACATTGCTCTGTGCCAGATTGAACGTTTCCTGCAGGATGGCACATTCGATAATTCATAACACTCCCTACAGAAACCCTACTTAACTGCATTTTATCATGTTGTTGATAAGTCCTAAATTGAAAGTCACGTTGGTAAACTGATAGTGTAGGTGCAGAGACCTCCCGTGAAAAAAAAACAAATCGGAACTAAGAGCGCTATGTCACAACAGCATTCATGCTGCAATTTAAATTTCTCGCTCCACTATCCAGCGATGTATAAACTGGTTTTTGCCTGTTATGAAGGGGTCCTAACAGTTACCGTATCTACAGAGGCAGAATCTGAGAGAAGAAACCAATCAGTTCTTAGTCTTTGCAGCATTTTGCCTTCTCAGCTTTTTACTGTCCTGTTGCGGACCCTCAGGCACATTAACAAGCTATAACACACAGACACATCTTTTCTCACTATTGTAATCAGACCCTTGAGTGAGGTCCTTGTTAGCTGATGCACAATAAGCTCCAGTGTAATGAAGTGTAAACCAGATAGGAGGGATCTCTAAGGGGGGGTTAGATGAATACGACCAGCAGCCTCGGAGAGCAGTGGAGAACTCAATGCTAATGTTGTTAGCCACGAGGTCATTCCATTCTGTCTCACTCCTGCTCAGTTTATCAGCACTTAATAATGTGAAGGATGTAAGGGCAGAGTGTTAAAAGTGAGGATCACCCTTAAGTGTGATAACTCTTCGAGCATGAATAAAGTGAGAAGTGGGTTTAAAATGAATACATTGTTTGATTTCTGCATTGCTAGAACAGACCTGCTCCTCCTTACAACCTCATGCTGTGTGGCAGTTTAACCTCTTTGTGGGAAAACGTATTTTCTCTCTGTTCATTAACAGTCTAATTGTTCATTCTGCCTGAAGACGTCTCCCTCTGCTGCTCACTAGTTCAGCTCATCCTATTGCTGCTGATGAGCATTTTATGTGCAAGAGGCCAGCTTTCTTTAGCCCTATTTTACACTTTTAATTTAACCAGAATTGCAGAATTGATTTTTATTTCCAATCAATGACTGTAATTTGCAATTTAATTTCCCTGTGAAAATGCATAATCATTGTCACTCATTGCAGCAGGTTTTGAGAAGACACAAAAGGCATTCATACCCAGCCATCCCATATGTTAACTTGTTTGCATCCATTATGATGCATATATAATACATTACCTTCTGGTAACTCCAGAGAAAGTGCTATCCCTTGATAGCTCTTTTCTGATTGTCATATGAAATGGACCTGATGTGTTTGCTTGCACGTCTGTGCACAAACACACAAATTAACCCTTCACATGTTTCTCTTTTAGCCAACGCTGGGGCCTGTTATCCTAAGCAAGGTAACTCATGGGGCAAATGGCTTCCTGCTCTTTTGTCCCATCTTAAGTTAATTGTTATTCCAGTCACATATTTTATGTGTATCCATCTCCTTCCGCCTGTCTTTGTTCTCTTCCTGTCTGCCTTCCACCTTGGGCTGTATTGCCTGTCAGATAGAGCCCTGATAAAAAGGCCACATGCTGTCGGAGGGACGGGAGTCCTTAAAATGGACAGAAGGAACAGAGAGATAGTGAGAATATGTAAAGAAAGTGTCAGCGGGTGACAACTGACAGAGGGAATGATGGGCACAAGTTGGTGAGGAAAGCAAGACAGATTAATGATAGAAATTATGTAACTATTCCTACATGTTCCCACCTGACTTTCAATCACTTTAATGTCAAAAATGTTCTCTTTGCCTGTTTCCTAAGTAAAAAATGAAATCCATTTAAAGACAAACAGGCATATCCGAACGGAATAACCTCCAAGACAAATTCAGTTGGAAGTCCTGTCTTTGATCTATTGCGGAAGTACTTTACTTTTCTCATTTTTCTTCCCCCTTAGAACTTGAAATCAATAATTCTGCAAGAAACTGCTCAGTCCTGGTGGCAAATAGTCTAACATCCCATCTTCTTTCTCTCTCTCCTGTCTCCTCTGTGCCGTTTTTCCACTCTGCTTCCCCTTGCTTCACTTGTTTCTACCTATCTGTGTCTGCTGTGTGTATGTATGTATCCACCCTGAAATGTTTCTGGATGCGGATTTTGGTGGCGATTCCCCTCTTATCCATCCACTTCCACCCTCTTTCCTCTTATCTCTTACCTCTTTCTTCCTTTTCCTTATCCGTCCTTCCCCTCCTCCATCCTCGTCCCTTAGATCCTGAGCATGGCGGCAGTCACATGATCTCCACAGATGACTTGGAGTATCCACGGGAGTACAGGACGCTGGGAAACAGCGGCCGGCGCTTCTCCAATGTTGGCTTGGTGCACACATCGGAGCACCGCCACACCGTCAGTGCCGCACAGAGCCTGGAGGCCCTGACCAACCTGCACAAGGCTGACATGGAACGAAAGAGGGATGCCTTCATGGATCACCTGAAGAGTAAATACCAACAGCAGCAGCAACAGCAGCAGCAACAGCAGCAGCAGCAGCAGCAGCTGCAGCATCCCCATCATAGCCCCCACCACAACCCACCATCACCCTCACCCTCTCACACCAGCACGAGGGGCTCATCAGAAAGATCTGCTAGAGAACAGGTAATAAAATGTGTTTATTAAGAAAGAATTTTTTCACTGATGCCCTGATAATTTTTTTTATAATTTTAACTTGTTTCATCATGCAGATACAAAAGTATCTACGTTTTCAGTTATTTCCTGGTGCACTATTGGCAGCTTTCTAGCTGTTAGTGACTGAAGCTTAAAGTCTAACAGTAGCCCAATCTGAAGCACACAAAACAGGCTTGGACTGGGCAGTTAAAGCAACTGTTTTTAGTAAACATGTTTGGATTCAATCAAATCAGGGTTCTGATCTTGGCTGTTTCAGAACCTGTTGTCAGCCACACCCTAGAGAGTTGTCAGTGTAAAATGTGCTTGGACAGTGTTTTAAAATGTGCAGCCCTTCACCAATGCATGACTTTTCCCTAACGATCTAAGTGTTACCCATCCTTTGGAATGATGCTTGCAGAGAAAGAGAGACTGTATTGGCTGCTGCACCTTCCTGCCTGTCTTTGTCTGCTCTGCCCACTGTCATTATAGGGCAGGCTGCCAAGAATGCAACTGTAAAATAAAAAATATTATTTGTGAAAGTTTGAAGCATAGCCCTAAAGGGATGTTTTCATTAAGACCCAGAACAGTCTTCTGGAACGTTTATTTACCCTTATGGTTATTTTTTTGAGAATTTCCACTGTGAAATTTTAAAACAGGACCATTATTCCGCAGATGTTTTGCAGGCAGCTCGAATGGGGACTTGCTAAGCAGCTGAAAGTAAGGAAAGACACTCCCATTGTGGAAATACTATCCATGATTTTCATAAAACTATAACAGATGACCACAGTCAATGGAAGAAATTAACTATAATACATTTAAAAGGGACTTTCCCCACATACATTTCTATGTTGAGGCAAAAGGAGAGAAAGCTCTCGTTACTGTGATTTTACTATTTGTGCCTGAGAACATAAATGGTTTGAAACCTTAAATATTATTTTAAATGAATGATTTACTTCCCTGCAGACAGTTGTAAACAGATGTCACTGATGCTTGTTTTTACCCTGGTAAGCACTGTGGAAACACATCCCCACAGTATGATGTTGCCACCACCATGCTTCACATATATGATGTTTGGTGTTCAGGCCAAAAAGCCCCATTTTGTTTCTCCAGGTCTGACAATCTTTAAGGCACGTTGCTGCAAAATTAAAGCAGGCTGCTATGCCCCTCTGGCCACTTAGCCATAAAGGATATATGGCTAAGTATATAAGGATTAGTGGAGTGCGTAAGCAATGGTTGGCCTTCCGAGTCGTTCTCCCATCTCCACAAGGGGACAGCTCAATCTTAATGACTATTGGGTTCAGCCTTATTTAGAAGGGGCTGGGTGGTTGCAAATGTTTTACATTTAAAAATAATGGAGATCACATTTAATGTGGCATAAATGTGTCCTTCCCCAGATTTGTGCTGCGATACAGTCCAGTCTCAGAGGTCTAAGGGAAATTCCTTCGACGGTTTGTGTCTTCCACTCAAGTTCATATCAAACTTGCCACAAATGGACTTAAACAAAATTGCAGAAACTGATCAGTGCAAAAAGGATGAGTGTCATAGTATAAATGAAAAGTGTTTTCTCATATCATTATTATTATTATTCTGTTTAATACATTTGTCAAAAAAGGTCAATTGTTTTTCACTTTGTCATCGAGTGTCCCATAGCTCTTATAAATGGTGAGTGCATTTTAAAGCTAATGAGTTATCAATTTACATTACAATGATTTTTATGTTGTATCAGTCTGGAGCTCAGTATCGGCAAATACCTGTTGTTAAATCACTCAGATCGGAATTGGGGACAAAAGAACCCAAATGGGGACATCCCTAATTTCATGCAAAGCCTTACCATCAGGGGCAAAACTGTTTCCTGTGAGGTGAAGGAAGACAAATTTAAACATTTTAATGTAGTTTATTTAAGAACCAGTTTCATAGTTTATTTCCCTGCAGCCAACTTGCACACAGCGCACTGTACTCTGCCTGTGTAAGCGCTGCTGCTGTATGTAAATTTGGAAAAATTCAAGCGTAATAATGTGACAAAAAAGCACTTGAGGGAAGAGAAGAAAGAATGAAAGGGATTGTGAGAGAGACAGCGGTGTGTGAACGACAGGTGGAGTCCTGGTTACCATGGGAACCACTCCCATATAAGTCATGGAGGGATATCGCATTGCAAAGGTCAGGCTTGTTTGGAAAAGGAAGAATTAGATTATATTGGAAGGACAGCATGGAGAGTGGACAGACCCTTGAGTGACAGAGTATCTGGGGGGAGGTGGTTGCAGAAGCCAGTCAATCAGTCAACTAACCAACTAACTAGCACTAGCGGGAACCGACAGCCCATCTGTGAAGGAGTTAATCGGCTCGTGTTGTAATGAATTAAATAAAAAGAGTTTCCGCCGCATGTACAATTGTAGAGCGAGACGGGGAAAGAGAGGGACTGAGTGAGGACGAGGGAGGTTTTGAGAGAAGCAGAGTGAGGGAGAAACGGGCAAACAAAAAAATGCGCTGAGGATTTTCTGCACCTGATGGACAGTCTGGGGTGACTGGAGTGTTTGACAGGCACAGGTGCTCTGCAGGTGAGATTTAACTAGGAGCTGTTACAGAGAAGTGCAAATGTGAGCGTGTGTGTGGGATAAGGTTGTGCCGGCTGGGATTAGACTCCACACCTGTTATGTTTGTTGTGGTTGTTGTAGTGACAGAATGCATATGCCTCAGCAGACAGAATCCTAGAGCCGACGAAAGCCGAGGGGACGATAGTAAAAGCCGAGCACAGAGCTTTTTTGTGTCTCGTTCTGAGTGTAGGGTTAATTGTGCAGATATCATCTACTACATGTACTGGAGGTTGGGGGGGGGGGGGGATGACGACATGAGAAAGAGGGAAGGAGGAGGGGAAGTAGTAAAGGGTCTGCTTTACATGCAGGTCAGGTAATGCAGCGCTCCACTCTTTGAGGCTACGTTTCTCCATTGCACCCGCATGCACGTGTCTGTGACAGTGTTTAATTGTGCAAATGATTTCAAAATTTTAGAACTGAGAACTTCATTTGACTCCTGCAGTCCATATATAATTTGACATCTTAAACAGATCTCTTTAACTGTCTGCCAGAGGCAAAAAATGATGTAACAACATGTACATTTGAGCTTTTTTGTAGATTCATAACAGAGTGTAAAACAAGTTGTTAAATGTACTCCTTGGATAGAAAACCTGCTTTAATCGCAGAAATGGTTGTCAGAAAGGAAAGAGAACATCATAGGGGTAACATATCTAAATAAACCCTGTCCAGTTTGCTTTTGTAGTATTTGCAACTCAAAGTCCAAGCTCTGTTTATCTGCTTCTGTCAGCAAAGCAACGGGCAAAAATGATTAGATGTGTTTACCTTAGAACCACAAGTGAGCCTTATTTATGCAACAGGCACTCACAAAGACAGTTACACTAAACCACAAATCTCTTCCACACCATTAAAGCTGGTCCCTCAGAATTATTTTGTCTTGCAGGAAAAACAAAATCATAATTAGCGTCTAAACAAGTGAACTGCATTTATTTACGACATTTATCCAAACGGTGCCCCTGAGCTACTAGCAGACGTAGAGACTTTCAGTGATAAAACTTGCTGGTTATGTTAAATTTGACCAGATAGTCAAGGCCAGTTCACTTCCACAATGGGAAGAACTTATGATTAGTTTGTCCCTGACACTGACCCACTTTACCAATGACCTATTACCCCCAAAGTAACCTCTCCGTAGAGAACATGCAATCATTAACACATTTATCCATCTAGTGGGTTTCTAAATAGCTTATCAACACACACTGGGCTAGTGCTTCAAGAGCATAGAAAGTAAATGTTTATATTCAGCAACAAAAAATAACTCCAGCTGGCAGGAATAAATATATTTTTCACATTGTCACATCAAAGCATTGTTTTTCATTTTAGCTGCTAACATCTCTCAGGAGTCATTTATATGCAAAAGGAGAGAGGAAGCATGGGTTTACTTTTTTCCTTCTGCATGTCCTTTTCTTCTTTGGTAGAACGATTATATGCCTACATGTCCAGATACAGGGGTTGGACAATGAAACTGAAACAAACACCTGGTTTTAGACCACAATAATTTATTAGTATGGTGTAGGGCCTCCTTTTGTGCCCAATACAGCGACAATTCGTCTTGGGAATGACATATACAAGTCCTGCACAGTGGTCAGAGGGATTTTAAGCCATTCTTCTTGCAGGATAGTGGCCAGGTCACTACGTGATACTGGTGGAGGAAAACGTTTCCTGACTCGCTCCTCCAAAACACCCCAAAGTGGCTCAATAATATTTAGATCTGGTGACTGTGCAGGCCATGGGAGATGTTCAACTTCACTTTCATGTTCATCAAACCAATCTTTCACCAGTCTTGCTGTGTGTATTGGTGCATTGTCATCCTGATACACGGCACCGCCTTCAGGATACAATGTTTGAACCATTGGATGCACATGGTCCTCAAGAATGGTTTGGTAGTCCTTGGCAGTGACACGCCCATCTAGCACAAGTATTGGGCCAAGGGAATGCCATGATATGGCAGCCCAAACCATCACTGATCCACCCCCATGCTTCACTCTGGGCATGCAACAGTAACTCTCTCGGATGTGGGGAAAACAGTAAAGTTGGACTCATCAGAGAACAATACATGTTTCACATTGTCCACAGCCCAAGATTTGTGCTCCTTGCACGATTGAAACTGACGTTTGGCATTGGCATGAGTGACCAAAGGTTTGGCTATAGCAGCCTGGCCGTATATATTGACCCTGTGGAGCTCCCGACGGACAGTTCTGGTGGAAACAGGAGAGATGAGGTAGACATTTAATTCTGCCGTGATTTGGGCAGCCGTGGTGTTATGTTTTTTGGATACAATCCAGGTTAGCACCCGAACATCCCTTTCAGACAGCTTCCTCTTGCGTCCACAGTTAATCCTGTTGGATGTGGTTCGTCCTTCTTGGTGGTATGCTGACATTACCCTGGATACCGTGGCTCTTGATACATCACAAATACTTGCTGTCTTGGTCACAGATGCGCCAGCAAGACGTGCACCAACAATTTGTCCTATTTGAACTCTGGTATGTCACCCATAATGTTGTGTGCATTTCAATATTTTGAGCAAAACTGTGCTCTTATCCTGCTAATTGATCCTTCACACTCTGCTCTTACTGGTGCAATGTGCAATCAATGAAGGATGGCTACCAGGCTGGTCCAATTTAGCCATGAAACCTCCCACACTAAAATGACAGGTGTTTCAGTTTCATTGTCCAACCCCTGTACTTCTAACGTCAAAATACAATAGAAGGAACAACTGGCTTTCTTGTTTAACCAACCATTACATGAGGGCTGTTACAGTTCAAAATCCCCCACTATTACTGTACTATAATTATAAAATGCTGTAGATACTTTCCAGACTTATCCTGTTATAAAACAGCTTATATGAATCCAGCAAATGAAGAGTGATCAAGATCGCACAAGAAGCAGCTTGGCAGATAAACCTTGATGTCAGAGTGAGCTTGTTGAGACTGTTGGACTATAATTACATATATGGAGAAGCTACTCTTAGCATAAACATTTTTGTCAAACTTTGGGGGCTCTTTATTTCAGTGTCATTGAAAACTCTACTTGTGTCTCCTAACACTGATATTGTAATATGTATGTCAGGAAAGTATCTAAAAAGTGATATCTAACTTTTCTTCTGTTTTGATCTGAAGTCATTTTATGCAATTTTGCTATATTCTGTATAGTACTGCTCCAAGCTGCAAAATGAAAACAACCATCAACCAATACAGATAAATCAGGAACACATCTAAATACCAAAACTGTTAGTATAGCTGTTTTCACTAATCCACTGCAGCAGGAAAGGTACTAGGCATGAGTTTCTCCTAAAGCATCAATCTGAGAATATATTTAATGAACAGGATTTCCTGCTTCAAGGTCTTAACATAAAACAACAAGACTTAATGATTTGTACCTTTCTTGCTCAATTAAAACATTTCTCAGTTGCCTATTTTTTGTGGAAAAAAAGACTGTTAAATTTACTGTTAAATTTAATTTTCTTTACGTAATAATTTAATAAACACCAACGACTCATCATAAATATGTATTTTTTCTAATTTATAGAATCATAAATAAAAAAGAAAATAATTTTACAAGTTTGTTGTTTTCTTGCCCAGAAACTTAATATAGAGGTAAAACCTGTACTGAAACCTATAGGTGGAAAAAGGGTGCAGTTGAAGATTGTCTTGAAATAAGAGAGACCAAATGTTTGTCCACCAATTAGAGAGTTTAACCTACGCCTTCTTCAGAAACGTTTAACAATAGCCTTACAGTCTCAGAGACAGTTGTGATTGAACAGACTATTTAAAGTGTTAAGCCAGTCATTATGATACTGTACCCCTCAAACAGATTTCTCTGTGCTGCCTTTCTATCCATCATACCACTATGCTAACACCATGGTATCACATCTGCACTGGTATTTCCTTTCAAAATCTCTCAAGTTGCCGTTGTTTATGAAGGCAATCTGGGATTTAGTTGAAACTACATTAAAACTGACAGTGAGTAAGGGAAACCCACCGACTATCATAAAGACGTGCCTATCACTATTTCTATTAATTCCAACTCAAGGTATTGCGCACTTTGCAGAAGGGAGGCTGACTTCAGTGAATATTGCCTGCAGATAAGAATGAGAAGGTAGAGTTGGAATTACGATTGAAATTTGTGAATTCTACTTAATCTTTTGGTAATATTGCATGCCATTGTCTTAAGATATTTCTGGGCCAGCAGTGGCTCAGTGTGGTTTTAACTTTATAGTTATTATGGCCTATTCTAAGTCTTATTTCCAAACAGCAACAAGGGCAAATGGGCAGATGTTTGGTGCAGCAGCAGTGCTGCAAATTAGCAGGTCAGGCTTTGAGGTTGTGATGAAGAGTGAGCAGCAGGTGGAAGGAGATTGGAAGAAACCCGAGAGCAAGAAGGGGGCAAAGTGGTTGTTTGCCTGTGGTGAAATCTGGGAGAAGCCAACGTTGCAACAACAGAATGGGCTGCTATTTTATTTGATTTTGCTCTTTTCATTTATAACAGCACAATCTTGTTTCAGGTTTTCAGTAACCGGATGCCTACAAAACACAGTCATCACCTCCATTATCAACCAGTCAATACTTGTGTTTTCCACAGATGCTCTAAATTAACCTGTCAACAATATTAATCCATGTTGAAGATTAGCAAAATAGTCAGGAACAGCATGTTACATTTCAACTAAGGTTGCATTTCCTGCCCTTTCCACTGCTTGTGTATCTTGTTTTTCTTTTTTATTTATGCTCTTCAATGATTCTTGAGGTAGTAATTATTTTTTCTTTATGTCTTCCTTCTTGCTGATTTTGTCCTTTGTGAAACTCCACAGCAACAACCCAACTACTGGAGCTTTAAGGTTAGTGCTGCTTGTCTAAGTGCATTTGTCATTCGTCCGTTTTGTGCTTGTTTACGTCTATGGCATCACGTCCAGCCACCCACTGCTCTTCCTTCACACATCTTTTAACTTTCTGGACAGTGCCTGTGTGCGACTGCGGCGTGTGTGGTGGCAGAGATGTCAAGGGTGAAAACAGCTTAAACGTCTCCATATCCATTTAAATGGTGGAGGACCATTCTCTATGGACTCATGACACCTCCGATAGCTGGCATTACTGGCTAGAAACTTGTGACCCTACCTTGGTTTCTACTGGCAGAGATAGAAAGGAGACATTTTAGATGTGCCTTCATGAAATGCTTTTAAATTGGGAGAGATGGGTCAGGGTTACGTCCAAAAACACAATGTTTTAGTAGATAAACATGAATCTAAGAACTTAAGAGTTTTCATCTGATTAATTGATGATCAGATCTGAAGTAAAATAAAATGACAAACTAGTAAAACCATAGCTGCCACTTATTTCGTATGACTGAAAAATACATATTGAGCTTAATTAATTGTAAGGTCCAAAAAGGCTCTGTAATGTCTTTTAAAAAAATAAGACATATCAAAACCTAAGGATATGCAGGTACAGGTCCTTCTCAAAATATTAGCATATTGTGATAAAGTTCATTATTTTCCATAATGTCATGATGAAAATTTAACATTCATATATTTTAGATTCATTGCACACTAACTGAAATATTTCAGGTCTTTTATTGTCTTAATACAGATGATTTTGGCATACAGCTCATGAAAACCCAAAATTCCTATCTCACAAAATTAGCATATCATTAAAAGGGTCTCTAAACGAGCTATGAACCTAATCATCTGAATCAACGAGTTAACTCTAAACACCTGCAAAAGATTCCTGAGGCCTTTAAAACTCCCAGCCTGGTTCATCACTCAAAACCCCAATCATGGGTAAGACTGCCAACCTGACTGCTGTCCAGAAGGCCACTATTGACACCCTCAAGCAAGAGGGTAAGACACAGAAAGACATTTCTGAACAAATAGGCTGTTCCCAGAGTGCTGTATCAAGGCACCTCAGTGGGAAGTCTGTGGGAAGGAAAAAGTGTGGCAGAAAACGCTGCACAACAAGAAGAGGTGACCGGACCCTGAGGAAGATTGTGGAGAAGGGCCGATTCCAGACCTTGGGGGACCTGCGGAAGCAGTGGACTGAGTCTGGAGTAGAAACATCCAGAGCCACCGTGCACAGGCGTGTGCAGGAAATGGGCTACAGGTGCCGCATTCCCCAGACCTGGGCTACAGAGAAGCAGCACTGGACTGTTGCTCAGTGGTCAAGGGCACTATCAAGGGCAGGGTCAATGCAGCTAGCTATCAGGAGATTTTGGAGCACTTCATGCTTCCATCTGCTGAAAAGCTTTATGGAGATGAAGATTTCGTTTTTCAGCACGACCTGGCACCTGCTCACAGTGCCAAAACCACTGGTAAATGGTTTACTGACCATGGTATCACTGTGCTCAATTGGCCTGCCAACTCTCCTGACCTGAACCCCATAGAGAATCTGTGGGATATTGTGAAGAGAACATTGAGAGACTCAAGACCCAACACTCTGGATGAGCTAAAGGCCGCTATCGAAGCATCCTGGGCCTCCATAAGACCTCAGCAGTGCCACAGGTTGATTGCCTCCATGCCATGCCGCATTGAAGCAGTCATTTCTGCCAAAGGATTCCCGACCAAGTATTGAGTGCATAACTGTACATGATTATTTGAAAGTTGACGTTGTTTGTATTAAAAACACTTTTCTTTTATTGGTCGGATGAAATATGCTAATTTTGTGAGATAGGAATTTTGGGTTTTCATGAGCTGTATGCCAAAATCATCCGTATTAAGACAATGAAAGACCTGAAATATTTCAGTTGGTGTGCAATGAATCTAAAATATATGAATGTTAAATTTTCATCATCACATTATAGAAAATAATGAACTATATCACAATATGCTAATTTTTTGAGAAGGACCTGTATATCACACATTTTCATTTGACGATAAAATCTGATCATTTTCTGGTATTTAGTTGTTTTAATTTTTTGCCACTGAACTCTAAAGTTTAGTTTAGCGCCTTGCACACCATGGTACTATAAATTGACGATTTCTTAGCCACACAATATTGTTTTGTTGATTTTTTTTGGCAGTTCACTTAAAATTGTGTGATTATTCGGAAAACAGTGAGATCTTTATATTGACATCAAAGGTGCTGCAACACAGATAGAATTTACCATAAAAACAACCAAGATGCCTTAGTGGGGAGTAAATTTAAGGATATTTGTTGTCATACACAAGCTGTTTTGACACCTTTAATATTTGCACTTCTTCCTACAAAGTTTTCTTTCTAATCAGTAAAGCTGCAGAAAGCCACGTCCTACTTCAACATCCCACCAGCTGTAATCTAAGCTCAGCTTTCCACTCTTGGTCTTAGCTAGAGTCCTGGGAGATTAAACAAAGGCTATACCTAATCACTGTGGGGTCCCTGGAAGAAAATCTTTAAAAAAATGTCTCTTTTTGTCCAGTAGCATAATCTCACACAAACATATTTAGTAAAATCATATTTTTAATTTGAGTACATTTATTCATTGGGGGAAACAATCCCACACTAAAGATTTATTGTTTCTTATATTTATTTTATGCACACCAGGCATTTCTGCTGTACTTTGTACAGTCACTTTTTGTCATTTGCAAATAATTGTTAGTTTTTTACTAAAACTTCTAAAGATAAGAGTAGAGAAGTAATGTTATCTTTTATTACTTTTCTTTCTTGACAGCTTCTCTGCATTATACAGAGTCACAAGCCCTTTCTTATGATCTCTTCTGTTCATCCCATAGACTTTCTGTAAGATTTAGATCTGGTGACTGAGATGGTCATGGAAGAAGTTTCATTTAGTGTCTGGTGAGACATTGCTGTGTTGATTTTACCATGTATTTAGACAATTATTCTGATGAAAGACCTAGTGACGACCTGTTTTCAGTTTCCTAGCTGAAGCCACCAGACTGACAGAGTTTATGGTGCCTTACACCCAAGCAAAGTTCTTAGGACCTTTGGAAGATGAACATTTTTTGGCGAAAAGCTAAATCTTATCTCATCCGATCAGTTAAAGACTTGGTTGAGTTTAGCAAGCCCTGCATGTTTGCTATGGTGATGGTGGGTCAGAAAATGCTTTGTACCAAACAATAAATTGGCAAATGACTTAAAGAGGTTTAAGTTCTCCAAAAGTAAGCTTTAGAGACCTTTTTGACCATCTAACCCTTAAATAGTTATTTTCAATGTGTGTGGCAGCAAAGTAAAATTGACTCTGCATCCAGCCCTGTTTAGCAAAGTTCCAATTGTTTAACCTTTTTAATAACTGCTCTGACTGTAGATATAAGGTCGTTTGGCTCTGTAGCTTGTTTATAGGGATTTCCTATTCAGATCAGATCACTGGACGCATGGAATCAATAGGATGTTCATTTGTCTTTCCCAGCTTGAAGAAAGGCTGACAGATATGGGCCTATGCATCATCTCATTCTTATAGTTTAGTCTGGACTTATTTTAAATCTTATTGGTAAACAAGGACAGATGTGGGGACATACATTTTCCAATGTGCAGTTGTCCTGGCCTATATAACTAATTCTGTTCAGAAATCTCAATCATCATCTCGTCTCTTCTTTAAAATGCTATTTTTTTCCTCTCCCTTCACATGCTCCATCAACTTACATTTTACTGGGATCTGGCAGAGCAATCATTTCCATACATTGATGACTCCAGGTCATCTGAAGAGAAATGACTCCATTATTTTGAGGAGGTTTTTTGTCTAGATGATGGGCTACGTAGCTAGAGAAGTTGAGGAGGATTAATTGGACGGTTAAGAGTAAAATGGATGTGAGGTATGGTTATATTAAGGAGTTGTTTCCTCTACATTTCCAAAAGACTGAGAAAGCGCTGACGCATTAGGATAGGAGACACAAGCACTGCAAAGAAAGCATGTGGATGAGACTCTGAACCTCTGTCAGCAGAGATTGAGGCAAAGGCAGAAAAGTTGTCATCAATCATCTCAGTGAGAATCAGAAACGAGATTTTATAGTGATAGGAAAGAACAAGTGACTAAAGTAGTGTAAAAGGTGTGTGAGGGAGACATAACTAGGGACAAAGACAAACAGAAGCTTTAAAAGAAGACAAGGATATCATTAGCAGGAGAAATGGAACAAGCTGGGCATCAAAATAGTGGAGGAGAAGTGGACAAAGTGAATTATTTGCAATTTTAACCAGTTAAAGTAATACCCTGGAACCAGAGAGTTCACACACATAAAGCTGTGTGACATTTCTCTTTTTAGTCTTGCTGAAAGGGAGAGGAGATTAGAAGCGGAGACTGCCTCCATCCATCATGTCTTGAACCAGCCTCTGGACCCAGACTGCTGTGGAGTTCATCCACAGCGTTTCACCTGCTTGGAGAAACCTGTATCTTCAGCCATGCCATGTACTAAAGAAGACAGTGCTGTATCTCCATTACCGCACAATAAAACAACAGACAGTAATAACCCTGTCTGCCTCTCCACAATCAAGTTGAATCAATAATGATTACCTCAGCATTATCATTTGCAATTTGCAGGTTCTGGATATAGAGTAAAACATATGTCTTGTACAGTGTTTAACACTGATCAGTACATGTCGGGATGACGGATTTACCCCACAACATGTAAAATGATACTCCAGAAACACCAAACAAGCCGATTATCGTTTTTAGCAGCTGTATGTTGAATTTTTTTGGAAATTATGGGAGCATTTTGACCATCAGCAAAACCACTCCTCAGATGACAGCTGCTCTGACACAAAATTAGAATTCCAGGGAGCAACTCTGGTTCCATTTTTTGCGTAGTCTGTACAGTGAAAATAAGGCATAAAAAAGAACATTTAATTGACTCTGAAGACTTCATATGTTTCATCACATCATGTCCGCAGTACTGTAGAAATTGTTAGATTTAGTCTGTTTTATGATTTTTTGTCATGTGTCTTTATGATCACACAAAAATAACCTGAGTAAAAACACAGAAGCTGTTTTTAATTAACAATTCATCTCAAAGGAAAAAGCTATCTAAACCTATTCAGTTCTGTGTGTGAAAGTACACATGCCAACAGCTGTCAATTAGTATTTTAGATCGCTTCTGACTAACAGAATTGTTTTAATTCAGCCATTTTGGAGGGCTTTCTAACAGAAGCACACTATGTAGGTTCATCCCACAGGGTATAAATCGGATTTAGGTCTGGATTTTGACTTGGCTACTGAGCAATTCAGAGTTGGACTTGTTGGCATGTTTTGGATCACTGTCCTTCTACCTTACACAAATTCAATTCAATTCAATTCAATTCAAAAATACTTTATTAATCCCAAAGGGAAATTAAATGTTGTTATAGCTCATATTATGAAGGTTTCCTCAAAGAGCCGTTGTAGATGCTGATGGTTGTGGGCAGGAAGGATCTCCTGTAGCGATCCATCTTACAGCAGATCTGAAGAAGCCTCTGACTGAAGACACTCTGTTGTTGTAGGACAGTCTCATGAAGAGGATGCTCAGGGTTCTCCATAATGTTCTTCATTTTATGAAGAATCCGTCTTTCCACAATGATCTCCAAAGGTTCCAGAGGAGTCCCCAGAACAGAGCCAGCCTTTTTTATCAGCTTGTTGAGCTTTTTTAAGTCCCTGGCTCTGATGCTGCTTCCCCAGCAGATGATGGCAGAAGAAATCACACTTTCCACAACAGACTTATAGAAGATATGCAGCATCTTGTTGCAAACACCAAAGGACCTAAGCTTCCTCAAGAAGTACAGTCTGCTCTGTCCCTTCTTGTAGATGGCTTCACAGTTGCATCTCCACTCTAGTCTGTTGTCCAGGTGAACACCGAGGTATTTATACTCCTCCACCACCTCCACTTCTTCCCCCATGATAGAAATAGTTTTTGACTTATTCCTGTTTCTCTTAAAATCTACAATCATCTCCTTTGTTTTAGTCACGTTCAAAATGAGATGATTGTTTCCACACCATGCCACAAAGCGGTCCACCACCTTCCTGTACTCAGCTTCTTGACCATCTCTGATCCACCCCACGACTGCAGAATCATTCGAGTATTTCTGCAGATGACAGGAGTCTGTCTTGTACTGGAAGTCTGAGGTGTACAGAGTGAAAAGGAATGGTGAGAGTACAGTCCCCTGTGGTGCTCCTGTGCTGCTGACTACCTGGTTAGACTCGCAACCCTTCAGTCTCACAAACTGTGGTCTGTTTGTCAGGTAGTCTTTGATCCAGGAGATTGTTGAGGCCTCCACCTGAGTCTTCTGGAGTTTCTGACAAAGCAAATAAGGTTGGATTGTATTAAATGCACTGGAGAAATCAAAGAACATGATCCTCACAGTGCTGCTGGCTTTGTCCAGATGACAGTGGGTTTGTTGAAGCAGGTGTATGATGGCATCTTCAACTCCAACTCCACAGCGATAAGCAAACTGAAGGGGGTCCTGATGGTTTACTGTTTGCTTACTCAGGTGGGCCAACAGGAGTATCTCTAGGACCTTCATGATGTGAGATGTCAGGGCAACAGGTCTATAGTCATTGAGGACTGATGGGTGAGTTTTCTTTGGTACCGGAACAAGACAGGAGGTCTTCCACAACACCGGATCCTTCTTCTGGGCCAGGCTAAGGTTGAAGAGGTGCTGCAGAATCCCACAGAGCTGCACTGCACAGGCCTTCAGGACTCTAGGGCTGACATGATCTGGACCTGCAGCCTTATTCCTATTCAGTCTCTCCAGTTGTCTCTTCACCTGACTTCTTGAGACACACAGGTGGAAGGGGGAAGCAAAGGAAGTATCAGCATCTTCTGATATGGTTGAAGGCAAACATGTAGAAGCAGAAGGGTCTAGGGCTGAGGTGGAAGATAAAAAATGTGAGGTGTTACTGGACAGCTGTGGGTCCTGTGGGTCAAAGGAAGGTGGAATGTCTGTTTGGCTGTGAGCAGGAGAGGAGGATGCGAAGCTTGTTTCTGAACTGAACCTATTGAAGAATGTGTTCAGTTCATTGGCTCTGTCCAGACCTCCATTGGTCTGATCATCCTTTTGCTTGAAGCCTGTGATCTTCTTCATCCCTGTCCACACATCTCTGATATTGTTTTGCTGGAGCTTGCTCTCCAGCTTCTTCTTGTACACCTCCTTGCTGTCTCTTATCTTGACTTTAAGTTGTTTCTGTAAACTCCTCAATAATTATCTGTCTCCTTCTCTGAAGGCTCTTTTTTTCTTGTTAAGCAGGTCCTTCAGGTCACTGGTGATCCAAGGTTTGTTATTGGGGAAGCATCTCACGGTTCTGGTGGGGATGATGTTATCCACGCAGAAGTTTATATAGTCGGTTACACACTCAGTCATGGCATTGATGTCCTCTCCATGTGGCTGGCACAGTGCGTCCCAGTCTGTAGCCTCAAAGCAACCTTGCAGAGCTTCTTCAGCTTTCTGTGACCATTTTCTCACAGTCCTCTTTATTACAGGTTGCCTCTGAACAAGGGGCTTATATTTCGAGCAGAGAAAGACAAGATTGTGATCTGATTTGCCTAGCGGAGGTCTTGCTGTAGAGATGTATGAGTCCTTGACATTTGCATAAAACAAATCCAATGTTTTGTTTTCTCTGGTAGAGCAGCTGACAAACTGTTGAAACGTTGGAAGTGTAGCAGAGAGTGAAGCATGGTTAAAATCACCAGAAATTGCCACAAAAGCATTGAGGTTTTTTGTCTGTAGCTTAGCAACAACTGAGCTGATGGCATCACATGCAGTGTCGGCAACAGCGGAAGGTGGAACATAAACTGTTGCCAAAGTAACACTGGTGAACTCTCTGGGTAAATAATATGGACGAAAACTTACTGCCAACAGTTCAATATCTCGACTGCAGAGATGACACTTCACAGTTACATGTCCTGGATTACACCATCTGTTGTTCACAAGTACTGCCAGTCCACCTCCTTTACATTTGCCACTCCTCTTTAAATCTCTGTCTGCTCGTATGGTTAAAAAGCCCGGCAGAGAGACGCTGGAGTTGGGGATATGATACTGCAGCCATGTCTCAGTAAAACACATGATACTGCATGCCTGGTACTCTGGCTGGGTCTTTTGTAGGGCTTGGAGTTCATCCAACTTGTTTCCCAACGATCTCACATTGCCCATCATAATCGACGGAAGAGATGGTTTGAACTTCCTCCTTCTCTCTCTTCTCTTAGCTCCTGCTCTACATCCACGGCGTCTCCTTTTCAACTCATCAGGGATTTGGGGTTGTAGTTGAAGTATTATTTGAGCTTTTGAGATATTAATCAGCTGCTCCCGGTTGTAAGAAACAACGCCGTTGCCATGGCAATGCATCATAACAAATGTCCAAAAATAGAAAGTATTAAGAAAAATCCTCCAAGCTGCACAGCATCCGACACTGGAGTGGACAGTCATCCAAAAAAATTCAACTGTATCCACCACCAGAGGAAGAGTTCCCAAAAAAGAATAAATCAGAATCAAAAGTAACAGAGCTACTCCAACTTGCTGCCACCTTGAGCGGCGCAATTTTGTGGCACTGGGAGACTACCACTGGCTACCTGTTAGACCCCAATGACTAATAAAGTTGGCATCTGCTGCAGAGCTAAACTGAAGGGCTGTTTCACTGTTTTAACAAGTCAGGACCACATTTGATCAACTGTAAATCCAAAATTCTTAGGCTGATTAAACCTGTGTTAAATAATGCAACACCAAACAGAGAGCACCCACTTGGCTGTTGGTTCTTTGCTCTACAGTGGAATGAGTGATCAGCTCAAACCAACAGTCAGACTCAGAGGAACAACACAGAGACTCTTTCTACTCGCCGCTTTCTACTTCACACTGATCTGCAGTGGACTACAGAGGTGTGATTACCGACGGAGTTTATTTTATACAGCAAAGTAAACAGACATATCAGGTTACAAATAGGGGTGCTAGACATGTCAGGCAGAGTTCAGAGACAGGAAACAGGAACAGAAATAGCTGTTTCTACTTGCGAGGCCAGCTGCACACAGAATGTTCCAAGGCATAGGCTTCTCAGAAATGCAAACAGAAATACAAGTGAGTGATAATATGTGATAATATATACATTCAACCTAACAGTCCCTCTGTATATCACGAACGAATACAGTCAAATAATAAAATCATAAAAAGAATAATCAAAATATCCTCTGTGTTAGCAAAAAACCCGATAGTCGGAAAAACTGCACATATTCCTATGTTGCAATGACTATCAGGCAGGAAAATACTCACACGACTCCTCCGCCAAGGCAGTCACCAAACGGGTAGAGGGATAAGCAATAGAAATCATAAACAGAAAATGTAAATATATAATGCACTATAATGTTTAAAAATAAGCTGAATATAAGGTAGATATAGTCACAAACTTCCATATGTCATCACTTAAACAGCCTCTTCTTATCAGATTTTTAGCTGTAAGATCATTATGGAGAAGGAATGTAACAGAATTTTATCATTATTTACACTTTGGTGTTTGACACTGAGACACAGTCACCATAGTCATCATCATAGTCATCATCATCATCCACCACAAGAGGAATAGTTCCCAAAAAAGAATAAATCAGAATCAAAAGTAACAGAGCTACTCCAACCTGCTGCCACCTTGAGCGACGCAATTCTAGAAATGTACTTGAAATTAAAGCCAGAAACTGATGGGCAGCCAATGTCCTTCTGGACTTTCTGGTAGAGAGCAGTATTGATCACCTCCTTGATTACAGATAGTCATCCAGGTCCTGAAGCAGCGAAGCAGCCCCCAAAGCAGCACACTACCACCCCCGTGTTTGACTGAGTATGATCCTTTCTAAAATACTGGGTTAGTTTTACACAAGGTGTCAGGAACGGAACCTTTACTAAAGGTTTAACTTTTGTTTCATCAGTCTGCAGAGCATTTTCTAAAAATGAATCAAGATGTTTTTGGGAAATGTGAGACAGGCCTTTATGTTGTTTATGTTCATCAGTGATTGTCACCCTGGAAATCTCCCATGGGTGTCATTTTTGCCCAGTCTCTCTCCTATTGTTGAATCGTGAACACTGAGCTTAAGTCAGGCAAGTCAGGCATGCCATACTTTAGATATTCTGTTAGACAAGTTCCTTTTAAGTGATTTGATTTTTTGTACAGGTGAGTTGGTAATCAGGCCTGGATGTAGCTTGTGGAAATATGTGGTTAATCATAGTTATTATACGATATAGCTTGCAGGGTAAATATACAGTATTTTCACATGGGGCCAGGTCAATTTGAACAGCTTTTTTTTTTTACCTCAAATCAAATCATCGCTTAAAAATTGTCTATGTATTTCCTCACTATCTTTAAAATTTATCTGACAAACGTAAACATTAAGGTGTGTCAAAAAGCTAAAACAGAAGAAATTTGTTATTGGAAATATGGTTTTATACTGTACTAATACATACAAGTATATCCTGGCTTCCCATTTTTGACCTTAAAACATTCTTCTGTGAGGGTGTTTGTGTTTTAATGAGTTAGACCATACATACTAGTGTGTACTAGCACAAGAAACAGGATGACATGGTGGGAGGTTGTATAAGTTTAATGCGGTTTGTTACCTGAGGTCTGCTGTCAGGGCACCTTGTCCCAGTTTCCACTCCATTTGCTTTTATTCTGTTTAAGCTCATCCTGTTCCTTACTTTTCCATCTCATCCATGGTGCATAAAAACTGCAGATTATTCAGTAGCAATCAGGTGCTATTGAAACTGTTTACTACTAGAAAATAAAGGATTTATTGGGGGAAAGGCAGCAGAACCAGTTCCTGGCCTGTCTAATAGTAGCAGATGCATAACCAGTTGGTGTTTTCACATATAAGGTTTAGAATACAAAATTACTGCAGAAAGATACTATCAAAAATCCTATAAGTGGACGCAGAGATATGGAAGTCAGTGATTGAAACAGTTTTTAAAAAGTCAAGCTTAAAATTATGATACATTTGTAATTGAGTTGCACATTTCTAAGAGAATACAGCATCACTCTTAGCTGTTCCTGCACTGTTTTTCTTTTCCTTTCTAGCAGGATCAGAATTTCAAATTTGAGGTTTGCTGACTTTGTGGGAAGCATGTACTTAGATGCTCAATGTTCTGAGTTTCTTTGTTCTTGTCTTTGGAAAAACAAACAAGAGAGTGGTACACAATTTCCTCTTATCTTTTAATTACAAAAGAGCTAACAAAATCATTTTATTATTTATCTTTTCTTTCAGATGGCATTGCATGCTATCTAATGCAAGCCATACTAGTTAAAAATTAATATATTAAATTTTCCTAATATTATCCACCTGTTTGACAGTAAGACCAGAATGTTGCACTTTGCAGTATCTGCTGCGGCCCTGGGATGGTGATGTCTGTTGTTTTTTTCAGTGTGGTCACTGTTTAGATAAATGACCCTATTAGAAAACATGGTGGGGGTTATCTGTCACCATCACACACGTTCCGTTAGTGCTCTAATATCTTTTGCCAACACTATCTCTGGATCCTTCATGTGTGGGTGTGGGACTGAATTATGTATGATGGTGTCAAAAGGCCTCTGACATTATAAAATGAAAACCTGCAGGCAGTTTACCTTGTAAACGTATTGTACATGTTTTTGCAAACATTAGCAGTAAGTGTGCCAATAATTTGCTGTTGAGTAGCTGGATCTAACATACTCTATTGGAAAAACATATTTCTTTTCAAACCTTCCTTATTGACAAAACACAAAGATTCCTGCAGATTTAAAAAAAATGAGGCAGCAACATAGAGTAATATTACGGAACAAAAATAAGACTTAATTGTTTCAGCTTTCAGAGCAGGAGTCCAGTAAGTTTTGAAAAAAAAAAAACAGTACTGTGTTGCAGTTTTTTTAGGGTTCCCACACCATACAAACCTTACATGCATATACATGTGCTCAGAAGAAGAATATGTTTGTCCCAAGCAACTAATTCTCCAATTCATGTGGTAACACAAATCCTTTTATTGCATTTAGTTAAGTGACCCTGAAGAAAATTTGTCCTTACTGCTCTAGTTACTCTCTAGAGCAGTCCACACCATATCAATTCAAGAAAGGTTGGTAAAAATTATCTAGAGGAGGCCAAAGTCCATCCAGCACTCAGAAGAAAAATATATCTGTCAAAAGTGAATGTTTCTCTAGTTTTTTTAAGTAACGTAGTGAACAACTAGTTTTAGTCTAAAGTCCACACCAAAGCAATGCAACAATGGCTGGTAATAATAACAATGGAGGTTAAGGACTGAACTGCTTATTTTTGCACAGCAGAGCACAGAGTTCCCTTGGCTTCTTATAATACGTCAGCAGGGATACATAAGGACAACCCAATAGTTGTGCTAATTGTCTGCCTTTTATATGAGTTTTGCAGAATCTGATAGAGTTTAATAACTGCCAAAGAAATACACTACCAGGCACAATTAGACACAAACAGAGTTATATAAATATAACTCTGTTTGTAACAAGCACCACCTAGGGTTCAAAGAGTGTCACACTAAGTGATTGACCCATTCACTTTTTTAGTCTATTTATTTTATGTTTTTTTTACAGTGGGCAAAGTTAATCTGTTCTGTATGGCCTTTTTTTTTTTTGCATGACTTTCAAGCCAAACAAGAACGATGCCTCTCATTTTCTGACTCAATTAATTTTAAACTGGATGAACATTTTAAAATATTTTGAAATTGAAGCTAAATTAACCAGAACACAAATGCTGATTAAGTGAAGCACCTGCTAACTCATTGCCTTCTCACAACCAAATGTGATTTGTTTTTCTTAATCATCATTATTTGTTTTCATCTTTTAAGCAGCTCTGTGACTGCATAATCAGGCATCATGTCCATATTAACATATACACTCTGTCAATGGTACTTGCTCATTTTTAGGTAGGAAATGTATTCATTCTTTGTTCTCTGGTGATGGTTGCTGAAGAATGGTAGATTCAAGATACGGTAAAGCCCATTAGCCTGTCAATAGTTGTTGGTATTAAAAGAACTCAAATTATGGATAAAGAACAACATGTATGTCCACTGTGCCATGCCACATGCAGGACCAAAACTGAACCCTATACTGAACTGTTCCCTGTAGAGACATCCATTCTGGTGATGTGTGGTCAAAACCTGCTAAAAGATCAACTCAGCTACAGATTTACAGGTCCTTCTCAAAATATTAGCATATTGTGATAAAGTTCATTATTTTCCATAATGTAATGATGAAAATTTAACATTCATATATTTTAGATTCATTGCACACTAACTGAAATATTTCAGGTCTTTTATTGTCTTAATACGGATGATTTTGGCATACAGCTCATGAAAACCCAAAATTCCTATCTCACAAAATTAGCATATTTCATCCAACCAATAAAAGAAAAATGTTTTTAATACAAAAAACGTCAACCTTAAAATAATCATGTACAGTTATGCACTCAATACTTGGTCGGAAATCCTTTGGCAGAAATGACTGCTTCAATGCGGCGTGGCATGGAGGCAATCAGCCTGTGGCACTGCAGAGGTCTTATGGAGGCCCAGGATGCTTCGATAGCGGCCTTTAGTTCATCCAGAGTGTTGGGTCTTGAGTCTCTCAACGTTCTCTTCACAATATCCCACAGATTCTCTATGGGGTTCAGGTCAGGAGAGTTGGCAGGCCAATTGAGCACAGTGATACCATGGTCAGTAAACCATTTACCAGTGGTTTTGGCACTGTGAGCAGGTGCCAGGTCGTGCTGAAAAATGAAATCTTCATCTCCATAAAGCTTTTCAGCAGATGGAAGCATGAAGTGCTCCAAAATCTCCTGATAGCTAGCTGCATTGACCCTGCCCTTGATAAAACACAGTGGACCAACACCAGCAGCTGACACGGCACCCCAGACCATCACTGACTGTGGGTACTTGACACTGGACTTCTGGCATTTTGGCATTTCCTTCTCCCCAGTCTTCCTCCAGACTCTGGCACCTTGATTTCCGAATGACATGCAGAATTTGCTTTCATCCGAAAAAAGTACTTTGGACCACTGAGCAACAGTCCAGTGCTGCTTCTCTGTAGCCCAGGTCAGGCGCTTCTGCCGCTGTTTCTGGTTCAAAAGTGGCTTGACCTGGGGAATGCGGCACCTGTAGCTCATTTCCTGCACACGCCTGTGCACGGTGGCTCTGGATGTTTCTACTCCAGACTCAGTCCACTGCTTCCGCAGGTCCCCCAAGGTCTGGAATCGGCCCTTCTCCACAATCTTCCTCAGGGTCCGGTCACCTCTTCTCGTTGTGCAGCGTTTTCTGCCACACTTTTTCCTTCCCACAGACTTCCCACTGAGGTGCCTTGATACAGCACTCTGGGAACAGCCTATTCGTTCAGAAATTTCTTTCTGTGTCTTACCCTCTTGCTTGAGGGTGTCAATAGTGGCCTTCTGGACAGCAGTCAGGTCGGCAGTCTCACCCTTGATTGGGGTTTTGAGTGATGAACCAGGCTGGGAGTTTTAAAGGCCTCAGGAATCTTTTGCAGGTGTTTAGAGTTAACTCGTTGATTCAGATGATTAGATTCATAGCTCATTTAGAGACCCTTTTAATGATATGCTAATTTTGTGAGATAGGAATTTTGAGTTTTCATGAGCTGTATGCCAAAATCATCCGTATTAAGACAATAAAAGACCTGAAATATTTCAGTTAGTGTGCAATGAATCTAAAATATATGAATGTTAAATTTTCATCATTACATTATGGAAAATAATGAACTTTATCACAATATGCTAATATTTTGAGAAGGACCTGTGGTCAAAACCTGCTAAAAGATCAACTCAGCTACAGATTTATGTCCTCTGAAAAGTATGCAAGTTCGAATAAACAAAAATAAAATATGGAAAGAGTTAGGATTAGAAGAGTAAACGTTTATTTGGCTGATTCAGAAAAACAACTTGGATATTTAGGTGGAAATCTTCTGAGCCATGAAGCTAAGGCTTGCTTTAAAAGATTTTAAGTTTTGTTTGTGTAGTCCAGAAAAAGTGTAACAAACATGAAGTTTAAATCTGTGTGGTTCCGTTAAACTTTTCAGAATTATTTTTGATAATCCCTTTTTAATTGGCTTAAAGGGACGAGCCGCCCCGAGTTTAGAAAATGTAATTGATTTAGGACAAAACTGACACACACTAAGATCTAAATACTAAATGACAAATTTATCTGTAAAGCACTTGTTACAGCATGTCAATCAGCCCACTTAGAAACATAATTTTAACTTTAAATTGTACATTAAAAACACTCCATTGTATAAAGAATCCGACTTGATTAACACTTAACTAAGCAATGGCTTTGCCTATTTACCCTTACTATTTCTAAGGGATTGAGAGGGGTGCCTATAGACTAACAAGAGGTTACATACAGCTATGTCTACTCTGCTGCTTGGTATTAAAGTGACTGTAAAATTGTGCCTCATGTTTTTTTTCTTTGATTGTTGTGGTGTGGTGTTTTTACTTTTAAAATAAAACTCCCTGCTCTGAGTCAGTGAGCACAAAGATGAACCTTCAGGTTACTGCTGTTAGTTTCCAATTAATTAAAAGTTACTCTAATAAAAGCCACAGTAGGTTCATGCAGCAGCTGGACTCGGGTTGAGAGTAGATGATGTGACAACCGTTGTGTTCATGCTTATAGAGAAGGAGATAGACTGCTACTAAACTGTGGGCTGAGGATCTGTGTGCTTCTTCCATGGAAACAATCAGCAGACAGCATTCGGGGAGCTCATTACAGCATCCTCTGAGCTGGAGGAAACGCTACAGCGGTGGGAAATCAGGGGGTTCAGTTCAGTGAGCTCAGCCTCAGCCGAGCTAACAGTCTTTATGTGAGAAAATGCGAGAGAGAGACGCCTGGGCGTAAGCCAGAAGGATAAACCCACAGTGACAGCCTGGGATTTGCATGAGCTACTCCTCCCATCCCACAAGCAGTCATTAAAAAGTTCATAGGTACGCAAGGACAGGAGTATGGATGAAGGGGTGCACGGATGGATGTGAAGTCAAGAATACAGAACATAACTTTTGTCAGGTTGCGACACTGTTTGATTCTAATAAATTAATGAGGGAAGACTGCCTCTAGACTCTAATACATTTTATATATCATTCTTCTGCTGTCATAAACTGTGGTGCAAGTAATTTTCACTGAATGGCTGGTAGCTAAAACCATTGTCAAGGTCTGAATAATCTTGTTAGTTGGCTTATTGTGTTTCGCCTCATTGTGTGTTCCCTGTCTCTTCCAGTTGGTCTTATGACATCAGCTTTGTCAAATGCATATTTTCTGCTACAGTTTCACCTCTCACTAAATTCACACATGCCGCTGTGTGTTCTGCAGAGCCGCAGTCCACGGCATTCCCAGTCTACGCAGTCCGGACTCGCTGACCAAGCTGCCAAGCTTTCCTTTGCTTCCGCTGAATCCCTGGAGACCATGTCAGAAGCGGACATGCCCCTTGGGTTCAACCGGATGAACCGATTCCGCCAGAGCCTGCCGCTGTCTCGTTGTGGCAGTCAGAATAAGCTACGATCTCCAGGTAATGATTCTGAGGCAATTTTGACCAATCTGTTGCAACAGGTGGGTTGGACTCACGGAAGAATTAGCAGCTTCCTCTTTACTTCATGTTGCTGCTGATGTGGAAAAATGTGCTGCCAAATGATGGGAAGAGGCATTATTATCTCAACAGAATTCTTCCCCAGTTTAATTGCCCTTCTGCAAAGAAATAAGCATAGAAATAAGACAATTAAATGAGTATTTCTGAATATATAAAAGTATAAACGTTTTTCCTTTGTCTCTACTAATACCTGTCTTTTTTTTTTTCTCTATGACTTGTATCTATTACTTTTTCCCTATTTGTAATTCCTTTTTTCTTTGCCTTGTTGTTTTTGTTTGTCTCTTCGTGTATGAAGATGAATTTTCAGGTTAGTCAGGCTTCATCTTGCACCATAACATTCTTCCTTTTTTTTTTTTTAAAGTTGGGCTATTGCTGTTTATATTATAAAAAGCTCTATCTGCATTTTAAAATGATGTTAGGATGTAGCTAATCATTTTAGTTGTCATGAATCAGTGTACTTGGATAAAAATTCTCAAATAGCTTCCAAAATGATTATTCATGCACATACAGTACATTGCAATATTATCCATACCACTTCACCTTTTTTGCATTTGTCCTGTTACATGTTATTGGGATTTTATAAGATAGGCCACAATATACACAATATAACACAATATAGTGCATAATTGTAAGTCGTTTATTAATTGTTGTCTCAGAACTTTTTGTCATTTGGTTCTGGGCTTTGACTGGACCACACTTACACATAAATATGCTATGATGTAGACCATTCCATTGTTGCTCTGGCTGTATGTTGACCTATTGAAAGTTGAATCTCCACCCCAGTCTCAAGTCTTTTGCAAACTGTAACTGGTTGTCTTCCAATAAGTGACCTCAATTTAGCTAAATCATCTTCCCATTCACTCTGACTAGTTTGCTCTCACTGTTCTTACTGGGGAAGATCATACCCACACCATCATGTTAGCGTGTGAGCGTTCTTGTGCAAATATCATTTTATTTGCAGCACTAGTGACTTTTATTTTTCTAATTTTGTTGGCAGTAAGTTGATAGGAAAGGAGTGGAGAAAGGGAGCATGCAGCAAAGGTCGCCTGGACTGGGAATCAAACCCAGGACAGCTGCATCGAGGACTGAAGCCTCTGAACATGAGTTGTGCTTTACCCCTGCACTCTGCCTTGTCCTAAAAAGTTCAATTTTGGTCTCATCTGACAAGAGCACCTTCTTTCACATGTTTGCTGTGTCCCCTATATCGCTTGTAACATTGCGACTGGAACTTCAAATAGAACTTCTCCTGACTTTGTGTCAATAATTTTTCTTACAAACTTTCAGTAAAAGCCAGATTTACGGAGTGCTCAAATAATAGTTAATCTGTAACAGATTTTTCCACCTGAACCATGGATCTCTGCAGCTCCTCCCGGGTTACTGTGGCATATTCATTTACTACACAATAATGAGCTACACTATGTTGGTTTATCACATAAAATCCCAATAATATATATATAGAAATTGTGGTTGTATCGTGACATGAGAAAAAAATTCAACAGGTTTGAATACAAGCCAAGTGGAGGTGCTATAGGTTTTTCTGTACCAATAAGCAAAGTTTGTGGATCGCAACTAACACCACAGCTTGCAAAATATGCCCCCTCTGGTTATTCTCCTATCTAATAAAGCCAAAAACCTCTGACTCAACCATCTCTCCCCCACAATTCTGTCCTAGGCATGCTTTTCCTGCAGTATGGAGATGAGACACGGCGAGTTCACATCACCCACGAGCTTAGCAGCATGGACACCCTGCACGCTCTCATCGTACACATGTTCCCTCAGAAGTTGACAGCGGGGATGCTGAAGTCGGCCAACACTGCGATCCTGATCAAAGATGAGGCCCGAAACGTCTTCTATGAGCTGGAGGACGTCTGGGACATTCAGGACCGTAGCATTATCAAGATTTACCGCAAAGAGCCCATCTATGCTTCTTACCCTACAGCCGCACACCTGGCTAATGGAGACCTGCGGGTAAGTAGAGGAGACCTGAGAGGTGGATAGGGCAGTTTTGTTAAATGTCTCAGTTATATTGTAAAGTTGGAGCAGAAGCAGGATTCTTTGGCAGATAAATATTACTGTTTTTGAGAACAGTATCTTTGCAGACTTTTGCAATGTTTTGGGTGTTAGCATTGGAACATGTTTTCCCGTTGGAAATGCATTTCTTCATCTTCAAATAGGCCATCTGTTGTCGAGCAGGAGGGAACATGCTCCACTGTAAAATCAACATATTTTAACATTTGAAATGATTTCTGGTTTAGTATAGATAAAGGCAGCCTGAGGGAAAACTTTTTTAAGTATCAGTGATGCAAAACACTGCTTACCAGCTGCATTATTCACACCAAACTGGGAATACAAGTGCTATAAAAAAAACAGTGAAAAGTGTTTGTGTGTTTACAATATGTGCACATTTACTGTGCTGGGACAAAGCTCACATTCATTCCTCCTTCTGTTTGGAAAAGACAGAAATGAGGTAAAGAAATGGTAAAGAAAATATTTTTACAGTTTTCCACTTTTTTACAGTCCGTGTAAATATCTAGTTTAAACTCCAATGTTTTTGGCATTTGACAATAAAGAGAATGATTAGTGTTTAATAACTGTATCTTTTAATAATAAGTGTTTTGTTAAAGTTTAGTTTTAAGACTGAGCTATTAAATTTTGTGTTAACATACTAAAATATCACATTCCCATGCTGTGATTTAAAAGTATCCTCCATATAGGACATCCATGGACATCTTTACTCTTTACTATGACTTCTCTGGTCCACCAGAACTCATCTTTGTTTAGGCCAAAACAATATGTTGAAAATAACATTTTTTATACACTCTGTCCAAATTTTGCCATATCAAAGACAGCTACGGTCAGACTTGGTTAGGTCATTTCATCAATGTAAACCAACTTTCAGCCACATTTAGACATTAGCAGAAATCTTTATATCATCTTTTGGTTTTCAGACAGATTTTCATGTTGTTTTGATAGAAGGCAATGTCAATTTTTGGTTTCCTCAACAACATTTTGCTTTGCCTTTTGAGAAGTTCCTCAAATTTTTTTTAATGCCTGTAGTAGATTAGTTCTATGGGAGACACATCCCTTTTATCCACTGGCTGCCATTCTAACAGCTATCTTGTTCTTTTCAGAGAGAAATGGTTTATTCGTCTAGGGAATCTTCGCCAACACGTCGCCTCAACACCCTTCCTTCCTCTTCGACCTCGGCACCCTCGGGTTCTCCGTCCCGCTCTCGCCTCTCGTACAGCGGGGGTTGTACTCCCTCCTTCTCTGGCAACCATCCCCAGCAGGAACAGCCTAGACATCCCCACCATCCTCCTGGTAGCCACGGTGCCAACATGGGTCTGTCTCCATCACCCAGTGCCATCTTGGAGCGCCGTGATGTCAAGCCTGACGAAGAAGTTTCTGCAAAAAAGCTGGCTCTGATGAAAAATGAGGGACTGTATGCGGATCCCTACAGTTTGATGAATGAGGGTCGCCTCAGCATTGCCTCCACCCAGTCTTTAGCTGCTTTTGGAGACCCTTTCAGCTACCCTGTTACCACTGGCCTGTACCGGCGAGGGTCTGTTCGCTCTCTCAGCACCTACTCTGCTGCTGCTCTTCAAGGAGACGTGGAGGACTCATTCTACAAGCCTGGAGGTTCACTATACTCTGACACGTACTCCTCTGCAACCCTGGGAATGGGGTTTCGAATGCCGCCCTTGTCCTCACAAAAAATCCCTGACATGCAGCTGAGGGACAGGGATTCGTATTCCACTTCACCACGGCCCTCACCTGTCAGGCAGACTTTCCGGAAAGACTCTGCTTCCTCATCTGTGTTTGTGGACAGTCCAAAGTCAAGGCCCAGCTCCAGTTCAGAGCCTGGATTTGGTCCTTCTTTATCTGGACAAGATGCAGACACAAGCAGGTCAGTTTCATTTGGAACAGCTCACTGAATGTCCTTAGGCATAAACCGCTCTCTATTTCAACCCTTCAAAGAAGCATTGATCACTCCAGTGTGATCTGCCTATGCCAGTAATCTTATAAGCATGATGTATTTTTTCAGGGACCACCGTCTGGAGCGTATGGAGGCTATGGAGAAGCAAATAGCCAGCCTGACTGGCCTCGTGCAGAGTGTACTGACCAGGGCACCAGACAGCGACAGCACGTAAGACCCTCTATTAGACCCCATTAACACTCTAAAGGTCCCAAATACAGCCTCAGCTTTGGCACATAAGCAGGGGTATTGACAGGAACAGCAGCAGGCTATTATCAGAGCCATTACCAGCTCCACAGTAGTGAAGTATTGCACTGCCTTGTGCGAGAACAGCAGTACTAGAGACCACTAAAACATCAGCTGTAGGCAGTTGTGCTATTGCCCTGCTGTCAGATTCACAGAGTTTTCAGTTTCTTACATTTACCATGTCAAGCTATCTCTGCTCATGTATGTACCATGAGTTTATTAACTAGAATATAACTTAGTTAAAGGAAGAAGTTTTATTATATCCGGTAGTGGTGCTTTGAGCATTAGCTCTGTAATTGTCTTGCCCTGTGGCCATTGATCCTCAGATGTGGCCTACTGCGTCTCTGCATGATGGCGGGCTGCCCTCCGGACCAAGGGACGGAGTTTTCACGGCCATTACCTTTCTCTTCCAGCGAGAAGACCGAAACTAACAGTGACGGCTCTGCCACTGGAAGTGAGTACAGCAGAGTAATTGAGACCTGTGTATCGAAGTGTTACTAACACTCCTGTTTCCCTGTTGTCATCTCTGCACTCATGTTCTTGCTAACCCTGCTCCCAAATCATACATGATCTTTAATGATGCTGATCTTCTTGTCTATTTGTCTCTGCCCTCTATGTGGTAATATAGGCAAGATTTAATATGGTGTTTAATATTGATTAGCTAGTTGCTGGTGTTATTTTTCCTGTTTTTTTTGTTAATTTTATGCAGAGAAATGAAAATATTTTGCATTTGCTATTTTTTCCTGGCACAGCTTTATTCCAAATATCAAGGAGCATTTTGAGGCTGGTGAAAATATTGCTTTGACTTTTAATTGAATATACCAAAAAGACAACAAACCAGGGTCATGTTTTTAACCTTCAAAAGCAGCGAGTCTCCCCTAAATGTTAACTCGGATCAAAATTGAACATCAAATCAGTAGAACTGATTGCAAGATAGTTTTAAACAAAATTACTTCTGACTAAAATATATCTTAACTTTTTGCTCCCTATTAAATTTTTCTTAAAGAGCCATACACTCTTAATGACAATTTTTAAACAATAGATATTGCAATACCCAGTCAGAAGAAATAAGAATGGCATTTTTAAGTGAAAGAACAGTAAAGAAGGCTTTTTTCCCCTTGTCTCCACATATATTCTGACTGTATGTGGAGTAATTTATTTTACATGGTTATTAAACTTAAAAATGATGTTCTTTATAAATTGTCATGGATCAGATGAATTAATGTCCTCTTTTAATTGTTTTTCTCCTGTCCATAATGTTTTAGTCGAAGCCTGGTTAAAACACAGATAATATTTGCCCAGATCTTTATGGACTCATTACACAGATTTAGATGCTTCTGAAGATTCCTTATATATTGGTGCTCTGCCAAATCACTGAGGCACCCCCACAGTCCTTTCCTCTACTGTAATCAGTAGAAATCTTCCCTATTCATCCCTCTTTATATATGAACTCTGAAGACTCTCCTCTCACTTTGTGTCTCTCTATCACTCCTCATTAATGTCTCGGTAACTTGCTCACTCTTTCTATATTCCAGCTGGACGCCAGAAGAAGAAAGGTAGTTGGCATCTCCTCCTCCTGTCATCCTTTTTTTGTTTCTTTTGTCAGACATTCACCATGACTCTCTGCCCTCTGTTTGGGTGTTGGCTTTTCTGAATAACTAGCAGTCTCTGTTCTCATGATTTCTTCCTGGCTGTTTTTTTCACCGGAAAGCGGATTCCTTGTCTCTAAATCTTGAATCTTTTGCTTGGTTGTTTGGGAGTTTCCAGAAGTTTATTTTGTCACACACTAGACACTCCTTTCCGAGTGTGTATGTGTGGTCAAATAAATGGCAGATTGATGGCCATACTCACAAAGCCCTGTGTTGAGATAAGAGTGTTCATATCCCTCTGTGTCCCAACTAAAGAGAGTTAGTGAACTTCTCCCTCGGTTACTAATAGCATGAGCTCACACTTTTCCTCAATATACAACTAGTGTTTTGTGAATATGGTGGTTTTTGTTGCTTTTTCACACTGGATAAAACGTGCGTGTGCCCAGACCTAATATATATGTGTATTTATTTGGGTACTTATGCTGAGAGTGTGTGTGTCGCTCATATTGTGTCACAAATGTAACTGGAGCACAGCTTAACAAACTAACTCAATTGTTTCCCAATATACTGAGGGGATCCTCAATATCCTGCTTTGTGATCAGCAGCCAATACACCGTCAGCACCTTTAGCTCTGATGCCACCACCGCCCTCTAACACAACCCTGGTGAACGGTGTTGGTCACCTGCAGATGAAACTCCATCTGCAGGGTTTGCAGCAAAACGCCACCGACCTCCGCAAACAGCTTGGTCAGCTTCGCAAGATACAGGTATTTGTCTTTATTGTTGTTTTCCATAAACAATTTCTACCTGAGAGATGCTTCCATGTCAGTTAAAATGCTCATTCTCTTTAATGCATGATCCATTAAATCACATAAAATGTAATTTCCAACAGTCATTCACAAACACTTTAAGGTTCTGGTAGCATCATGCAGGGAAGTCTGGCTGATGGTTGGCAGCTTGCCTGTTGCCCTTTAGGGAGAACAGGAAACATTTGAAAGAACGTGGTCTGGTCAGATAACATCAAAGTTAAAACTGGATGTCATGCAAAAAGCATATCAGTGGTGGAAAACTAACACTGCACCCTGAAGACACAATCCCTACACTGAAACATGGTGGTGGCAGCATCATGTTGTTGGGATGCTTTTTTCAGCAGGTAAAGGGAAGCTATAGAAAGTTTATGAAACAATAGATGTAATTAAACACAGGACAATCCTGGAAGAAACCTGTTACAAATTGTAAAAGACAGAGGTTTAATTTCCAGAGGTCAGCAACCCTACAAAACCAGAGCTACAATGGAATGGTTTAGAATATAGCATATCCATGTGCCAAAAAGGTCTGGTTAAAACCTACAATTAAGAATCTGTTGCAAAACCTGTGTGATGTTAAAGGTGCTGTGAACTCCTTTGTTTTGTTTTTTGTTTAGTTTATTTTTTATGCTTGTTCTTCACTGCTTAGAATCCTTGTTAGTTTGTTGTTGCCACAAATTACAGTTGGCATTTGTAAACACAGCTCTTAGCATCTGCTGGATGATGATATATTAAGGTCATTGGAGCCGACAGCTGTGTGTTCTCTGCTGTCTTTGTTTGGATTTATGCAGCTATCTCACATATCTTTTTTATGAATTGCATTTAATTTACATAAACACTTCTTGTTCTTGCTCTCCCTGCAATCCTGTGGGATTGTAGAATAAATAAAATAATCTCTGTCACCTTGCCTAATGCTCAAGTAAGTACTATCTAAAAGCTCAAGGCATAATTCACCCAATCTTAGGGGACAACCTAACCATGTTTTTGACTGGCTGTCGGAAGTTCTAGAAAATTAGCTTTAATTGATCAAGCTTTAAAGAGAAAGACAGAGCATTGTTACTAATCAGCTTTCAAAGGGACATGGAGGCATATTGAATTTTGTGTCCAACTCAAAGCACAACAAGTGTACATTTAAAAATTTCATCAGCTACGTGTCTATCCTGAGACAGCATCCTGGTGACTGTGCATAATTCACAGTCTTGTGAACAGCTCTTATTGACAACTTTCCACTGAGGAAGTGGCCTGTGAAAAATCATGCTCTGTGGTTTATGCAGAGAAACCAGCAAAGCTTTTTTGGGGTTGAACTCAACCATTTTACAGCAAATTTACAACATCATGATTAGTGCAGTACTCAGACATTCTTTGTAGTGTTCAGTCTCATTTTATTGTTTAAAAGCCAGGAGATCATAAAATGCTCAGAAAAATCCCAAATTGTACAGTGTGCAAATGATGTGCTTTAGCACAGGCTCATGGGTTGACACAAAGGTGTGGGAAATGTGCAGTCTGTTTTCTTCATGTTAGCTGTTATTAAACATTATACTGTATTTCACCATGTATATATAGATAATTCTCTGCACCTCTTAGCACAAATGATAAACATGCAAAACTAAATTATTTTTGATATTATGTCTGTTTGAGCAGCATAATCCCACACGGAAGAATTAAGAAAAATCAAGCTTTTAATTGGAGTACTTTTATTCAGCGGAGAAAAATCTGACATTTAGAAATAATAATTTTTAACAAATTCACCAGGGCTGCAGATATTGGTGTCACTGCTGTCAACACTCTGTACAGCTCCCTTTGTGCCAGTTAGACAGCACTTAATCTTCTGCCACACTATTTCACATAGTAGGAGCATACAGGGAGAGGGATCTTTGCACATTCTTTTACATTGTGGGTTTTCTCCTCTCTTTTGCTCTGCTCAGTTCAAATTTGCCTTGACTATAGATATTGATAAGTTAAAGCAAGTAGCTGTGTCCTCTTAGCCATTACCTAACTTATAAATATCAAAACACATCTAACTTATTTGAAAGGCATGTTCTTTCATCTTTCCCATTTTGAAGAGTTGTGAAGTGAAAGGGGCCTATGTCACATCATATTCATTCAGCTGAAAAACAGGAAGTTATGGATTACCGCTTTCTATGCTTTCTCTGTTTTGTGGATATTAACTCTCACTGTGGTTTGCTGGTGTACCAAAGCCTTACAAAAGGGTTTGCAACCCTTCCAGACTGATAGATATGAATGACAGTTTCCTTATTGTTCCTTAATTTCTTTAAATCAGGGCATGATTTGTTGCTTTTCAGATCTGTTAGCCCACTTCATGCTGTCAATTGAGTTTTGTTTAGTGATTTCTTAAATCTACAGACCAGCCAGTAAACAGGCTTGGGTGTGACTAGTGAAATTGAAATTAAAAAATGTGGTTTATCACCGTTAATTAATTTGGATTAAACAGGGGGGGGGATTACTTTTTCAACTTCACCTCTGAATAGCTCAAAACATAAGCAAAGGGAAGGTTCTGAAATGGCCTAGTAAAAGTCTAGAATTAAAACTGATTAGTATCTGTGGTCTGACTTCAAACAGGCTGTTTAGGCTTAAAAGCCCTTTAATCTGGCAAATTCTTGATGGCAGTAGTTGCCGACAAGACTCATATTAACATTTGTTGGATGATCTTGGATGAAACTTTAAAAAATAATATAATGGGATTTTTCCCTCGGCTAAATAAAAGGACTCAAGGAATGTTTTTTTTTTCCAGTGTGAGATTATGTTACTACAATAAAAATTAAGTAATTGTAATGCTTTGTGTTCATCTTTACAAAGGTACCAATGGGTATGGAGTTACTGCGGTTTGCAGGGAGCTTTGAGCTTTTTTTGATTTTTACTTCAATACTGCACCTATTATAAATAACACCTTCAAGTAAATCTCCTGCATTGCACATTGATGGTATTCTTTCTCATGGATGAAGGACTACAATGACAAAAATATTGAAGCTAAGTTTACATCTTGTACTGTTCTGAAATGATACAGACAGATTGATTTGATTGTTGTCTTTGCAGTGAAAATAAAAGGGAGTCAGAGATGATGCATGTTGCAGAGCTGTTATTTGTTTCAACACAACGGTCACAAGATTTCTTGAAGTTGTTAAGCAGCCCAACAGTCACAGAACTCCGAGAGGATAGTTTATTGCATGTGAATGTGTCCGAGCATGACCTCTACACCTGGGTTACCATTGTTGCCCAAGGCGCTGGCCTTCTGCTTTAATTTTGCATGAGGCATATGCATTATACATGGAGTTAAAGAGAAGGATCAGCAATTAAAATCTAGGGACGAGGGAGAACACTGCAAGATTAAAAATATGTAAATGCAATACATATTCTCACTTAAATTTTTGCAACTGCTGATAATAGAAAGCAGTGGGGAATACAGTGTTATTCTGCATGTTAGTGATACTGTTGTCTTGCTCAAACAGAAGACTGATGAATTATTCATTTCTTCTGGCTTAGCAGGTAATTTCCAACCAGGGTTTCGAGTTACGCGGAGTAGTCCTGCAGAATGTTGCATTTATAACACAGACAGGGAATGTAGTTCATGCTCAAATTATTCTGTCATGGCCATCCTTTATTTTTTTTCAGAGCTTATTAACTTATTGTTGGCAGAAATATTTTATGCATATAAAATTGCAAACATAGAGAACTCACATAATGTTAGCAAAACAAGTGTAAAAGTCTTGAGAGTCAAAAAATGCAATACTTTTTAAATCTGTAAATGACTGCTTCTCTCCTCACTGATGATGCCCTCTGCAGCTACAGACTTTATAATTTCAATAATGTCTTGTGTTTTAAGACCAGCAGCACAGTGCCACAGATTTTTCCAAAAGTATTCCTACCTACCTTACAAAACATTATGCTGAGTTTTGAATGTCTTTTGCAACACTATTCAATTCATAATGCAGGAATTTGAGAACTATGTCACAACTACACACCTACTAAGATATGGCTGTCCAGTTAAACTGACAAAACTGCAAGAAGAGCATTGATCAGAAAAACAACCAGAGGCCATTAGCAAGTCAGATGAGTGTTGATCTCTACAGCTCAGGAGAAGGAATCATGTTGACAAGACAGCTTTTCCTCCATAAATCTAGCCGTAATGGAACAGTGACAAGAAGAAAGGTGTTGATAGAAGAAAGACTTCAAAAATCCTGTTTGCATTTTGCCAAAGGCCGTATAGAGGACACAATAAACATGTTGAAGAAGTAACTCTTTAGATGAAAACAAAACTGAACTGTTTGGTCTAAATGTAGAATGCTACATGTGGCTGAAATCTTGCACTCCACATTATTTAGAGCACACCACCCCCACAGTAAAACATGGAGGTGGCAGCATTTGGCTGTGGGATGCTTGTTTTCAGCAGGGACAGTGAAGCTGGTCAGAGCTGATGGGAAGAAAGGGGTAGCTAAGTCCAGGGTGGTCCTAAAGGAAAACTTGCTAGAGACTGCTAAAGATTCAAGACTCGGAAAGAGGTTTACCTTCTAATAGGATAACGGCCCTAAAATACAGCTAAAACAAACAGCTAAAACAAACTATTTTCATGTGTTAGAATGGCCTAGTCAAAGTCAGGACCTAAATGCAACGGGGAATCTGTGACAAGACTTGAAAAATAATGTTCACAGATGCTTTCCATCCTATCTGACTAGAAACGAATGGGTAAATGTTCATGCTGTTGGTGTCCAAAACTGTTGGAGATATATCCAAAAAGAAAGCAAATTTATTTATGACTTTTAATTGTAAAAACTTTTGAAACCCATGTATAATTTTCCTTCCACTTCACAGTTATATGCTACTGTATGTTGTTGTATCTAAAATCCCAGTTAAAAACAATAAAGTATGTGGTCTTAACCTGACAAAATATGAAATAAGTGCAGGGGCTATGAATACTTCTACAAGGCACTGTGCAATACTTTGCGAGGTTTGTGAACATTCCATGTTCTCCTATTATGTTGATTTTAAATGTTTGTGTGTAGATGGAGAACCAGGATTCAGTGCGAACTCTGCTGAAACGAACAGAGGCTGAGCTGAATATACGTGTAGCAGACGCTCTGAGGAAGCAGGAGGATCCTTTGCAAAGACAGCGCCTCCTTGTGGAGGAGGAAAGACTCAAGTATCTCAATGAAGAAGAACTCATCATACAGCAGCTCCAGTCAGTCACAGTAAAACTATAAAGTAAAACAATGTGCTGTCTAAATTAGACTACTACGAATCAATATTTAGTTCTGTAATGTTGAAAAGACAGTTATGTGTATATGTTTTTACAATATAAATATATGCAATTTCTCTCCTATTATATTGAAAATATAGCATAAGTTAGTTTTTCAACATTTACTATGTCAGACATAAGAAAGTTTCATCTTTTGCAGCTCAACAATTCATAGAGTGACTCACTGATAACAGAAATTTAACTGTAATTAAACCTGGCAATTAGCAAGATGGTTATTAAGATCTGAGATACATGGCTGTCCAGTAACTAATTAAAGTGACTGCAATAATGAGAGCAGAGAGCTACCTTACGATTTAATCATCAGATACTGTAACTTGCTTAGGTCTCATATGTGGAATTGATAAGCTCCTAAATCCTAACATATTTCTGAATAATTGGTTGAACTCATAGAGATCTTTGCTAATCAAGGCTTGTTTTTCTTCCACATGAAATATGAGTGAAATATACATGCTTTCTTTCATTACCTACTGCTTTTATTAAAGGACGGCTGTTGGTCTTGCACTTAATGTAACAGTGTTACAATTTCATATTTGCATAAAGTCTGTGTTCTTTAAGATATTATATGTGCGTAATTGTAATTTTTTTTCAGTCACAGATTATGCTTTTCAAATTCCACTGCATACTCCTCCAGTTCAGCTGTCCAGAACTAGTAGACCAAGAGGCTGTTTATTGGAACCAGATTAACTGAAACGTTAATACCACATTTTTGAGACAGATATTCATTGGAATACAACTTGATCATAAAAGAAGAATCAATGATGTTTGATCAATCAATCAATGCCTTCTGTTTGATCTATCTCAGTGACCTGGAGAAATCAGTGGAGGAGATCCAGAAGGAGTCATCTGTCAACCACAAGCTGGTGACGGTGCAGGAGCTGGAGGAGAAGGCTACAGTTTTGAGAAAGCTGGGAGAAACACTAACAGAGCTCAAAAGTGAGTCGTGCTGGCACGTCCCTCACTCTAGCAGACAGTTTATTTTCCACTAATTACTCACAAAGATGCTGATTATCTCTGCAATGTTTAATCAGCCTCATATCGCTCGTTGTCTGAATGAACTTGCTGACCATTTGCAGTAGCTCAAGAAATGGTACATTTAATTAACATGAAAGGCTTTCAGTATCTTTGAGAGGTGTTTTATAAAAGTGTGGCTGTTTTGTGTTGCTCCTCTGCTTTTGTCCTGCAGATCAGTTCCCGAGCCTGCAGAGCAAGATGCGAGTGGTGCTGCGGGTGGAGGTAGAAGCTGTGAAATTCCTCAAAGAAGAACCACACAGACTCGATGCCCTGTTAAAACGCTGCAAGACTATAACTGACACCCTCACCTTGATGCGCAAGTATGAATCTGCTGTGAAGGTGGAGGACATCAGCACATATGGTGGCTTATGCCCCTAAATAAATTAGGCCCTTTTTTATACCACTTTTACTATTTACTCAACATATTTTTGTCAGATATTAACATTTCTTCGATGATCTGAAATATTTATGCTTGCCAAGCAGCAAATCCAGAAGATATCTGTAAAGAGGCAAAGATTTAAATGTATTTTTATAGGTTCCACTGATATTCATTTGTTTTAAGGCAATAACATTCCAGATGTTTAAAGAGAAAAGCAATCACACATTCCATGTGATAATTCTTGTAAAACTATTTTCAGTCACATAAATATGCTTCGTGATTTAATGAAGAGTGAATCAGGAGATTTCCTTATCAGGTTTAGACCTAAAAAGCTTCTTCATCTTTAGTCTTAATTAGTCTCAGTAATAATCTTGTCACACTCAAGTTTAAAGAGAACATTTCACAGTCTTGACTGATTATTTTTGTTCTTCTTTTTCTTGCCAGGCAAGCAAATGAAGGGGTTTGGAAAAAGCAGGACAACTTCTCTAGCCCTTCATCAAAGCACAATGATGACTTGCAAAAATTTTCAGGATTTGACATCCCCACTAGCCCACCCCTAACTATCAATGACAATGGAGGAGGCAACAGCCTGTCTAACTGGAGTCCTCACTCCAGCCTCAGCCGTGGTCTCGGAAACCCGTCCGGTCCTCACAAGGACAATCATCCTCCTATTCCCCACAAAGGCAAAGCCCTAGAGGAGCTGGAGCGGCGCGCTGCCGCCGACAAAGCTTTGTCAATGGAAGTCCGACTGGTAGGACTTATTTCATTTTATAACAAATTTTTTTTTTTACTTGTGTTACCCCAAAACTAAGACAAATGGTTTTGGTGGCAGTTAGTCTTTATTGCAATATATCTGAGTGAAAGAACATTGTTGCAGCAGTGCCTGCTTATTCATAGTTTGTGTCTTTTGAACACCTGTGTTGCTTGGTCATCAGAGAACCAACCAGCTTACTCACACTGGACTGGCAGTGCTCAAAGTAAGTTAGTATATCATAAGATTTTTGGCAAAGAGGCTGCTATGCGCATGGAGTCTCTTAACTACTCTGGCAGCAACAAAAGATCTCACCAAGCAGCTGAAACAGTCCAGCAGCATGGATTAAGGCTCCCAGCTGGGTAAAAATCACACACACCACAAATCTGCACAAATAAAAAGGTTGATGAGAGATAGAGGGAAGCCTTGAGTACTTAAGGCATGCAGTGCAAATGCAAAACAGTATTAGTCATGCTGGTAAAGAGAAGCACTGCTGTCATGGGGAGTTTTATGAGGAAAAGGTGCATGCAGTGACCCATAGGCCTTAGTATGTTATTTTCCTAGAGTTAAGTGCAACTCAGCCAATTTTCCCTTAGGGTGATCATCCAAAAGTGATCAGTGCAATAACACAAAGATTTTTGAAATTAGATTCTTCCTTACTGCTCTCGCCAATATATAAACTGTGCCAGGGTAAAATTATTGCACAACATAGGGCAGTCAGTGCTGCACAGAAATCATCATTTTATGCTGCTGAGGAGTTGATGAAAATACGCATGGTGTGCAGAAAGCTGGGCAGCAATTATAAGATAACCTTTTTTACCTGATACCCTTTTATATTTTATCTTTTTAGAGAAACCTTTATTATCAACTATCAGATATATACGTTTTGGTTTAGCAAAAAATTGTTTTTATCTATATACAAGATATTTATTTATATAGGGACATTTGCCATATTGATGGAGCAGATATGATGCCCTTGCCATTAGCAATGTGATGAATTGGCCATGAAAACTACAGCAACCTATTTGGACATTACTAAGAGTTCAGTAGTTGTAGAGTTGCCTTCATACTAGAATTAGTTTTTTTTTATTTGCTGGAATCCAGTAACATTATACTGGTCTTGGAGATTCTGATAACTGCCTGGAAGTCTTAAATTGAAGTGAAGTGGGCCTGAGACAATGCTTTACTGGTTGCCATCCTTCACTTTACAGGCGGCAGAGCGGGACTGGGAGGAAAAGCGTGCCAGTCTTACACAGTACAGTGCTCAGGACATCAACCGTCTGCTGGAGGAGACCCAAGCCGAGTTGATGAAGGCTATTCCAGACCTGGACTTTGCTGCCAAGCAGATCAAGCCCTCCTCCAACACATCATCAGCCCAGAACCCTCAAAGTGGGGTGTCAACAACAGAGCATCGCTCTAGCAAGCCACAAAACAAGTTTTCAGCAAAGGAGGGGGGGTCCAGGCGTGGTTCTGGTAAGACAGGAAGTCATGAGCTTTAGTCTGCATACTTCAGAATAAAGTAAAACTCTAACTCTTTATATTAAGTATAAATCCATATTTTGTGAAACCAGTTTTATTAATTCATGAATTGTTTCTTTCACCTTTCATTGACATGTTTTTTTTCCTTCTCCAGATGAGCTGACAGTGCCAAGGTATCGCACAGAAAAACCCTCCAAGTCTCCTCCTCCTCCTCCACCTAGACGTAGTTTTCCATCATCTCCAGGAGTGACTTCTCGCAGCGGAGAGCCATTAATTCCTGGAAAAAGCATAAAGGTGCAGGAGAAACCATTCTACAAATGAACAATCTTTCTCCCATTTGGCAATAAAATGATGAAAACTAATTTGATCATTTGTTAAATATTTTGGGTGAATTAACACTTTACAGGCATGTAGATCATGTTTTAACCATTTTATTTTCTTAGAAATCAGAATCTGAAGAGAATGACACCCAAAAGCCTCACATAAAACCGAGGAGGACCATGTCCGAAAACCCCCGTCCTGCATCCACACCCCCAATGTTGGCCTCAGGAGAGAAGGAGCAAGAAGAGGAAGAAAAAATTGCTGCTGAACTCGAGGTAAATGAAACATAAATTGTACATCAATATGGTTACACTCTAATAGTACTAATGCTGCTCAACCAATGCCGTAACTGCACTTTATAGTTATGAATGTTGCATCTACAATGTGCCAATGGATTCCAAGAGCACATTTACACTCAAAGGGCATGTGCAGATACGCTCATCATCATTACCACATGTTCAAGCAGCAGGTGCCATATGTCCCCCTGCCCCTGGCACCAAGAAATCCCAAAGATCGTATAATGCTCAGTCGCACACATCGTCACCCAGGACTCACAGATAGACAGATGGACCCTGAGAGCTGCGTGTTCTGTGTTCAAGATGGCCTGACTGGAAATGTGATGCAACAAAGCCTTAACAATAACTGATTTGGATTTGTCAATGGCTGTTGTTTTGTTACCTTGACATTCTTTTAACCTCCGTTTTGCCTCCCCAGCTGTTTGAGAGATCCCCAGTCAGGCTCTGCCACCCCACTTCGCTTTTCCTCCCCATTAGCCCACGCATCAGGAAAACCCCTTCCCCCTCCAGGCTACATCTGTCGCCTCTTAAGGCCTCTACTGCGGTAACACTCTGGCCATGAGCAGTCTGGATTGTTCCCGTGTCTCTTTTACTTCCTAACAACCTTCACTGTAACTACTGCTCAGTTTTTGACCGCATGCACTTTTAATCTTCTTGCTGACCTCTTTTTGACATTCATGTGCATATAAGATGTATTTTAGCCACAAAAACATGAACACAAGCTTACTCTCATAAGAGTGTTAAACTGATAATTATTATGTGTGACTGGGCACTAATTATATCTACCAGACTGTGTCGTAATTCCTCACAGGGTATCGCAAATAAATGCAGATCAAAGCATTAGTATACCAAACTCAAATCAAACGTCAATGAGTTGTAATAAAAAGAAAACTGCTCCTTCAAACTTAGTTACAAAGTTGGGATTAGTTTAAGGGTAATTTTCTAACCAAGTGTTGGATTAGTACTTTCTCTCTTCAAGCCTTTGCTCAGATCTGGTTAAAATTGTGGTAGATAATTAGAAAATGTTGAAGCAATTTTTAAATAAGCCATATGGAAAATTGGTTGATTTTAAATTTATTTTTAAATCCAGTGTTTTCCAGATAAAATGTCTTCTCTAAAACACAAGATTTTTCCTCTGAGAGACAAATAAAGGATTATTATTCTATTCTATTCTGCTCTGAAAGTGCAGACTCATCTTAATTGGGAACTGCCAGAAAACAGAAAATGTGTCGTTAATGGGTCCTTTGAGAGGATAATGTTCCATAACATAAGGCTTATTCAACACTGGAAAGGTTCACCAGACACAAAACCAACCATCTCCTCTCCCCATTAGTTCCCAGATCTAAATCGTATAGAAAAACTGAGCTGAGCTGAAGAAAATAAAGCTTAAGGAAGAACTCAGAACTCTACATAGTAACAGTCAACGATCGCTCTATTTGAGTGTCCAGCCTTTTGAAATGATATAGAGGACCTCCCGAGAAAAGTAGGTTGCGCAAAATAATAACAGAAGTAGTGCCAATAAGTGTGGCACTTGTCACTTCCAGTTATGGAATTTTTTCCCCACTGAAGAAAGTAAAATCCAAAAAAGGATGAAGCTTTCTAAAGGTTTCAGTACAAAATACATCAGATTAAATGACTTTATTGGTGTTTCAGACATCATCACCATAGGGGCCAATAATTGTGTACAGATGAATGTGCTGAATATTTATGACATTCAAACACAGTTAAGGAAGGTGTTGAAGGAAAGAAAACGCTAAATTATACTCAAATGATTGAAGTCATAATTTTCTGTGAGCAGCAAACGTCTACTTTCAGTATTATTGGACTGTAAGCCTATCCTGTTTTCCACCTTTTTTTCCTGCATGTGATTTTTGTGATTAGGCCTCAAACTGTATGCTTATTATCTATACATGCGTACATATACATTAAACATTTTGCTTTTTGTCATGTCCTTTAAGTTTTTAAAGTTTGGATTACAATTTTGCTGGATGTTCACCTATAGTTCATGTGTTTATATTTATACATCAAGTGCTTTCTTTATTTATAGGGAAGGAACTTATCTGCGGTTCCCCACATCGTGTTGACAGAGTGTTTGTCTGACTCACTCACTGCTGCAGAAAATCCTGTCAGAGATTTAGCAAATTACCCTATACAAGATAATCCAACACGCAATTCGTTTGATCAACATATGGTCCACAAGAATGCAAGTTCAAGGGAAACACCTTCAGAAAAAAGTGAACTACAAGAAATCTCACTGCTTCTGACAGACATGGAGATGAGATGGTTGTCTCCTCACAAAGTTCAAGAACTGAAGAGTATAAGCCTTAAAACTCTGATTATCTCAGCACAGATTAAAGAAGTCTCTGAAGCAGACCTGAATGAACGGCCTGTCCTTATACTTTTCAGGAAGGGAAATACTCTCAAAGATACATACAGACTGCTGTATTCCCTTCTGGAGGCGTCCAGTCCAGTTCCCAAACTGAGAATAAAATCCTCCCACCACCCCACCCGGCAGCAGTCTCTAATGGAGGCTCTAAGAAGAGGGATTGAGACAGGGGATGGGGTGCTAACATTTCAACATGCTGATGAAGTTAGGATACAGCAGAGTAACTGTGATTCCAAAGGTGGTTCATCAAGTCAGAGCAGGATGACACAGGAGGTCCGACTCAGCACCTACCAAAGGTTGGACAGTTTGGAGGAGACTATTCGAGAGCTGGAGAACACCTTAATAGAGATCAGTAGTCATCCTGTGACAGAGAAGCTCTACACTGCGACAGCCACCATAAGTATTCCAGCACAGCGGACTGGGACTCTGATGTCAGAAGCCAAGAGGCCTCCAGTCCCACCCAAACCAGCATCAATTCAGGTTCACTGTTTGTTGCTGCTGTGTACATCTCTGGCTCTTCAGTAGCATGCTCTGTTATCCTTCTTCTCTGCAGATGACTACTAGAACTTTACTTTCAAGCCTCTGATGTCTGCTCCCTAAGTGATTTAGCATATAATTTTATTTGAGATTGAAAATGTGTACAGAGGACAGACAACAGACTCACTGTCCTGTGCTTCAAGCTGGAGCTGCTCTCCTGCTGAGCCCAGTTTTGATGATTATTTCCCCTCCAATCTACTTTGACACTTGCTCATTTCTTCTCTTGTCAAATACATGCATAGATAATGCCTAAACTTTGTTATTTCTATTTTTATTTTTTTTTGCCAAATTAGCCTTGCCTTGAAATCAATTTCCTTTCCCTTCAGCGAAGCAGTTAACAATACCTTCATTTGACTTTTTACCCAACTCTAGGGCATATTTTACATTTTATGAAACTCTGTTGAGGGTATTGCCACTGAATGTGTAATGAGATTTCTTTGTGTTTTGTCTTCAGAAGGCAATGAAATATATTTGGGGTTGCCGCTTTTAGATTTATAAAAGATAAAATAGCTTTGCAGTCTTACTTTGCAGAAGGACCAAAGTCTGTTTCTTATTTCAAAGCCAAATATAGCTTATGACCATGTAATAAACTCCTTATCCTCAGATATCCGCAGCCTCTTTTCCTTTCACCTGCAGCTGACCGCAAAGCAACAAAAGCTTTGCAATTAGCAAAAGGCTTAAAGCATTCCTGCCTCATCTGTCTTCTTGCTGAGATGTCTAGTCGGTTTGTTTAGTATTGACTCTTGCCTAGAATTCATCCTCCCACTGATATACTTGACAGTCGCTGTCATAGTGAGTTTCAGCCCTCTGATGTGGAGCCATGGAGCATTCCCGTGGGAATGGCTGAGGATTACAGAGTCTTCAGTCATTATTTCATCACTCCAGCTTCAATCACGACCATTTCAACGGGACCCTTCTCCGTACTGTGGTCCAATATGGGGTGCAAACTAAATTCAGACAAGGCGTCTCCTTTCTTGCTCAATTGTTGTTCATGTATCCCCCCCCAAAAAAGGGTAGGGCCCTAACAAATAGCCATTAGTTACTTTTAAGAAGTTGCAGAAAACAAACTGCTCAAGTAGGAAAATCTTTAGATAGTACATCTGTTGGCTGTGTACTCCACAAATATAGCCTCTGTGGAAGACTGACAAAGCCATTGTTCAGTTCAACGTTTTGAGACACATTCTGGAACACAGCAAACAGAAGGTACTTTTGACAGATGGGGACAAACTTAAACTTTTTGGCCTAAATGCAAAATGCCGCGGAGGAAAATAAATACTGTATATCACTTTGGACATATGATTGCCAGAGTAAAACATTGTGATGGCAGCAACATAATGTGGAGTTTATTTTCTTCAACCAGCAGAAGGATGGTGGTCAGAGTTAAAGGGAAGTTGGATAGAGTTAATTACAGAGCAACCCTGATTGGATTCATAGTTGCATGTTCATGTGTTACGATGGCCCAGTCAAATCAAAGTATTGATCATTTATGTTCACAGCTGCTTTTAATCATATCTGGCAACTTGAGCTATTTTGCAAAGATGAGTAGGTTACACTTTCAGTCTCCAAAGGTGCACAGCTAGCAGACACATACCATCAAAGACTTGTTGTTCAAAGTCCAGAGAAAAGTTGTTCTACAAAGTGTTGTCAGCAGGAGGCCGAATATAAATGAATGCCACCCTTTTCAGATTTTTATTTATATGAAATTTTGAAAACCCTGCATAATTTCCCTTTCACTTCAGAATTATGTGGTTGGTGTAGATATGTGAAAAAGCTCAAGGTATTTGAGAGGTACAATAATCTTTTATCTTATCTCTTTGTGTGCAGAAGAGGCACAGCTGGATGGAAATTTAGCCGAATGTGTATTTGTTTTTATGTGCATCAGAGGCAGTGGATTGAGTAGCACATTGAGAAAGATTATTAAGCACAATTTTTTGCAGATCTTGCTGTGAAGCTAGATCATGTAGCGTCACTTTCAGTGATGCATTTCTGTATTCTGTTCTATGTCATTCTCTGTTGATAGAGGTGCATACTCTTGGTTTTTGTACCAGCTATCTCGTCAGGTCTTTAAACAAATTCCTACTGGTCTCAGGATACAGACTTGCTTGGTGTTTGTCAAATTCTTCTAGTCACTTCATGTCTCTGTTAGAAACTGACGATGATGTACAGGAGAAGGGAGATGTACAACCAGGTGCTCCATATTTATTCTGTTTTCTGTTCTCCTTTCTTCGCTCTTGTTTGTCTCTCAGGGAGGGAATAATCCCACCGTTGGTAAAGTTCATTCCTCGGCTGCCTTGAAGCTGAAGCACCTGCAGCAGAACAGCACAGAGAAGACTAAAAGTGGCAAGAAAGAGGACCTACAAAAGATGCAGAGCCTGCACCAGGTATTATCTGATCGTTAGCTCTGACATTGATAAATCGTGTTTGATCTGACAGATTCATCATCTTAGCATCGTCATAACTGCCCAAAGATAAAATTACTATATTAAAACTCTCTTAATAGCTAATTTTATGACATTGGTCTTTGCTATATCATCTCTATACAAATTAAGCAAGCCTTCAAAGTTGTATTCTGTTAAGCACTAAGATTGTGGGCATCTATTTTTGAAACCCATTCTTTTTTAATTCACTACTCGAGAATAAATTGATCTTAACCTCTAGTTTCCATGACCATTGCATCATCTCCACACAAGATTTGCATGTCATCGCATGCTTCACCCCTCAACTAGAGATTACAACTTTATATGCGAGGTTTCAGCAGGGATTACATGAACTTAAAGCCACTTTTTGGAGAATATAAATAAATAGTTTGATACCATAGACTGCTGCATCGCCGAGCGTCAGACAGGACAGCTGGACAGGGAGTTGGCAACACAATTATTAACACAGTTATTCAACTTTTAGCTTATCTTTGACTTTTACATCCAAACCAATTAAATGGTTACAGTGGGGGAAATAATTATTATGAGCTCTCTCTTTTTTGGGGAGTTAAATTTAAATGGATAGAAACAGACTATCAACCAAAAACTACAGACAAAGCATACACTATGTAAGTTGCACTGTACATTGTTTAACACGTTACTCGTAGACACGTAGAGTAGAATGAAGGTTTTCGCTCCCACGGATACTTTTTTTGTTTTCAAATGATGATTTCATTCATTAGGGAAAAAAGCTATAAAAACTAGCCTTGTGTGAAAATTAAGTAATGATCCCCTAAACCTAATAGTTGGTAGTTTAACCTCTTGGTGGCAACAACTGGCAATAAGTCATTTACATCTCATTGGATAAATTTTAGCTGATTGTTCTTTTGCAGAATTCTTTTAATACATTCTCATTAGAGGCTTTTCAACCATGAACAGCCTATTCAAGGTCATGCCAATGCATCTCAGCTGGTTTAAAATCCAGACATTAAATGGGGCACTCCTTTTCAGCATATCAGCTGTGCTTTGCAACATTATCCTGCTGCATAACCCAGAGTTTGAGGTCAGAACTGATTATCATTCTTCTTGAGGATTTTATGGGAGGAAGCAGAATTCATTGTTTCATCAATCACTGCAAGTCATCTAGGTCCTGAAGCAGCAAGTAACCTCAGACCATCAAACTACCACTTGGCTGTAGGTATTGTGCTCTTTTTCTGAAATCATATGTTAGTTTTAACCGAGATGTAGGGGACATATACTTCCAGGAGATTTTGTTTCGTTAGTTTCCCAAGTACATTACCAAACGTATTGGTAAATGTGAGATGGGTCTATGTGTTCTGTTTGGTCAGCAGTGGTTTGGGCATTGGAACTTTCCCATATATGTCATTTCGGTCCAGTCTCTATGTTGTTGTTGATTAATAACCTCTGACCTTAACGGGGATGAGAGAGGTCTGCAGTGTCTGCAGTGATGCTGCAGAGATGTTGTTCTGCGTTATTTTAAGGGGTCCTGGATCATGCAGTCTGGCAGTAATTTTGGTTGGCCAGCCATTTCTTGGAAAGTTCACCGCGGTTCCAGGTTTTCTCTTGTGATTCACCGGAGTTGGAAAACTTTAAAAATGTCTGTGCAACCGTTTACCAATTATATATTCATACAGGGCCAGGTTGGTTTGGAAAGGTTTTTCTCCTAAAAGAAATCATTTGAAAACTGCATTTTGAATTTATTCAGATACTTTTTTCTGAAATAGACATTCTGTTTGGTGATCTGAAATATTTAAGTGAGACTAAAAAAAAAAATAAATAACACAGAAAACTATAAAAGGGGAACAACATTTTTACGGCACTGTATTTTATGTTGTTGTAAAACACAACTAAACAAAAGGGTGGAGAAACCTATGCTGGCAAGGACACATTTTTTTATAGTTAGGGAACCAGCCTTTTTGGTTTACTGCTCTGAATTTATTTCTTTATTGGATACTTATAGATACTGCTTTTTTGCCTTGGCTATATGTTTTTGGTAATTCTAATGCTGGAAGGCCCATCTTTAGTATTAAAACTGAAAGAAGAAGATGTTTTTTTACAGTAGATGATCACATCCATTAGCCCCTAATGGAGTGACGTTTCCCTGACGTTTCCCTGTGTCGTTATAAGAAAAACAGCCCAAAGAATAATTTCACCACCTCTTTGCTCGACTGTAGACAGCATTTCTCCTCCTCCCTCAAACATAGGTTATCAATTTGACACTCAATAATTTGATTATGTTCTCACCTGACCTCAGCACTCTCTCCAAAACCTTCTTAAAATAATTTAGTGTTGTGATCCTTAGGTGTTAGAGCTTTTTTGTTTATTTTGTGTCTCTTTTCTTCATTTCCCTGTCTATGTTCTCTTGTTGCCATTTTAGTGTATTAGTTTCATAGTTCATTCTTGTGTTTTTCTACATTCTGAATAATCTCTGTTAGTTCTTTGTTTAGTTGTTGCGTTTATTAGTCTCCCTCCGTCAGTTCTATGCTTTCACTAAATTGACCTTCTCCAGATCCTCCTGTTTACATGTCCGTATCTCCTGTTTCCCTTCCTGGTGTTTGCCGTGCCCTGTTCTCTTTGTGCTCCTGTAAGTTTCTTGTCCTTGTTTAATAAATTATTTTGTTCATCAAACGTTCCTGCCTGTGGGTCCGCCTCCTCAACCACACCATGAGGCAAGATCTTGCATGGAGCACTAGACCTACAGTGATTGATGATTGTTTTTTGTCTCTTTTATTTCAAAATAATTGCATCAGCAGTTGTCACCTTCTCACCAATCTTTTTCCTGACGGTCTAAGTGGACATTCCAGCTTTGTACTGATTTTATCAATGGCAACCTTCCTTGCTACAGGTTTTTTGGGGGGGCTTTTTCATATTTTAACTGGTCAGCATTTAAAGAGGTTATATAAAGTAAAGGACTGGACATAAGGATGCTAGATGGTCTCCAGAGGCAAGGAAATTAAACTGTTGAAACATGTCGGTCGAGCAAAGCCAGGAGAAGCTTCTTGCCAGTGCACGGGGGCAAGAAAAGCTTAATGTCGATGTAATTTGGGGAAAAAAAAACAGAAGCAGTGAAGTGCACCTAAACCTTAATAACCTAGAGCGCTTTCAGACTTACAGTAAGTTTTGTAGATTGGAGAGAAATAAATGTGTTTGGCAGAGAGAGAGTTTCGCAAAATTGGGAAGTAATGAGGCTCTGGTCTCCTCAGACTTAGAGAAGATTGGAAAGAACCTCTGCAGTGCCGTGTAATAAACGCCACTCGAGTCATGGCAATCACAGATGATTTAATATGAAGAGGGCATCTCTTTTTTTCGTCATTAAATCTTTTACATTTCTCCCCTTTTATGGCTCGTTTCCCCCTTTTTCTGCTTCCTGTACTCTGCAATTTATACATGCCTTCCCTTTTTTCCTTTTTCATCACCCTCTGTCGGTTTTGTTCATTCCCTGAGATTTGAAGACTGAGTAGATGCCTACACTTGTCAAATTAAAGGGAAATTAATCCTATTATTTCAGAATGACACTGACACTGCACAGTCTCTTGTGAAAGACTCCGGATGTGTGAAAGCACTATCCTTAGAGGGGTTTTGGACCCTCAAAGCTAATTGTCAGAGGAGAAAAAATAGTGCCAAAGCAGTTTGCATACCCTCATGCTACAATTTCATTATTAATAACAAAAAGAATAAAATAACCAATTTATTTAAACCAAAAGAAGAAAAAAACATTCAACTGTGGCAGACTTTATAAGTAACATTTTTTTTTTTTTTTATTGTGAAATACAGAAAACAGTGTGAACATAAAGCAAGAGTTGTTGTAAAAAGAGAGCAAAAGGCTTGCTTTAGGGGGGAAAATGCACTATTTTCATTAAACTGCCTCTTTTATTTTAATTCGGTTATTCAAACCTGAATGGTTTCTTTTCCTATCTGAAAACTGAAAATTGGTAGGCAATAAATCATTTGGATAATGATCCAAAGCACAGAGGTATTCAACACAGACTCAAAAATCAACATTCGGCAATGGCCATCTCAGCCCCCTGCCCTGACCTCAGTCTTTTTAGAAAGCTGGTAGGGTGAGCTGCATGGGAGATGGAATAACAGAGATATCAGGACTCTGGACGATCTAGAAAGATCATGCAAAGAGGAATGGTCTCTCTGCATGCTCTCTGAAATCTTACAGAAGTACCAATAGGTGTGGCACCATTGATTTTGTTAAAAGCTATTTTTTCTACAACTAAATAAACATACTCAAATTAAAGGATGTGCAAGATATTTTGCTAGAATAAAAGATGAATTTATTTGAAAAGTTTCCGCACATCTTTTCCAGGTGTGTCACTAAATGTGGACACACCTGAGGCTCTATTCTCCCCAAACCCCCTTTCAGTCAAACTAAAGCATTTCAGGCATTAGGACCAATCAAATCAATATGCCCCGCTGCTACAGTTCAAAGCCCCTGTTACTCCTCGTTTGCTTTGCCACAGATCAAGGAAGGCAAGACAATTGGATCATTTTCATGCCTCAAATCTTCCAATTCTGGATTTGGCCTCATATGACTCCCAACAGTAAAACAGCCAGTTGTAGGTGATGAGCACGAGGCGCGACTAGTGACGTCACATCTTGTCATTTGGTGTGAAGCTGTGAGAGTGTGTATGCTAGAAGGCAGCTCTCCCAGGTTTAAAGACCATGTTAGCAGTTTGTATCAAGTTTAAGAAGAACGTTGCAAGCAGAAACAACTAAAGCAGAGCAAATACAAAATTCTAAGCTGGCTTCATTTCCCAAAAAAGACAAAAGTTGTTGATTTTTTTTCACCTGTTTGCTCCTTTGAACAAGTGGAAACTTTCCTGACTAAACTTTTTTGTCCCATTCTGTGTACTTTTAACTGTTGGTGCCTTGCACATACGGCATGCAAAAGGTTTCTGTCACATGCATTCACATCAGCACCTGAAAAAGTCATCTTGAAATGTATTTCCCACAAGTTTCATTCTGTTGAAACAGTGCCATCTACTGGCGGAATCTTCCATTGTTTTCAATGAAATAAAGGTGTGGCTCTGTATGTTCATCTGTGTATGTTGCTTTTTCAACGAATGAACATCATAAGAGAAAGTGTTAAAGTAAAGGTAGTCAACAGTGTAATGCATAGTTTTTCACTGTTGCTGCTTATCAGTGGGATCAGTGGTTCTGTCATCATGTACAGATGGTAGCCTCTGTCTTGGCTTTCATCACACATGCCGATATCAACCTGAATAACAATCTCCTGTGTTTGTCTCCTGTTCTCACTCCCCCTTCCCCTCACTACATGTTTTCTTGTGATACTTCTTTATCTTGCCCCTCTGTGTGAACCCGTGCTGCCCTTCACCTCCAGGCCTGCCCGTCTGCTGCACCTGTAACCCTGCAGCAGTGAGCGACCTGTCCCCGTCCAGCCTCTTCAGCTTCCTCCTCCTCCTGTTCATGTGACTACAGAGATGCACTCTTATCTGCCCATTTTACTTAACCAGCTCCATTAACATCTCTAGTATTCAGTCCAAAGTTATGCTTCTAGATGGGTGTGAGTGTGTGTTTGTGCAAGCATGCTTGCACAGGCTTGTTTAAATGTACTGGTGAAGAAAGGTGTTGCCCAGACACAACAAATTTTAGGACTTTTAAAATTTTTCATAATTTCCCACTTCAACCCCTGAAAACCTCATTTCTTTGCACTCCTCCTCCATCCCCTTCTGTCTTCTGTGTCCCTGCACTACTCCAAGGCCTTGAGGATCAACAGCGCTGGAACCACTGAACCATACCTGTCTGGACTGAAAGCGAGCATTTTTTTCGGCCAAATGCCTTCTCCTGCAGCAGCTTTTGCACCTGGCTTGAGAATGTCGCCCCATGAGGGGACTGTCCCCTCCCTGACAGTTTCCTCCAGCCAAGCAAAGGCCCTCTTGGCAAACCTGTCAGCCTCTGGCCTGTGCACGGAGGCCCTGCTCCTGTCCTCTGCTCTACGCCAACGTCGCCTTCTCCGGGAGCAGAGAGCATCATCCTCTCTTCCCAGCAGCCTGTCCTCCACCCCCACATCCTCCTCTTCACCCACAACCCCTACTCCATCCCTTTCTCCCTCCTCTCCCACGCCTCTTGGTTCCTTTACCTTGTCCTCTGGGATTGTCAAACTCACCAGACGAAGACTTGACAGCCCCCAACAACTCAGCAACTGTAAGGATGGTGACAACTCTTAATAATGAGTAATGTTGGGGGGAGGACATGTTAGAATACAATTCTAAAATCATCTTGTCTCTGAGCAAGAATAGATAAATCTTTTTTTACTGATATTTTCTTTCAGGATTCCTTTTATCCATCTTTTCTTCTTTATGGATACTTCATAATTTCACTCAGTTTTCTTCTTGGATAAGTTTCCGTCTCTCATCTGGTTCCATGGTCTCCCACACAGTCCTACTGCCAGATTTCCAAATAGAGTGCACACAAACAGGCCAGGCCTCCCATTTCCACCAGCTGTCTGCTACAAGGTTGGTGTTGTTGGACATGTTCTCATTTAGTGGGCTGTTAGTGGTATAGTTACCATATCTAGACTGTGACTATGAAAGTAGAGTTGCAATAATCACCAAATTATAGTTGTATATGTTTAGGATGATGTTGCTCTTTCGTACCTGCATAACCTGGCAGAAGAAGTCTGCTGTGAAAATAAGAAAAAAAGACAAACGTGATGAATGTGGTTTTAAGGTGTCTTGTGCAAAAAGGGAATTCTTTCATTTTGTTACATCAACCAAGATTTAGACTTCAAATCGGTGCTATAATTTCCCCTTTGTTTGTACACACTGAGAGTTTACATGATTGTTCTCCCTCCGCTGCACATTCCTTTGGGTTCTAATTTAATGCTGCATTTGAAGTTTTGTATGTGTCTCTGCAAATGAAACCCTTGCATCTATTATTGTTAACATGTCTAGGATGTTTATTCTGAGGGGAACAAGGATATTGCAGCATTATCAATGAAAGCACACTGTAACGAGCAGCCATGAATCTTCACATCTCTGTTTGATATAGAATGAGGAGGCCAAGTTACACTAAAAGAGGGGAAACTGCAAAGGAGGGTCGGTATTACCCGTGTGGATTTACTGTATGTGTGTTGTAACTAGTTGTTTATGACAATCAGAATGTTTTCACTGTAGCATCTCGCAGGTTGTTCTGACACCTGACATCAAAACCCATCCCAAAGACTCAAGCACATGCTTGTAACGTTAAGCTGTACAGCACAGACATAATGTGTTTCTTTATCTTTAATATTATACAATGATACATTTTATGCTGCCCCTCAGGTGAAATTGATCACACTGACCCCACATTTCACCCAAAAAGAATGATTTCCTTTTGATATTGTTGCTTCAAGATTATATGGTAAAAAGTTTCCAGATTTTATCATAGTTTGTACATTATCTTTGACTATAATGAACAGATAGCACTAAATTACTGTTTGAAATATATATATATATAAAAGAACAAACTTTTAATTAGCACAAGTTTAGATATCATATTGCTTGGCCCTTGTGAGGGAATCAGGGCGGATCATAAAAATATAAAGAAAGCACAGTTTCTTCTCAAAATACAAGATCCCTCTTTATTAGCTTAGTTATTAAATAGGTGAGGAGGCTATAAAATTTTCATTTATTACAATTTTGTGCAATGACAAAATAGAAATAAGAATCTACAATTATTTTAGCTCATTTAAGGTATGGGTGTCAGAATTTTTCAAACTAGCATTCAGACTCAGTAGAAGACTGGGGGACCATCCCTGCACAGGCTGTGATATATTTGTACATGTTATAGTACACTGGTAAAAAGGTATCATTGATGCTCAACTATATACAGGTGCATCCCATTGAATTAGAATATTATGTTAGGTTAATTTATTCCATTAATTCAATTCAAGGAGTGAAACTCATATAGACACATTATGCAGTGTCTGTTGGTCTTGGTCCACTGTGTAGTTATCAAGTCCAAAGCCAGCTCAGCCATCCACTGTACCAGGACATTTTTTTTATTAGCCATAAGCCATACACATCAAGATTAAACAGAACTATACACTTGAAAAATATGACCTTGTTTTCCAATAAATCTACATAATATGCGTTTCACTTCTTAAACTAAATTACCAAAATATATTAACTTTTCCATAATATTTTAATTTGAGATGTGTCTTTATATACTGATTTTAGACGTTTGCAGGTTGATGCTTTCAAAGCATGCTGATGAAGTAAAGGAGTCCTGTTGCTAAATTGGTTTGTTGCAGTCTGACAGAAAACTGTTTAGTTGCTGCAGTATTTTCATTACAATAAATCATTATCCAAACACTTAAAAAGTGTTTGTCAGAGAACCTATATTAGTTCCACAAAAGATTACTACATAAATATAGCTAATATCTTCAAACAATTTAAAACTCAAATTATTTGAAAATTCAATAATTATGACCATTTACTTTTTGTTCTGGCTCAGCATTTTTTGGGAACCAGGGTTAAAATTTCCCCTTATGAACTGGATTAACGTTGATGAGTACAAATCTATAAATTACACACGTTCTTATAGTTTTGTCAATCCAGTTTTGACTTTCATTATTACGGACCGCTGGTGTTTCTCTAACAGCTGTTTGATTATTTACATCATATCACAGTGGGGGAGTTTATTTTTAAGTGTAGATCCTTCATAATGAACCATTCTGGGGTTGCATGTCTTCTGTGTCTGGCTGGAATCTGCCTTGTTGTATGTTGACAAGGTTAAACGAACAGTTACACTTCTCTGCTGTTCTCCAGAATGACTAAAAGAAACGGATTAACAAGTGCAAAAGAGGCTTGTGTCAGAGAGCAGACGGCGTGAGGAGCAAGGATTAGTTTGAGCACATGAGTTTGAAGGCTACTTTAATAAGGCCAGCTTTGACTCGCCCAATCTCCATGGAGAGAGCTGGAGTGAAAGGATGAGTCTGACAGTCAGAGACACTAATCAGCTGCTTGTTCCCCTTTGCTTTCGGTTTGCATTGTCTTCATATGTGCGGTCTGTTAAAACTATTTTACTTAAGGTTAAGATAGGAGGATTTTTGATGAGGTTCAGTTCTGAACATGTGCAATATGTATTTGGTACTCTCACTCTTCTACCAAGGGATTCCTCTTTGCCTTTGCCATACTTATGCCTGATTGTCTCCAAGGACCTGCAAAGTTTTTTTTTTCCTAGTGCCTGAATTATCTTGTAATTAAAAATTATATCAGCAACACTGACAGAATAACACTTTTACCCCAAAATTTGATTTCTTTTTTCGTGTTTTTTACCAAGTTTCAGAGTACAGACTAGACAGTCGCTTGAGCTTTGACGGTGAAAATCTGTAATATCACAGCCTCATACTTAGTGCATTCTGGATCTGCAAGGCAGATTCAGTCAAATGAAAGAAATCCTCAAAGCTGTAACATTTCAAGATAAATTTACAGTTTGTGCATTTAGTGAGCAGCAAGGAGGAAGTATGTGGTAGTTTAGCCTAAGTGAAATCAGAGAGCTGTGTTAAAATGCCACCTGGACTTTTTTATCACAAAACAAGTGTTAGTGGGCTGTGATTTTAACATGCTTGGGGGGCTTCAAGCATGTTAAGCACACTCTGGCAATCAGAAAAACCCATGCAAACTTGAAACTAGACATAGGAGAAATATACATATATAAATATATCTAAGTTAGATGTTTGTGTATGATATAATTGTGAAACAATGTGAATATATATATAAATATGTAGGTCTAGATTAAATTCAATACTGTAAATGTCCTCATCTCTTCTGATTTATATATTAGTGACCATTTTGTACAGAATTTTCTTTTTTAATTCATTCAAAGAGATATTACATTTCACTCTGAGATTATTTATTCATATGCAGAACATTTTGATATAGTTTAAAATATCTGTGTAGATAAGCATTAGGTTCTGTAATATATTTTGAAGTTAATTTTGAAATTTTAGGGTTTTCTTTACAAATAATGAGTTGAACTTTATGTAATTATAACGATTTAAAAAGCTTTTCCCTGAAAATGCTCGTCCAGCTTGTTTGCACCTTTGGCTCCTAAAGTTAAAGTGTAAGAGGCTAGACTAGTGCCTGTTAGTAGGGGCTTATTTTGCTACTATCTATTTGTTTAGGCCTGGGTTATTTTTTATGTGTTTATTCTTTTTTCTCACCTTACTCTGCCATTCTGTATTTTTGTGATCTAAATGGTATTAGTGACACTGGAGATGGTCGGAAACACAGAAGATGTAGTACTTACTGTGACATGAGTCCAAAGGCTTCACATGAGGCCTCACTGTTTTGTCTAAAGGAAAGTACTTGGCTTTATCTATTTCGCCTGTTTTATTTGTTTGCATGTGAACTGAGATGGCAGGAATGTGGATAAAAAGGTTCAGACTATAAGTGTACATTTTGTTGCTTATACTCCTCCAGTTTGTGACTTTAAGTAGCGTTTACACTAAACTATCAAAATGATAAAAAGATGAACTTATTAGGGAATCAGCGAAGATGTATGAAATCTTTGATTTTGCCATTGTATTTTTTTTCCATATACTCAACCTACATTCTGTAGTATTAATATGAGATTTTTACTTGAATGTGTGGATGTTCAAAAATCTTGGCATCAAAAATATATTTAAAAATTTTTATTGACTTGTAAATATGTTGAGTCATAGAGAGTTTACCGAATTATGTCCAAAAGAAAATGTTTTATTAATAAACTATGATGATGGGTACAAAGGTATATACAAAAACAATGCATGTATAGTCTCAAGCAAACGCACGGTGCAGTCTAGAGAAAAAAAAAAGTTACGTACATGTTTTTTCACAGTTATAAGAAAGAGTTGGAGAAGTGGGTATATATGTTCAAGATTTACAAACAAGAACGATACGTTATTTTAGTATCTGTGACACGGGCATGTTCAGTCTTACTGTGAAGTTACGTGAGGATAATGATAGTGGTTGGAAGTGTTTAACGTCCAGGGATCTGAAGGCCCGAACGCACCCCAACATAAGAAATCAGCTTGATTCTCCCATTTGTAGAGTAGTGTGACATAAGAATAAAAATAACTACAGAAAACAGATCAATTATATGAGATATATAAAATTTAAATGCCTACTGATACTGAAGATAATTTATCAGCGTGGATGCCATGATGTTCTGTGAGAAATGTGTGTTTTATTTTCCGTGAGAAGACAGCAGGCACCCGTACCTGCCTTCTTTTGTACATTATTTGCTGTGATTGTGTGTCCAATAAAGTGCAGCCCTCTTGTACAGTCTGAGCTTGCTTTATTCCTTCTGTTTTTGTGACTTTATCTCACACACGAGTCACATCTCGCATCATAAAGAAAACGAATACAAAAAACAATGGTTACAAAAACGTTTACTTTAAAAATATATCATGATTTTTTTTAACAGTATTACAATTTTAGAGCATACAAGTCCATTGATGGAGCATAGAATTGGTAAAAATAGTTTTGATGAATCAAAGTTGGAGAACTTACTGGTGAAACTGTTTTATGTTCTCCTGTATTTACATAGCTAATTCACACTAAAAATATAGTTAATACACATGATGCTGAAGCTGGTGCAAGTTATATTGTATATACATCATATTCTAAAAGCTTGGTATAGTTGCTTGTATATTTGAGTGCATGTTATGCATATTCATCAAAACCACAAAAAATAAACCAAAATTGACTCAAGTTTCCTGGCGTTGAGCTGGACGACGACCGTCTGAGCGCCTGTAGGGTGTTGCCCTCAGATCTGATGAGGCGATGACAAACATGATGTCATGAAGGTAGAATTTTACCTACAGTTTAGCGTGAAACTCTTCAGTGTTTCTTGTTACTGTACCTGTAATAATATCCTCCAGAGCACCATCTTTTCCCTCGCGTACCGGAGATTTCACCTGCCTCTTCTTTAGTTCTGCTATCAGATCCATCTTCGGCATCATGGGGCCCTAGAAAGAAGCCACATATTGAACTGAGGAAGAAACATTTATTTCTGTCATTTGGATAAATATGGCTTACAGTTAATGAAAACTACGTTTCTCAGAAAATTTGAATCCTAGGTAAGACCAAAAAAAAAAACTTTTCTTACAAAAATCTCAGTCTGTGGAAACGTATGTCCATATACTGTACAGTATATGGACAATCCTTGATTGGGACTCATTTTGCATGAAGTACTGCATCAATGCGATGTTGCATGGAGTTGATCAGCCTGGGGTTTTGCTGAGGTGTTAAAGAGGCCCAGTTTACTGTATCAGTGGCCTTCATCTTGTCTGCATTGTTGAGTCTGGTGTCTTTCTTCTTTATATTACTATTAGGTCAATTTGAGTCTTCAATATTTTTATACTTTTGCTGTCTCTATATAGGGTTAAGGTCGGTGGGGTTTGCTGACCAACAGTGAGAGCTTTTGTCATTAAAGCAGTAAGTATTACTTTTGGCAGCATGGCAAGGTGCCAAGTCCTGATGGCAAATGTAATCAGCATCCCCAGAAAGCTTCTCGGCAGAGGAAACTTCTCTAAATGTTCCTGGCAGGTGCCTGTGCTGACATCAGAACTGGTATAATATGTTTCACCAACAGCAGCAGATGATATGGCTCCCCAAATCATCAGTGACAGAAAATTTCACGCTGGACCTCAAGAAACTTGAATTCTGTGCCTCTCCATTCTTCCTCCAGACTCTAAGACATCAATTTCCTGGTATGACGCTTCTGAAGTCTCTAGTTTAGGACTGGCTTGACATAAGGATTGTGACAGTTGTAGCCCATGTCCTAGATTTGTCTGTGTTTGGTGGCTCTTGAAGCTGTGACTCTGGGCACAGTCACATCTCTTGTGAATCTCCCTAAACTCTTCGTGGGTTTTGCTTCACAATCCTCTGAAGGCAGCAGCTATCCCTATTGCAAGCCTTGCATTTTCTACCTTATTTTTTCCACTCAACTAGCAAATAGTAAGCATGAAAGCAGCACTATGTGAACTGCCAGCTTCTCTAGCAATGACCTGTAGTTTCTCACCCTTGTACAGGGTGTCAATGTCTGTCTGCTGGACGATTGTCAAGTCAGCAGTCTTCTCCATGATTGTGTAGGCCATAGCATGGATATAACATATAATTTCCAATTAAAAAAATTCTTTTTTTATCTCCTTATGTGATATTCTAATTTCCTAAGAAACTGATTTTTGGATTTTCTTTTACATGAAGCCATGATTATCAAAATTACCAAAAACGAGTGCTTGAAACATATCACATATCTAAATAAGATATTTCCTTGTTGAACTGAATTAGGACAAATTAGCTTGAATGATTTTCTACTTTATTGAGATGCATTTGATAATTAACGTTACAAATATTTTAGTTTAAATATTAGAAAACAATACAATAATATGCAGTTCAAACAAATATGGGTCACTTAAAATCTCATGTGTTTTACTTGAGCTACAGAATATACTGATAGCTCTTGGAATGGCCTCTGCTGTTTTAGAGTAATTCTGTTTTAATCTCAAGATCCCTATTAATAAGAGCTAGTCATTTCAAGTCTTCACTATTTCATACTTTTCCTATTTGGGTAATTTCACACTGTCTGCTGTGGGATGTTTCATGCAGTTTGTACCTGACAGAAGGAAGTTTCAGTGCTTGCTTTGACAATAGATGATTAAAATGCATTTCCTTTAATCTGCTTTCTGTAAGAAAATGTGGTTCTATGGCTCAAGTAAATAATTTTAGCAGGAGTTCACAGAGTTATTTTGGTTTGGCCAGAGGTCATAATTTCTTATTTTGAGAGAGCGGACTTGCCCAAATAGGGTAAGTTGTCAGAAAATAATCAATTATATCAATGATTTGAGAGAGATTGTAACATTTTCTTGTGATTATGTCCATTATTTAATTAAAATGCTCAACTACGAAGACAAACAAACTGATTCACCATGATTAGCACAAGTATCAATTGTTTGTATCTGGCAACAAAACGAAAATCGCAAAAGACAAAAGGGCAGCACATTGTTACGAAATGGGGGTAGAAACTAGTGAAGGAGTGAACTGACCCAGAGCTGAAGTAAATTTTGGAGGAATTTTCTTACCTTTTGTGCAGCAGCCTTGTTCGGAGATGATGTTTCTTTCTCCTCAGAACTTTCCTTTTCCATTTTCTTTTTCAGCTCAAGTTCTTGCTGTGCTGTCTGCATTAAGAATATGGAAAAAATTAGCATGAAAAGAACTGTTGCTAGCGATGCATAAAAGAAGGACTCTCACCTTATAAGCCTTTATGAAGCGCACAAACAGCGGGAAAAACATGGAAGGCTGCATGGTTTTAGGATTTTCTCCAAAATACTCCACAACAGAAACATAAGCCTCCTGGAGGGACAAGAACGAGTGTATGAAAATATGATAAGAAGATTAAGAGTTGTGTGCATGGTTGAAATTGACAAAATTCCAACCTGTGCTGTCTTGCTGTCTTTGATCAAAGATTCGAGATGCTCGCTGTTTGTTTTGATGAATTCCTTTAACACCGGACTGTCATCCTGCACCAGGAACTCCTTCTTGGTCATCTCCATACCTCGCTCCAATGAGCGGATGTCCTGAAGAATGCTGTCCAAGGACACTAATAAAAAAAATAATAATTTCAAACACATTCTCAAACTAAAAAAGTGGGATAACTTAAGTATATCTATGTACCAAGAGCTGCTTTGTCTATAAAGTGAAGGTCAGTGTGGAAGTTGACCAGGTCCGGGTATTTTTCAAGAATGATATTAGTCATGAAGTGAAGTAACGTCTGGGAGCGGTCGGTGGATTTGGTCTCCAAGAGCTGAAAGGTGACGAAACGTGTTTAAAGTAAAGTAATGTGTGTGTTGTAAAAGCAAAAGTAAATCTACAAAGCAAAGCTACTTACAAGGTCAAGACTCTGCAGCCTGAAACCGTATGCCGCACCTCTCTTACTACTGTTCATGTAGTTACCAAAGGCGAGAACAATCTGAAAGAGAATGCGTGAGCTGAATTATAAAATCTCACATTTAGAAGTTGCACCAGTGTTTGTATACTGTTCGGCTTACTTCTAAGATCTTTTTCAGTTTAGCTGAAGACTTGATAGACATGGATGCAGCAATGATGGAATTAAGTTGCTGCGGATTAAGAAAAAATACCATAAGCCCATTTGGTTAAAGCTTATTCCAGTTGAAGTGTCAAAGTTTTTCCCACAAACTGACCGGCCGCAGGTGTTTGATGCTCTCTGGGAAGTTGCCCATGAAGGTGAGTGTGTTTATGCGCTGACTTAGACGAGCGATCTTCCCGAAACGTAAAATGAATTGGTCTTCATCTGTCAGTTCCTCCAGTGGACGACCTTCTTTCTCGTAGTTCACAAGAAGTTTCATTTCAAAGTCTGATGGTATGAAGTGTTCAAGCAATTCCAGGAAGTCTATGGACAGAGACTGCTGGTCATACCTGTGCAATACAAGGATTTTGGTTAAAGAGAGGTGTAGAGTTGGAAGGGACAGAAAGATATTTATTCTGAGAGCTATAGACAGTAATGCAACATAAAGACATACGTCTCTATGGCTGTGCAGATAGCCGATGGGCTCTTTCCTCCCTTGCGAAGAGTGATGGCTAGATTTTTTGCCTTGTTTCCATCAATGAGGGATATCTTGGTGGGAGCTTTTTGCGTCACCTTTTTCTTAACCTTGGACAGGTCTGCTGGATTTCCCTGGGCCCTTGTTTTGAACTGTTCCTCAAACATCTCCATGTTCAGCTCCTTGTATGGACAGAATGTGAGGCAGAGAAAATTAATCATTTAATTCCAGGATCCAATCAAAACGTCAATATTGCAAGATGCGTAATCTCACCACTAAGATCTGCTCGTCATCTAGCTCATTGAACACTGTGCCTGTTACTTGGTTTGGTTTTAAAGGCTGCCAGTTTAACAAAGGCATCCTGTACTTGGTCTGAATGGGTTTCTTAGTCTTGAACCCTGAGCAAACACAAACAAGAGAAGAGGTCAAACACAGATCAGGTCATGAACTTTAGTGAGACTTTTCCAGTTTGTCTCAATGTGCTCACCAGATTGGGCATCTGGAGCTCCAGGAGGAGGTGGGGGTCCTCCACCAGGTGGGGGAAGAGGAGGTGGGGGACCACTACCAGGTGGAGGAGGTGGAGGTGGGGGTCCAGCACCAGGTGGAGGAGGAGGAGGTGGTGGACCTGCCCCGGGTGGTGGAGGGGGTGGAGGAGGAGCAACAGAGCCTCCACTTGATGGAGGAGGAGGTGGTGGGGGAGGAGTCACAGTCTCTCCTGGACCACCAGGAGGGGTAGATGGAGAAGGTGGAGAGGGGAGGGTGGATGCTGAGGAGGAGATGCTTGGTTGGGTGGTTGAGGATGGGCTTTGGACATACTCAACAACTTTCACAGGCACAACCTGGATGTCCAGAGCTCCTGAGGGAGTGCGTCCGAGTCTGATCAGTCCCTTGTCCTGCAGCTCATGGATCTTCTGCTCCAGCTCAGAAGGTGAGTGACTGGCAGAGGTGCCCAGACGTTCCCGGTCCCTCTCCCTCTCTCTGTCCAGCTCACGCTCTCGTTCTCTCTGCTGCAAAGAACTAACTTGGGAACATGATTCCCGGAGGCTTTCCTGTGGGATGCAGACACAGATTTATTAACTTGATTCATCTGTCTTCAGGTGGTTTTCCATAGCTGTTAGTCCAACAATTGGAGTCCCACTTTATAAATGGTTTTTACTAAGAGAGTGGACATTACTTCATGGCTTTAATGCCTAATACCTGCCCAGATTTACATTTTAATAAACCAAAAATATTACTTGAATTTTGTCAGGGGAAGATTTTAAATAACAAAATGTCCTAGATAAGTTCACAATATGTGAATAGCTTTTCATCTAAATAAAAGCGTGTGTTCAAAGGTCAGGGGCATATTACCTGGTAGTTGTAGATACTTTTGTTTAAATAAAAATGTTATCCAGATACATTAATAGTACAAGATTATGTTGCTTCAGAGACTTAGTTATTTCAGGACATGTAAAACTTTACATTAAAAAGTTGGAAATAACAGTTCTTATGTCCTCAAAACATATTCAGATATGATTCTTTATTTCATATTAGGGTTATAAGTTAGCTGTTTTGATCAAATTCAGTGAGATCAATGTCATGATTTCTTGTCTGATAGTGTGTGTTGTAAGTGAGCTCATACTTTGAGCAACTCAGTTTCCTTGGTGGCCTGCATGAGCTGAGTCTCCAGTTCAGATATCTTCTCTGTAGTCTGAGTCTCGAGCTCCTGAAGGCGGGAGTTCAGCTGCGAAATAAAACAAGCATAATTCTTCTATTACATCACTTCTTAAAATCATAATCAATGCAGCAGAAGGGTCTTCTTTACTGAGCTAAGAATTCTCTAATAATGTAATATTTTACCTGTACGTTGTGATTCTGCAGTTCATCCACATGATCCAGCACTCCTCCCCTGTTCTCAGCATCCTCCAGCAGAGCTCCAACATCCAACACATTGTCCAAGTAGGCCTGGATCTGGACCTTCAGCTTTTCACTTTCTGTCTGTTTCACACTCTGATGCACAGAAACGTATGATATTAAAAAGGATCATACATCTGATAATATATGTTCTGTATATTTAAATATAATTGTATGTTTATCGCTTATACATCATATAATCACTGTCATGTTAGTAAACCTGAGAGAAATATCTGAAATTAGATCATCACTATTTACAGCTCAGTAGAAAGGAAAACATAATTAAATTACAAGTTAACAAAAATGATTAAAAAAAACCAAAAAGTAAGAATTGCAGACAAAACAGTCAAAAAATGCCTCAGGTTCACTTGATAGCTCACCTGGAAGCTCATCATGTATCTTTAAGCCCACATAAACTATCACCTGACACATTATTTTGTTTTGCACTTCTGATAAGTAAAGACCTGACCTGTGTTTCTGCCAACACTCACCTCCAGATACTTGTCTAATCCAAGGTGAGTGAACTCATACTGCAGATGGACTCGGAAGTTCATGTTCTCCACTGAATGGACCACAATGTTAATGAACTGCATGCAGGCCACCTGCAGACAAACATGGCAGTTAAACCAGAGTAATTTGCAGCCACTTAATTTTTCCTCATTCAGTTAAAAAAATAGCCTTAATAATCTCAAAGGGAAAAATAATGTTATTTTTTTGTTCTTACTTGTTCAAGTTTTAATTATTAAGAATTATTCTTTTTAATTAATATTTTAAAATGTCACAACCTAAAATTAGATAACATTGTGCAGTAAAGGTGGTAAATCGATGGTCCTACCATGAAGTCAATGTTGTTGTCATCATTGATGAAGTACTCCATCAGTTTTTCAAAGCGGTTCCTCTCTTTGCTCACCTGAAGACAATGAAAGCATCTTAGATATGCAGTTAAACTGTTACCTACCTGGGGACATAAATGTCATTTTTAAAATTTTTGATTAATGTATTGGAATTATCTGAACTAACTGAACCAAAAAACACAAAATATGCTACATCACTGAACTGCATCTAGGTTTCGACATACACACATGCAAAACTCACACGAGTTAGAAATGTGACAACACCGCATAGGAGAGGTGGACTGTGTCATAAGATGAGTCATGGAAGAGTGCAAATGTGCAGCAATAGTTTTACTAAAGAGTAAAAATCACGGGGGACTTGTTGGGTTACGGCAAAAGTGATTTAAAACACAAATTTCACCTCCTTAAAGTTGTCAAAAGCGGAGAGAATGATGTCATGCCCTCCTCTGACGAGGCAAACAGCAGCCAGCAATTCCAAGACGAGAGCTTTGGTCCTGTTACAGCAGAGGGGGACACGTCAGGTGTCCATACAAACAGGCCAGTGAGGCACAGTTTAACTCAAACACAAAGGAACTCACCTGGGATTCCTGCTGTTGAGGCTGAGAGTGATCTCGTTCACACAGCATGGGTGAGTCATTACAAGGTTAAAACCAGACTGAAAGCAAAATAAAGTTTTAAACTGATTGTGTTCAAGCAAGTTGATGCAATAGAAGAATAAAATAGTTTTTTTGTTACATTGACATTTAACGATTCTGTAAATTACAAAAGAAGACATTTCAGCATTGTCCTGGAATTCAAATGAAAGCAGAGGAAGCTTAAGATGTTTGCTGAACCATAGACAAATTTACTTTCTTTTTAATAGATGAAAAAACATGGATTAGGCTGCATGTTCACACTGATGTTTGATATTACTCTACCTGGTAGTTCATGATGGCTCTTAAGCACATAATGCACACGTGTATATCATCTCTCTGCTGGGACAAATGTGACTTCTTATGCATCCTGTTTGCCAGAGTGGAGCTTATTCTGTAAAGGAATAACAAATGTAAGAGCATAAATAAACAAAAGAGGTGAGACAAGACGTATACTGAGAAATAGCCATAAATGCAATCCAGGCATCTGCTAAGGCTGTCAGCTACATATTGCTGTGACTTCAGGGAATATTTCTTGATGTCTGATACAGGGGTTGGACAATGAAACTGAAACACCTGGTTTTAGACCACAATAATTTATTAGTATGGTGTAGGGCCTCCTTTTGCGGCCAATACAGCGTCAATTCGTCTTGGGAATGACATATACAAGTCCTGCACAGTGGTCAGAGGGATTTTAAGCCATTCTTCTTGCAGGATATGTGATACTGGTGGAGGAAAACGTTTCCTGACTCGCTCCTCCAAAACACCCCAAAGTGGCTCAATTATATTTAGATCTGGTGACTGTGCAGGCCATGTGAGATGTTCAACTTCACTTTCATGTTCATCAAACCAATCTTTCACCAGTCTTGCTGTGTGTATTGGTGCATTGTCCTCCCGACACACGGCACCGCCTTCAGGATGCAATGTTTGAACCATTGGATGCACATGGTCCTCAAAAATGGTTCGGTAGTCCTTGGCAGTGACGCGCCCATCTAGCACAAGTATTGGGCCAAGGGAATGCCATGATATGGCAGCCCAAACCATCACTGATCCACCCCCATGCTTCATTCTGGGCATGCAACAGTCTGGGTGGTACGCTTCTTTGGGGCTTCGCCACACCGTAACTCTCCCGGATGTGGGGAAAACAGTAAAGGTGGACTCATCAGAGAACAATACATGTTTCACATTGTCCACAGCCCAAGATTTGCGCTCCTTGCACCATTGAAACCGACGTTTGGCATTGGCATGAGTGACCAAAGATTTGGCTATTGCAGCCCAGCCGTGTATATTGACCCTGTGGAGCTCCCGACGGACAGTTCTGGTGGAAACAGGAGAGTTGAGGTGCACATTTAATTCTGCCGTGATTTGGGCAGCCGTGGTTTTATGTTTTTTGGATACAATCCGGATTAGCACCCGAACATTCCTTTCAGACAGCTTCTTCTTGCGTCCACAGTTAATCCTGTTGGATGTGGTTCGTCCTTCTTGGTGGTATGCTGACATTACCCTGGATACCGTGGCTCTTGATACATCACAAAGACTTGCTGTCTTGGTCACAGATGCGCCAGCAAGACGTGCACCAACAATTTGTGCTCTTTTGAACTCTGGTATGTCACCCATAATGTTGTGTGCATTTCAATATTTTGAGCAAAACTGTGCTCTTACCCTGCTAATTAAACCTTCACACTCTGCTCTTACTGGTGCAATGTGCAATCAATGAAGACTGGCTACCAGGCTGGTCCAATTTAGCCATGAAACCTCCCACACTAAAATGACAGGTGTTTCAGTTTCATTGTCCAACCCCTGTATATTGCATCAGTCGGACAGCGAACAGAGAATAAACTGTGCAACAAAAATTTTCAGGAAATTAGAATTATGCTGTGTCATCTTCTCTGAGAAACTGGTTGTGACTCCAGAGCACATACGCACGCACTCCATGACTTCTGATTTACTAATTCTAAAGTTTTATCTGTTCAACTAAACAGGCTGCAAGTTCTTTTTCAAGAACAGCTCTATGTGGACAACCAGGTCTCTTTCTAACCACTAGCATACCTCTGATATTGTATTGCTGCAGCTTCTTACCTTACAGTAAGGGCCCGTGCGGCTCTGGTCATCCCATGCGAGTGACCACTGCTGGAGCTCTTGGTCAAATCTTCCATTGACCGCTCTGCTGGTTTTTGTCTGTCTGATAGGGTGCCACCATTTTCCACAGACTCCAAATCAAATCTGCAAAATGTTGAGATTCACTTTTAGTGATAAATATTGCTGTTAAGTATAACAGAGCAAATGTTCAGTTAGAACTCACGAGCTGTCACTTTGAGCATGGGACAAGTATTCCACCAGAACATCCAAACCTTTGTTCTGCTCATTGAGAAATTCCTGAGCCCATCTGCAGAAAGAATGATAAATTACATTGTCCTGTAGCTATCATGAAATAGACTGAACGTAAAAAGGGTTTGGCAGGTTTGCAGCCAGTAGCAACTTTAAACCAAGGATTTTTTCATAACAAAAATGTGTTCAGTTTAGTCATTAATGTGGAGGACAGACAAAAATATTTCTAAGTAAACACAAGTTTCCACTTGATCTGCAGCACAGCTTGCTGCTCCAGGAAATTAGAAACATAGCCCCTCTGAATTAACTGGCTTCCGGTGTTCCTGCATATAAATTAATACTTTGCTCACCTCAATAAACTCCCATGTTTTGTGTTACATTCATTGTTTGTAGCTAGAAATCTCCAAAGTATAACATTAGGGTTTACATGTTTGTCATGACTGAGCCAGATTGCTGAAATGTTTATTCTTACTTATGTGACTCAGAATTATTCATCATTCTTGGTTGTGGATGTATGATGGGTCATTCAAATAGATTGTGAATCATAAACGTCATTAGTAATTTTCTTAGGACATTCCTTAATATTATCCATTTTAGTTATATACCGTGACTGATGCAAGGCAATATATTTGCATACCACCATTCATACACAAGGTAATTCATTGTGTTTTACAGTACAGCTAAGAAACAGAGATAAGACTATCACATTAAAAACACAAAAGAACATTAGTAAAAATTAAAGCTTCACATAAAAAGAGATGGTATGATACAGTTATACTGTGGAGCAGAAATTATGGGAAGGATATAGTCATCAAAGACTCCAAAATTGTAACCTTTGTCATTGTGAATTTAGAGGGATTGTGGGTAAATTAGGCTGGTTGAATATTCTTTTACTCCATGCAGATCCAGTTAGTAATCATGTTAGGAATGCTAACACCAACAGCAGTAGGAATGAGTTGCTATCAGATGGTGAAGCCTGAATCTACATCAAGTGTTCTGATAAGAGCTATATCTGATTTGCTGGTAATGCTAGAAGTACGCTTGGTGTGGCATCAGTATCGGTCGTAGTTCATACTAAAGAGTTTAGCCAATTCATCTACTCATTCTTAGCATGGTTGGAGTGAATTTAAAAACATTTTTGTTCACATACTCATTGCATTTCTACAAGGTGCATCCAAGTGAACGACAGAAATAGCTGAATCAGCCTTATATATATATATATATATATATATATATATATATCTCACACAGACTTACCCAATGTGATTGGTACGAAGAGATATCTCCAAGGCTTTAAGGACCTGGGTTGCATCTTGAATTTTTTTCTTGGACTAAAGAAGGAAAAGAGATCATTTTAATGGTGTCATTGTACATCCTTGAAGATTAATTTCATTTTAATTTAACATTTAACATTCGGGGTAGTTGTGCGTTCCACTGACCCTGCGGGACACCCCGCCTTGATCTTGGTAGAAGCTCTTAATTTTTGACAAGTAAGTCGACGGAGGGCTCTTGACTTGGAAGCGCTCCTGGTGACACACAAAGAGCAGATTTAACATGTGCAAGTGACGCTTCACATTTTATTAGAAAATTGATGAATAGCGCAAGAGCACAATTATCATATTTATGCACTATTTGAACAATTCCTGCATGCGCAACATAAAACAAAACAACACTAACCGCTTTTGGTTGCCAGGGTGACAACTGCATCAGTTGCCACCACAGAAACTGAGCGGCAGGTTTTTTCAAACTGCACACACCGCACCAATTTTTTTCTCTGAATGGTTATGTACTCTGAGTCAACTCTGTCCTGGTAAAAGCACTGATGCAAGAATCCTGCTCTGTCTCATGACGTGTATTGTGTTTTCAAATGATGAAACATTATCAAAAAAGAAACATTATCAAAATCTCACCTGATCGCAGACTAATTCCCATTTCTTGTCATTGTCATATTGACTCAGCAGCTTAAGTTTGTCTGGAGGCAAATTCATGTAGCTCTGAAAGAGAAGAGAAGGAGAATTGTTTATTTTTTTTTATTATTATCATATAGATTTTTTATATTTGACCTCTTACAGATATCTTCTGTTTTTGCATTTTTGTCAAAACCTAAATGTTTCAGATTAAGAAATTTTAAAATCAGACAAAGATTACTTGAGTGAACATGTAGTTTTAAAGTGACGTCAATTATTTAGGGATATAAAGCTCTCCAAACAAGTCCGGTGCCATGTGAAAAAGTAATTGCCCCCTAAACCTAATAACTGATTCTGCCACCCTGGCAGGCAACAGATGTTGCTTACATTTCTGTGGAGGAATTCTGGCCCACTCTTCTATACAGAATTGTTTTAATTCAGCCTCATTGGACGGGTTTTGAGCATGAATGGCCTGTTCAAAGTCATGCTTCTGTCATGTCGAGTGAGGATTTAGCAGGATCACAGCCAAAATTTTCTGGTAGAGAAAAGAATTACAGCAAGATTTTCAGTACCTGAAGAAGCAAACCAGCCTTAGACTATCATATTATCACCACTGTGTTTGATTGTCAGTATGGTGTTCTGTTTCTGAAATACTGTGTGAGTTTTACCCGGGATATAATAGGAAACATCCACTTTTTTCTTGTCTGTGCACAAAATGTTTTCCCAAACGTCTTGAGGATTATCAAGATGTTTTTTTTTAACCAAATGTGAGACAGGCATTTCTGTTAATTTTGGTCACCGGAGGTTTTGGCCTTGGAACTTTACTATGCAGGCGCGTAGTTAGACCCGGGAAGCCCCGGATGTTTTCTGAATAGCCCCGGACTTAGAAGAAATTTAGAAGTATTAAAAGATGCAGCCACAAAATGGTATTGGCCTTCACAGTTTTATTTAAAAACAATCAGATTTTTTCAATTGTGTTCCTTATAATCACGTCCCACTCCACCTAACCTGACACTGAGTTAAAAGGAGAAGACAAAAAAATAGCTATTTGCACACTCGCGGCACCGTAAATGCGCAACTACGCGCACAGCCAGAGACGGACTCCGTTCTGAAGAAGTCCAGAACTGCAGTTTACTCCAGGTCGACCTGCCTCCTTTATTACCTGAAAAGTTACACTGAGCGGCTCGAACAGAACTCATTTCAGAGCAACCGTGGAGCCAACCGGAGAGTGGGAGCCTGGAGCGTGTGGACGCCGGTGAACAGGTGGATGCCGACCAGTATAACCCAGATGAAGATAGAGCAAAAATAAGCATCCCTCTTCTCTTTCATATCTTCTGTGCTGATTCTAAACATACAGCTCTGGGTTTAAAGATGCAGGATAATTAAGAAATAAATCATAGCAATTAATCACAGGTGGACCATTGATTAGTTAACTATTTTATTTTTCTGAATTACACATGTAATATTATATAAACTAAACTAATTAAACAAGGATAGAGTTTTACTGAAGATGAGACATACATACCATATGTATACAGTTATTAATAACTGTAATATTAGTACTGATAAGGTCCAGGATGAGGCTCTATGCTATATTTTAAACACAGTTTAACACCCTTTCCTCTCAAAGTGTTTAATAGTAAGAACTGCACTAATGTCTCACATGCTCTGTGCAGAATAAAACACTGTGTTGTAAAATGTTTCATTTATTATTTTTGGCAGGCCAAATTTCTTCAGAAGTGGAATGAAGGGCTGAAAAGATGGCGGTAAAAGAGAACAGGTTCATAAAAGAAGGAACAGTTTTAATTAAATGTTTCAAAAGCTCTTGGCATAATAAAATAAATGTGTTTTAGGATTTTACCATTTGACTAAGATTTAGGAAAATCAACTTTATCCCACTTTCCTTTTTTGAAATATAAGAATAAAGACAATGGAGCCTCAGGAGAGGAACAGTTTGATGAGAATAACGTTTAAAAAGGTAATTTATGTAGATGACAAAAAGAGCACATTTATCTGGCCCACAGTAAACATCTCTGAGTTTAAGAACAACTTTTGTCAGCAAAAATTCAGATTAAGTTATTTTCTAAATACCTCAAAATGTGTCATTATTTGCTTCAGCAAAATGGTTTTTCATCAGGCCTAAACTCTGTTTCTCCTTGTCCTTCATTCAGCTTCTAACAAAAATAAGAAGTAAAATTATTGGAAACTTTTTTTGTTTGATTCACAATAATTTACATTCAGTCTAAAACCAGCCGAGACAGAGAACTGGTACAATATGTCCTATATTATTTTCATTTTAAATTACCTATAAATTGTCTTATTGAAATCTAAATATCTTGGATTTGGGCTAAAGCCCCCAATGTTTGGAGACCCTAAAAACGCCCCTGTCACTATGGATACTATTTTCACCCTGCTTCTTTTTTATTGTTGAATAAAACGTGAACATTGACATTAACTGAGGCAAGTGAGGCCTGCAAGACTTTTCGTTCTTCATTCTTTGGTGACATTCTGGATAAGTTGCTGATGCAGGAGCAATTTTAGCAGACAGGCCACTCCTGACAGTTCTTTAGAAAAATGCTTTGTAACCCTTTTGAGACTGATAGATGTTAATGATTTCTCATTGGTTCTTGAATTTTCTTTGATCAGGACATGATGTGTTTCGTTTTTAGATCTTTAAGTGTACTTCATGTTGTCAGACAGGTTTTATTTAAGTGATTTCTGCATCATGAACAGTCTGGCAGTAAACAGGCCTGGCTGTGGTTAGTGTTTTGATGTTTTCAAAAGGTGATTAATTATGTGTTCACATAGGAGCAAGTTGTTTTTTATAGGTTTCTTTCTCTTAATAACTGAAATGATATTTAGAAAACATTTTTTATTTACTCAGTTTATCTTTGTCTGATATTAAAATTTGTTTAATGATCTGAAACAATTAAGGAAAACAAATCAAAGAAAACAGCAAGGAGACAAATACTTTGTCAGACATCATCCTTGTGTGCACATTCTTTATTTTTCTTGCTTTTGCAATTCTTCAGTCTAACATGACACCTTTCATATTTCAGTGAGAAGTGAAGGATGTATCTGTTTGGAACAAAAATGACTCAGTGTATACATGAGCGGTTGTCAAGAGATACTTCACCCCCAAATAAATCTTTGTGATAAGTGCACCTTTCTACATCTCAGAGATGTACATAAGCATTGCTGGTGACACTGATACAAGCCAATAGAGCTTGACTTTTGCACTTGTTACAAAAAACAATCAACTCCATTTTTTGTGTTGGGTTTTCCCCAAGTCATTGTTAGCCCTAAAGTAATCCACTGCTGTCTGCTACAGGCTTTCAATTTATGATTTGATATGCAGTTCATCAGTAGATATAACAGAGTTGGTAATAAAAAAAAAACACATATCCATACTGCCGGACATCCAGCAGATAAATAAAAGACAAAGTAAACTCATAAATCTTGTTTTTCTGCTTCCGTTTTCCAAATATTTTTAAATAATTTTGATAAAGAACTGTGTAAACTGTACATATCAAGGACCAGTACTGAAAACCCCCACCTCCACAGATTTTAGTGTAGGTTGTCGTATTCATAGCAAAAGTTTAGCTCACAGTGTCAAGAAAGGGCAAGTGTCAAGAAACTCCTTCGTAAATGACTGTTCCTTCTCTTTAAAGGGTAAAGAAATTAAGGAAATAAGGACCCAAAATAAATTCTATGAATGATTCAGCATCAAAGAAGGTAGCTTGTGATTAAGGGAAATTCTTACTAACATTATTTAGCGCCCCCACCCATTTGTTTATGTCAGATTATGCACTTTGATATGACCTAAAACACCAAACACACTGTCAGCGTTGGGTGTGGTTTTGAGTTACCCCCTGCACACCCAAACAGCAGCTTGGCGTTTCTTTTCACATATTTAAAAACGAAGAGGTTTAAAACGGAAATGGCCCGTTGCCTTGGTTCAGAAGAGCAGCGCTTCATCCTTGGTGGGGTAAGGGTGGAGTCCTTCTGTGGGCTTTGTGGTAGGAAAAGAGGACAGATGATAATGTAAGTCATGCACTTTTTAGTTAAGATGAAATGGGGTAAAAAATAAAGAAGGAAAAGGTCCACTTCTCATTTTGTAGAAGAATTATTGATGCGCACTTTCAATCTAGTTGTTGCACATCTTAAGCTTACAATGGAAGTATTCTGCTGAAAGAGGAAGTGAGGTCATACATTCATATGAGCACTGAGAGTGTGTAACAGGCACGAAGCTGCACAGACCATGTTGGTTCAGTATGTGAGATTGTCACACCCATAAGTTTAAATATATGCATTTCAAAATGAGGTGTTATATTTTATTTATTAAGGGAAACAAAAACTAATCTAAACCAGAATTGTTTGAAGCTTTCAAGGTGATACCACAGCATCTCAATAGCCCAGAATTTGACTATGCCACTCTAAAGGTCATCAGCATGTATAGCGCTGAGTATAATGTTCTTTTTTAAAATACTGTGTTAGTTTTACACCAGATGTAACAAGACGCTCACCTTCCAGTAAACTTTACTTTTGCTCGCAAAGTCCAGATTATTTTCCCAAAGGCGTTGGAGATCATCTGAATGTTATTTTCTTTTGGCAAATGTTAGATTTTTTTTTGTGTTTTTTACTGTCAGCTGTGGTTTTGTCTTGTAACTCTGGAAGAGTTTCTTTCTTATTGTCGAATGATGAACATTGACTTTAATTGAGGCAGCTGAGGCCTGCAGTGCTTTAGATGTTGTTATGGGTTCTATTATAACCTGCAAGAGTTATTAATGCACTCTTGGAGTAAGTTTTAAGGCCAGCTTGTTCTAAGAAGGTTCACTAATGTTCCATGTTTTCTGGCATTGGAACATTTTCCAGACTGCTACATGTCAGTAATGTCAGGGATCTTTTTTCTCATCAGTTTATAAATTTATTTGAATACTAGCATGATGTGTTGCTTTTCGAGAACTTTTACTCTATTACACAGATACACATTTATTAAAACACTTAGATGTTAATCAGCGGTAAGTTAAAATAAAATCAATGCTTTTCTCCATCTTCGACTGATGCACAAACCATAAACAGCAGCTCCTGGGGAAAATTATAATATATCTTTAGCCTCATAGCATAACTGCCTTAGTCATACTGACTAAGGCAGTATTACCAAATAATTTATGATAGAATTCTGTGTACAATTTAAATAAACAGCTATTTTATTTTGTTTTATTTTAACAGCTGGTGGCTATCTCCAGCAATCTCTGTGTGAGAGGCAGGGTACACACTTTACAGGTTGCTGGTCACTCACCCATGTAAGCACAAACCATAGCTGAGGACAATTAAGACTGACCAATTAAGCAAACAGTCTTGTTTTTTGGACTTTGGAAGGAAGCCTGAGTTCCCATAGAGAACCCACACATGCATCCGTAGTTGCATGACTTTTACCATTATTCTGCCATCATCTTTATACTGGGGAGAACAGTCATTATAGTAATTAAGTAATCTTTGGTAATGTAATATTTCCCCTTTCCTGTCTGATATAGAATTGCATTTGCTCAACAGATTAGGATCTTTGTTGGGTTTTTGTTTGTTCATGTAAGTTGTAAAATCTTTTTGACCCCACCCAGGTCCTAATGTTTGGGAAGTATTTTGAGGACTTTAACTAACACCTTAAACAATTATAAGCTGCAATACAAAACTCTTTTCGCAACTAGTTTTGAATATAATCAGTTGCAAAGAAACTCCTTAGTTTGAGATTAATAAAAATAAATTCCTTTGCTTTTCATTTGAAGTGTTGTTCACTTTTCACTACTTTTGAATAAATCTAGAGAAAGATGAAAGGATAAAGCAAGCCATTGCTTCCTGTTGTAATGTTTACATCTCCTGGCATCATCACACAGCAGGTTACAGGAATAAAGTTCATACTGATACTAATGTTACTGACTTAATCTTGCCATGATCACAATTCAGTTTATAATTTCTGTTCTTTGCATTTCATTAATGCATTGCTTTGATCATACCAACATAAACAGATCTTCTTTTTCAACTCAACAGATTTTTAATTTTACAAGAATTTGAATTTGATCTGATGGCTTTGTGGTTTCCACAAGTACTATAGGTATTACTTTTGAAGTTTGGGGATTTTTGTCCTTGTTTTAGGGACTGTTGAAAGAATGGTGAAACACTTGCTTTCCGGTGCTGTGTGCTTTCATATAAATGTGTTGCTCAACTTCCCCTTGAGGCCTGCTACCCATGCAGGCACTAATCACCCATCTTCCAGTCTGGCATTTCAGAAATACCTAGAATTATTGGTGAGCATTTGGGCAAAATGACAGGTGATAGATCACTTTCAAAGATCCTAATAAATGGCATTGGATTTCACAACAGAAAGTGAAACAAATGGTGGCAAAACACACCATAAGTAAAAGAAATGTAGGTAAATATGACTAAATAACTGCTACCTTTACTTACTTTAAGTCACATTTGATTTATTTTATGTAGTTTCCTATTTCTATGTTTCCCGATCAGCTGGTTCATTACCAAAACCTGCATGTTTCCTTAGGTTTCTGCAGCTGCAGCTGCATCTACAGTCTGGTTTGTTTTCATATGCAGTAAGGGTGTGTACCTCAGCTACTCACCAGCACCACATTGAAGCGTTCCTCCAGCTCCTCTCCTGGGGGCATTGGAAGTTTTGGGGGAGAAGACTGCTTCTTCTGCAAAGACAGTGTGGGGTCGCTCATCGCTGAAACTGCCCCAGCTGAGTTCCTGGCCTCTCTGCCCTCAGCCGCCTCATGCTCCAAGCCACCTGCGGCCGCATTCCCCATCACTAATCTCCACACGTAATCCAGGAGGAAAGCTGTACACAAACCAATTCACCCAAAAATCTGTGTTCCACAGCAATGTAACAAAAGGTAATCACTCCAAATGACAAGGAAGACAGTCCTGCGCCTTCAAGGTGAAGAACATTAAGTCTCTGATTCACTGAAATCTTGTTCGTCCAGATGCCACCAGAAGTGATAAAAAAAGTAGGGTTGTCCTCATGTTTGCTCTAGGTACAAGGTAAAAACCCTTGTCAGGTCCTATCAGAACTCAGAAAAGTCTAGCTTGTGTCTTACCAACTACTAACTGCACTTGTTGAAAACCTATCTGCTAAGTAAAATGCAGAGGCCTGCCTGTGAGAGGAAGGAGAGGGAGTATGAAACACTGTAACTAAGTCAGAAACCACAGAAGCACAAAAGCAGAAGAGTAACTTCCTGTGTGTGACATCAACAGAACCTGGTGTTGAGAACAGGGTGGAAGATCAATGTGGCAACCGTTAGTAACATGCATGACGAAGGTGGATGATTAGAAGAGAAAAGTAGAATAGGACAGCAAAAAATGTAAAATATGAAGTTAGTTAAATACAGTTATTACATCAGCAGATGCACATGAAAATTTAACACCGGGCTAAAATAAAAAGTACAGAAAAATGCCCCTGTTAATGATGAAAATCTCTTCACTGGAACTGTTTATTTCCTTTAACCTCTTCTTATATGATTAAATTACTGGATATTCATTTTGCCAGTTAGGAAAATAAATGTAACTTTGGCTAATATGATAAAACAGCGCCATCGTGTGGTAAAAATTAATCGTACATAACTATGGTGCGTTCAGTGTCATTGTGTTTGTCAGCCTCAATCTTCGATCTCCTGATTAGTTTAATGATTTAAATTTTTCCATTTAGTAAATAGGTTACTCGGTATATAAAAAGGCAACTTCCACCATCAATTAATGGTTTTATGACTTTGTTGGTGTGTGCGCCGCGCATAAACTGAAGGATTAATGCTACATTTTAGCGTTGAGTCGAAGGATATTTGTTGAACCTGCTACCATATTTGCAACACCCCTTACTCTTTATGCGTTTACTTGAGGTGACTAAAATGTTTGAATAGCAAGCTTTTAATCCTGGATTTTTCTTTAATTCCGTGTTGCAAATTCCCGAGGAACACTTGAAGGCAGCTTTGTCATTCCAAAATGACGAAGCTGTTTATTCACCTGGACATTTATTAGTTTTACTATATGACTGCAGGGTCATTTATTGTACTGTATTTACGTCAAGCAAAGACAGTTAAACGTGACAAGTGTGATGAAACAGCGTCTCTGTGTGGCAAAAGTCAATCACTGCATGATTCTTCTGGAATATTTGTAATCATTTTCTGAGGAGCACCTGAAGGCAACTGCGCTATTAGTTTATTTAGCATTCCAAAATGACGGATCCGACAACGTCTCCAGAGGACCACTGGAAAGTAAGCCTCTGTTATAAACCACATTTCAGCTTCCCGCTTAATGTCTTTAAGAGGACATCTGTAATGTTTGTTAAGACTGTTTCTCTGTTTTGAAATGCTGACGTTTTTAACGGAGCTGTAGTAGCCTCGAAGCTAATGTAACGTTAGCTTCATCACGTTCCGTAACGTTGGAACAGATGGCTAGCAACTAGCAAAGTAAACAAAGCCGAAAAAAAAAAAAGAGAAAGTCGTGTTTCCCATGTGATATTTATTTTTATGAACTAGTTTTTCTCCCACAAACATAAAAATTAGCTAAATCGTTAAACTACATTTAAAGATTTAAGTTAGATTCACAGTTTTTTGAAGAGTTTGACTTGTGGCGTTAAATAACCACTTCATCCTGTTTAGTACGTTTTGTTTTCTTTCTTTCTTTTTTTTTAGTCTCACACTAAGACCTGTTTGTGTCAATGAATATCCCTGTATTCTCTTTTGTTATTTAGGATTTAACCCAAGATTTATTTTGGCGTGCAAACTCGTTTAATAATAAAAATAATAATTTGTTTATGGATCCTGTTAATCAACTTGGAGCATTTTCATTTTCTCCGACTAGTTTTTGTACTGCTAAAATACACTTGATTTTAATGGAACAGTTGACAGTGGTTTGCATGTTTTCTTCCACCATACTCAGTGGAAAATCTGGACCAACAGAACCAGGCAAACAAACCATTATGTTGTGGTGCCCTACATTGAGCAATGGATCTATTTAACACATCATTTTGTCCTTGTAAAAGACAAACCAAGCCAGGCTCAGTAGGGGGACTGGGGCTGGTTTGTTGTTGGTTCTTTTGACAACATATTTAGGACGGCACCTATTTTCCCTTTGTAATTCCAACCTCACAATTCATGTTTTCTTTCTTTTTTTGCTGCTTGGTGATGTCTGGGCAGACAGACGGGGCTTTCAGCGACAATGGCTTTGACACCAGTGAGTACTTCTTTCAGGGCATATTTTGTCTTTTCTCAGATATTTTGTCCTTGATCTCCCTAATCTCATATAATATACATGATAATAACTTTGTGTATTTTCATTTTAATCTTTTGATGACTGTTGTTTTGTTATTCAGGTTTCTTTGCTGAGACCGCCAGAAAAGGTAGCATTGTGTCGAGAGCAAACAGTATTGGCTCTACAAGTGCCTCTTCAGTGCCAAATACAGGTATTGTCTTGCTTACGTAGAATATCTGTATCACAAACTTAATAAAGGTAACAACGCTCCAAAGAATCTGCATTCAGTCTACGAGACTAAATGCAGATTGATTTTTGAGTCCAAGAATGATTGATTCTGAAATAGATCTGATCGAAGTTAGTTCAGATTCCAATAAAATGTGTGGCTTATTAAGCAGTCTGTAACTCGGAAGCCACTATTAGCAATGTGTTGCTTCGTTATTTTTGGAACCTACAGATAATAAAGTATAAAGCTTCAGTTTGATTCGGTCATAACATTCAAGATAAAAATGCTGTACAATCAAAGTTTTATATAACAAACACTGACCGCAAAGGTTGCAGATTTATCTCATTCTAGCTACCTTTTTATTCTTGTCAAAAACAACTCAGATCAGTAAAGAAACACTTAAATGTACAAAACCTGGACAAACAAGGCCTAATCTCAACCCTTTATTTATCCATATGCTCAGGCTAAATTCCTATACTGACCAATGGAGTATGGAGTTAAAAAAATAAGTTGATACCTCATGCTCAAATGTCCAGAATAAAAAAAAAAAAAAATGCAGTAATGCCAAATACATAGCAACCCTGAATAGCAATCATCATAATCACAATCTGCTTTCATGCAATCTTTGATAGGCGGTTATAATTTAGTTGTCATACATTTAAATGCCTGCCAGTATATTTGGCCAGATTTATGTACTTTTACTGCCTTGTTTGCCCTCGCATGATGTAGATCTCAGTGATCAAGATGTTTAAACTCAATGAGATTAGTGGGATGATCTGGATAAGAGTGGGGAAAAGGTGGGTTAATTGCAATCGGTATCAAGATTTTCAAAAAATAATAATAAAATTTTGGGTTTTCCTAATACAGTGGGACCCTTCTTGTGATGCATGCTTGTTACTTTAATTTTCCTCATCCTAAAATGATAAAAAAAAAAAAAAAAAAAGGTAAATACAAATTGCACACACTTGGTGCCTTCTGTAAAAGGAGAAAACCTGCCATTATGCTAGTTGGGGGTTTTTGAAACGAGTGTTTGGGCACGGTAACAGTACCTAAAACAAAAATAACCTGATAAAATCTGCTCTAGGAATGTAGACGTGATACCTTTATAATAAATATGCAAAACTCTGCTCAAGTTTTAGTTGCATTTTCTAAAGGTCTGTTTGAAATTCGACTTGGTTAAAGCACAGAAAAATAACATTTAGCTGTAATTGAAAATATTACGTTGTTGACCACGTTTCTGGGAGTGGGGGTAAATCCGGCATGCAAATACTTTCAGGTATAAATGTAAGGAAATATTTCAACTATGTGAAAATATACTGCGGGTTAATTTTGTAGCTAAACCAACATATTTTGCTGGTGGCCATTACCACAGGCATGTTTTCACAATAACAATGAATTTGTACCCAAACAGATGATGAGGACAGTGACCAGAGACATGAGACGTCATATAAGAACTCGTATAAAGATCGACGGAGACAAGCACACACACAAGCTGAGCAGAAGCGCAGAGATGCAATCAAGGTGACGTCAGACCAGCATGTCAATTTTTTATTTTTCAACTATCATCAAAAGTGCAACATACTTTAGCACTTTCTAATTTTATTCTCATATTCCAACATCAGAAAGGCTATGATGACCTTCAGGGAATTGTTCCAACCTGCCAACAGCAGTCCGAGTTTGCCGTCGGAGCACAGAAGATCAGCAAGGCTACTATTCTTCAGAAAAGTATGATGTAACAAGCAAATACTTTACAAATTTTAAGATATTGAGACTGACTGAAGTCAGTTTTCTCTCCCATTACATCCTACCAACCGGAACTAATTACCCTTGATTGTTAAATTTAGGTGCATATTTTGAGATGCACCAAAGATGTAGAAGGCTAATGTATTTTATTAGGACTGAGCTTTAAATCTGAGATTTGGGGCATTTTAAAACGTTAAATTGTCATTGAAAACGTTTATGTCAGTAACTCAATTTAAAAAGTGAAACTGAACATCATATAGTGTCATGTCATTACACACAATATGATGCTTTTCAAGTGTTTATTTCTGCACATTTTGATCATTACAACTAAGGGTGTATTCACACTTGCCACTTTTGGTCCGCTTTGGACGGACCAGAGTTCGTTTCCCCCCTTGGTCCGGACCTTTTGTGCAGGTGTGTATACACTCAAGCGAACCCTGGTCCGGACCAAACAACCGGACCGAGACCCACTTTTTGAGGTGGTCTCGGTCCGCTTCCAAACGGACTCTGGTGCGGTTCACTTATGGTCTGAATATAAACCGGCCCCGATCCGAACCAACTACAAAAAGCATATGTCTCTTTGGACATAAAAACCCACCATAGCCAGTAGCAAAGGTGTGTGTTGTAAGGTAATCATACCTGATAAGCTGTGTGTTGCTTAGCAACATTACTGGCTTGTTGTGGGACAGGGGACGTAGAGAACGTCGGCGTTCAGCACGCATTCTCTGACGGGGTTCCAACATTATAAATGGAACGTCTCAATGTCTGTGTGGAATGAGCTGCTCTTGACTCTCACAATAATATTGCAGCTGTAATAACGGCACAAATATACAGAACAGAAGCGCTGCACGCAGCACGTCTACAGATGTTTTCCTAAATTTCTGGGTCTGTGCTCTGTCCCGCCCCCGTCATTTCTGTCCAATGGGAACAATGATCGTCACCCGCGTGGCTTTGTTTACAAGTAATAGTTCACTTGCAAAAAGTACTATGTGAAAACAAACCGCTCTAAATGAAAAAAAATAAAGTTCGCTTTTGGTCCGGTCCAAACAAGCTGACCAAAGGACTTTCCTGGTGTGAATACACCCTTAGAGAGGAAACCAAAAACTCAGTTCCTCTGAAAATTACAAGATTACAATGGCCGACATAACAAAAAGAAATGTTATGCTATGGCAGCAGACAGCCATGCTCCACAGGAAGTCTTTACTAAACAAGCTCTATAGAGTGGTATATCCAATCATATTAATGGCAAATTGAGTGGAAGAAAAAAGTGTGGTAGAAAAAGGTGCACAAGCAACAGGGATAACTGCATCCTTGAGAGGATTGTGAAGCGAAGTCTGTTCAAGTGTTTGGAATCCGTGCTTCAAAGACCACCACACATAAGTGTATACAGGACATGGACTACCACTATCACATTCCTTTTGTTAGGCCAAACTTGAACCAGAGTCAAGTCAGAAGAAACTTACCTGGGCTAAGGGGAAAAAGGCCTGGATTGTTGCTCAGTGGTCTTTTTTCCCATCAAAGTAAAATTGGCATTGGGAAAATCAAGCTGTCAGTCTGGAGGAGAAGCAGAGATAGACAGAAAAGTTGCTTGAGGTCCAGTGGTGATGATTTGGTGAGCCATAACATCTGCTGGTGTTGGTCCACTGTGTTTGACCAAGTCTAAAGTCAGTGCAGTGAGATACCAGGAAATTTTAAGCACTTAATTTTTCCCCTCTGCTGACAAGATTTATGGAGATGGATTTCATTTTTCAGTAGGGCTTGGCACCTGCCCACAATGCCAAAAGTCCCAATGGCTGCCTTCATGGCCCTGGTACCACTGAGCCTGATTGGCTACTAAAATGGCCTAACCTAAACCCTGTAGAGAATCTATATGGTATTGTGAGGAGGAAGATGAGAGACACCAGATGAGCTGAAGGCCGCTATGGAAGCAACCTGGCCTTCCTTAACGTCTCAGCAGAGCCACAGGCTCATCATCTCCATGCTACGTTGCATTGGTGCAGTAATTCATACAACAGGAGCTACACGTATTGAGTGCACAAACTGCCGTATAGGTGCTGGTCATAAATTTAGAATAACATGAAAAAATTGATTTATTTCAGTAATTCCATTCAAAAAGTGAAACTTGTTTATTTTATTCATTCGTTACACACAGACGGATATGTTTCAAATGTTTATTTCTTTTAATTTTGATGATTATAACTGGCAACTAATGAAAACCACAAATTCAGTATCTCAGAAAATTAGAATATTGTAAAAAGTTTCAGTATTGTAGTCACCTGGTGCCACGCTCTAATCGGCTTATTAACTCCTGCAAAGGCCTGTAAATGGTCTCTCAGTCTAATTCTGTAAGCTACTCAATCATGGGGAAGATTGCTGACTTGACAGTTGTCCAAATGACGACCATTGACCCCTTGCACAAGGAGGGCAAGTTGGCCGACATTTCTAAAAATCCTGTTTTGTTTTGGTCTTAAGTAATATTCAAATTTTCTGAGATACTGAATTTGTGGTTTTCATTAGTTGCCAGTTATAATCATCAAAATTAAAAGAAATAACCGTTTGAAATATATCCGTTTGTGTGTAACAAATGAATATAATAAACAAGTTTCACTTTTTGAATGGAATTACTGAAATACATTTTTCATGATATTCTAATTTTATGACCAGCACCTGTACATAAACATTTCAGTCAGCACATTATTGTATGAAACATTGTTTTTATTGGTCTTTCACTTTCTGAGAAGCTTAACTGTGGATTTTCCATTTGCTGCAAGCGATAATCATCAAAATAAACAGACATAAATAGTTTAAATTAATCACTGTGTCTAATGGATCTGTAGGACTTTCACTTCTTGAAATAAATGACCTTGCCTCTAATTTGAGTCGGTCAAATATCTGCTTTTTACTTACAAGAAGTAAAAAGAGAAGCAGCGACGGCAACGCCTAATAAATAACTTCCCAGTGTTGTGAAGACATCACTGACTAATGCATGCTTGTCTTATGATTTCAGCAATTGACTACATCCATTTTCTTCATAAAGAAAAGAAAAAGCAGGAAGAGGAAGTTTCTGTCCTAAGGAAAGAAGTGATGGCCCTCAAGATCATGAAAACGTTAGGAAGTGGTTTGCATTTTACTCTTTTTTTTGGAACATAAGGTCTCCCCTAATCTGGTGAAGATAGCTAAATTGTTTACATTACAAAGTCCTGACTGACCTGCATCCTGGCAGATGACGTTGGATTTTAAAAGAAATGCTGATCATGGACAAAGAGGAAACCTCTCCTCAGCATTGATTGAAATTAATCTCCTCATTGATAAGTTTAAATCCTGATGGGATTTGGAAACCATTTATGGAAATGTTGATTTTAGCCCCCACAAAGAAGCTGCAGCTTCTAACAAATGTTTTTCTTTCCAGGAACTATGAGCACATAGTGAAGGCCCACCAGAACCACCCACAGGAGGGAGAGGATCAGGTATCTGACCAGGTCAAGTTCAGCATCTTTCAGAACATCATGGACTCCCTGTTCGTGTCTTTCAGTAATTCCGTTGCAATGAGCAGCTTCCAAGAATTGTCTGCATGTGTTTTTAGCTGGATTGAGGAGCACTGCAAGCCACAGGTAAGGATGGTTTTGGATGGATGCTGCACAAAACAAAAATCAGAGATCAATTTGCAGAATGATTAATCGTGTGCTTCTTCTCTTCTTTCTCAGACACTGCGAGAGTTTGTTGTTGGAGTGCTTCGGCAGCTCAATGGTCAGCTTTACTAGTTGAGGAGAAACCGCGGACTATCTTTCAGAAATTGACTTTTAACTTGCTCTGGCCTCCGAGGATGGAATTAAAACTTCAATCAGCTCCACACCACGCCACAGTCCTTACCCCTAGTCCACACAGACTGTGTTCCTTGTCCGCTACGTCATTCCTTCGCAAATTGTGCCGTGCGGCAATTCACACTGGATGCGTTTTAGGATCCATTCATGCATCCCCATTGAAATTCACACATTTGTGCTCCGTCATCCGTCAAAAATAGACTCGATCCGTATCTCTGACAGACGATGGAGGAGTGCTCTCCGTCATGCCGCAGCTCCACGGAGCCAGTGTAAATTACCCCATTGACTAGAATGGCTTTCATTTATGGTGGGGTCAGTGTGAACTAGGGGTTGCATTCACTTCAGCTCATCAGAGATTCCCTGCCTGCAGTTCGATCACCTCATCAAACACTACAGCGAGAGATGAACGGCTGCCTTCGGTCGCCTTCTGACCTCTTCACTGATGGGAATTTAGCTCTGTGTAGAGTACTTTCACTCCATCTGAGTGTTCTTGCAAAGACCGGTGAGGAAACAATAATTAAGCGAAATGCGTCTTGCAGAGAATATCTAGTTGTAATTACTTCATGCAGTAACTATTCTTTCTTTAACACCTCGCGAGAGCCACCCAGGAAATGGAAAAGATGAATAAAAGTTTCCAACAAAATGATCTGTAAAACAAAAGGGGGGGCAGAAGCAGTGGCCTATCCAGTCCTTACCCAAGTTTGCCTACTATTTCTTTATCGAAATGTTAACCAATACTCTAATATCAACTACAGTTACCGGTTCCACACTGCTTTTTAAAGATTAAGTAAACTGATGGTGTTGTTTCTGTTGCATTTCTGAATAAATACAGAACACCAAAGCCTTTCTTCTGTCATTAATAGTAACCATGTACCTTCATTCTAAACACAAGAGCTTTTCTTGCTTCCGTGCACAAACATCAAGTTCCTCCTGAAATGAGTTCAGATCATTATGAATATTTCTCGAGTTATCACTGCAGGATTACAAACACCTCTACAGGTTTTAATCAGTAGGTGCCTCTGAATTCATCTGTTTGCTTTAAATCAAGTCTTTACTGTGACAGAGCTTCGTGTTTAAACAAACTGTTGCGGACAAAGCAGAAAACCATGTAAATGAACCCATTGCACCACCACAGCTCAGTGAAAGAATGAGTTTAAATCGTTTATTCACAGCGTGATGCTAAACATATAGTGTTAACTTTGATATGCCTTTTATTAACATCACTAGAATGAGTTGTAATGCCGATATTTGGAAATGTTCAGTTTTGCTGTGAGATCGCTTTATTGGCACTACAGATTTTTTTTACCATTCGTCACTGCTACTATAAATCTTACTCTAAAATGCATTTGTCTGCTGTTGAAACATTTTTGTACTCAATGAAATCATAATTCATAAATGATAAATTTAATCAAGTTTTAAATAATTCAAACTTGCTTTAATGTGTTTTTTTGGTTTTGTTCCTTTCAGTAACTTTTAAAAAGTTCAAAACTCACTGGCAGCTTTATTAGATACACTAATGAAGTCTAATGCAATAAATCCATAAATAATTTGCTATGTAGACATGGTTAAAATCACTCTTCAGAATTTAATGAGTTGAATTTATTTTATTTTCATTTACAGAAAAAAAAACCGTGCAAGTTGGAAGGAGAAAATAAAAACTCGTTAAGTTGTGGAGTTAACTTTAATCTTTGAAAAAACAAACTTGTCAAGCATTAGTCAACTATCAAAGATACTATTATGAACATTAAATTACCTGGCAATATTGAATAAAAACAATCTATATTTAAATTGAAAAAATGAAGCAGTTCATAACACAACCTAAATATGTACAAGGTGTCTTAATATTTATTTGTTGACATATTTACTGTGAACTCAGGTATGCTTCTATGGCTTTAAAATGAAAACGCTGCATCTGACGTGACGGGTATCCCTCTGGGATGCCAGAACATTTGTGATTTTATGTTTAGCTGATATGCTTTTAGCTCTGTTTTCCATTTCAACAATTGTTAAACTCTTATTTATTCAAAGAACGTGTTATAAATAAAGTTTTCTCTGTGGCTCAGATTGCTCTGATGTCTGTTTTCTTAGCTACACGCTTGCACTGATGAAGCAGCAGCTCAGCTGTTTTCTTCAGGTGTTGGGAACCACCACCTTACAGTCCTCATCTGTCTCCACTCCCACTTCTTCCTGTCGAACGGTAAAATAAAAGTATTGGTAGACAGTTTACATTTGGGGAAAACAGATCTTATTACTTCTTTCTTAGCTTACCAGGAACTCCCTTTTGCTCTTTGGATATCCCTCTAGGATGGCATTCATCATGTCTGAAGCCTGAGAAGAACAAAGAACTATTTTACCATTTCCAAAGCAATCCTTCACCACATACAAGTTATCCATTTACAAAAATAATACACTACCAATCTCTTCCTCTTTTTCCACTCTTTCACATACACATCCCGCTCTTTGTAAACCTGTAAATGACAAACATCCTAGTGTACAAGAAATGCAGAATAGCAACCAAGTTAAGACATTAATTGATGTTTTCAATCGATTAAGACCTTCTCTTTTTCCTCTGGCGTCACATGATTTGTAGCTGACTTTATCTTCTCCAGGCGTGCTCTGTACCCAGAACACTCAGCTTTCAGCTCCTGAATTTCTGCCATCATTTCCTCTGTTGTGAGGGAGCTGTTCAGCTCCTTCAGTTCTGTTATAACACATAGGAGAAAATATTTTCTCAATGAATGCATTTCAACAGGGATTCATGCAATGGATCAGACAGGATTATTATTATGTTAGCAATAAAATTGTTTCCTGAAACAAAAATAAGGTTGAATCTGGAGACTACCTGTATCTAGCTGCCTGCAGCTTTGTGTTAGGCTCTGCACCTCTGCACTGAGCTCTGAAATCTGTTTATCCATGGACTTCAGGTCTGCATCATTCACATCTCTGAACTGTGACTGTGGGTGAGATTACAAATGGCCAGATTCAGATGATATAAGCCTACGCATCCCTCCGCCTACAGCAAAGAAACATTCTAGGTTAAAAGACTAACCTGATCGGCAAAGTAAATCTTTTGCTTGCCGTACGTTTTCTCTTTTATCTTTCCCTCCTGAGCCAGCAGCTCCATGGCTTTGACCACTGCCTGTTGGAGCAAGTTATTCAGTCCATCATCAGGTTGCATACAATACAGCTTTGAAGATTCATCCCTTGTGACCTCAGATTCATTCAAAACCTAAACTACCATTTAAAATGATAAAAATCCAAATGATTGAATGTATGGTAGTTTTGAGGAAGTTGCGGATGCGATTTGTGAAAAAGGCTGAACAAATATTTATTTATGATGATCTAATAGCAACCCTTTTACATATTTGCCAAAAAATTTATTTAAGGATGTGCAAAACGTATCAAGAGTATAAAATACACGAAAGAGTAAAATATACCAAAAAAATATATACTGAAAACAAACGTTTTTGCAAAAACAAAAGTCACACCACAAGCTGTACCCAGAATGAGCAGAAAATCAGAAAACAAAGAAAGGTTAAGGAAGAACTGATCCTACCGTTTTGCCCAACCCATGCTGCTTCTGTAAGTTACAGAAGACATCCTGAGCACTATAGGGACGGTTCTTCTCATTTAGATAGGCGAGGATGACAGGGGCTCCTGAAATGACAACATATTAACACTGTGTACATATTAAAACTCTGCCATGGTGATGGACTTTAATGCACTTTTATTATAGGGGTTTTGCTTGATGTGATTCTATTTTATATGACATATCTTCGCCAGCGCCTCGTTCAGATATTCTCCCGCAACAAACGCTTTTGCTTGAGGTTAGCTAGCGTTAGCTAAATGCTAACAGCTAAGCGTCTCTTCTGAATCCAGCGAAACATCAACATATTCCACTCCAGATAACTAGCTGTATTGAGTTTAAAACAATTAACAACTACACTAAGGAGTTTATTTTCCTTACCGTTGTCCTTTTTGCTCATTTTCTGGTTTACTTTAGCTTCCCAGATTGAGTTTCGCGGAAACTGCGCGTCACGGAAAAGATCAACTATTTAATAAGATGTGTCACACCTGTAGATCTTTCCGACTCACCCCGCCAATCTGAGATCTTCTATGGCAAATTTAACTTAAGTAGATGTACCGAGACATTTTGACAATGTACTAAACAATGTTGGCCTCCAGTATTTGTATCACAAAGTTGTAACTTTGTGGTTCTCTCTTCAGTTTTTGAGTTGTTCGTAAAACCCCAAAAAGGTAATTGTTGTAAGACGTCTGTCGTTTCAGTTATCTCAAAGCCGACGTAATAAGCCAACAGCGCACCCTAGCGTCATTACACAGGATGATTCCACAGTTAACGTGGATTTCATTTGCTCCGCATTTCAACTATTTAAATCTTATGTGAAAACATTTCCATACGTATTTTTTGAATTTAATAAACACAAGCATTAAAGTGTAATTTTAAATTAACCAAATACGTGAGACATCCACGAGAACCATGATATAATATGTAGGTGTTTTAGACCCTTTTGCATCTTTTTTGTTATTTACTTTATGTCATGTAGAAAAACCCCAAAGAGACTAACTTAATTCCAAACATTTTATTCATTGTTTTTTGCACTTCAAAATATATCAAAACCAGATATGGAGAAGAAAATACAATACTATGCACATTAAATTAGCAATTAGAGAACACTTTAAATTGACGATTTACCTTTAATGGAGCAGCTTTGAGAAACATTAAAACCCAAGTCTAACAAGCCAAAAGACACCCTAGCTACCCATCGGTGCATCATTTTTCTTCTTCAGTTTCATAAATGAGGATCCAGCGGTTTTGTTTTGTTTTTTCCCAAATTGTGCTAAACGTTTCCGCAGGATTAAAACAATAAAAAAAAGAAACAGCAATTAATGTTTTTACCCATTAAAACAAAATTTAAGATTAGGATTCAATTAATCCCTGTGAATGATTCAAGTTTAAAGTGCCATATTTTCTCCAACATACAGACAAATCACAGACCGTTATAAAAAATCACTTTAAACCTTTAGGTACCAAACGTTTTTTTTTTTAAATATGAGGTCAACTTTTATACAATTTTGATGTAAACAAGGTTCCAAATTAAAATACAAAGACATGGTGTAAATTATTTTCAGATGGGTTGTGTCAGGTATTAAACAAGGGCACTAAGAGGGCAGGAAAATGAAAACAGTTGTGAACATATTCACACAAGAACAGTGACTATCTTCAAGCCCTGGGACAAAAGTTCGTAACTAGAACGAATAAAACATAGCAGTGCTTCTCAGCCTCAGCTAACACTGTAATGTGGGATAAAATAATTCCGCCTCCCCTAAAAACATTTGATGAAAATGTGTTCATATGCATCAGCAAAAAAGAAAAACAATTTGAAATACTTAAATGAAGCTCCGAGAACCTGCAACATCAAACAAATTCACCTCCTGTAATCATGTCATGTTAAGAAACTACAATGAAATTATGTCTCTTGAAAGATAGACTATTGCAATAACTGAAAGAACATTAAGATTAAATGGTGTCCAAAATGTCAGTGTTAAACATGGCACAGTTTAAGCAACAGGAATGTCATATTTGGTCCTGTGTTGTATAGCCCTGTTTTTCTTGATTGAAAAGTAGAAAAAATGTAATGGGCTCTCCTGGAAGTTTTGATAGTGTCATTTTTGACTTTGACAATGCTGTTTTATCAAATGTCTCAACTTGTTTTATTTAGCTGTTGTATTTCCTATTGCTCAGCCTATAATGAAAAATAGTCCTCACTGATCAAAGTTGAACAGGAAAAATATGAAATACTTCACAGTGAGTTGTTGCCTACCACAAACAGGGCAGCTAGAACCTAAAGTTGTCTCCCACGCTGGTCAACATTTTAGACACGGCCTATCAAGACGCACACACAACAGCACACTTTTCACTGTGGCTTACCGAGCAAGCTCGATAAGAAATTAGGACCTTGACTTTCGCCTCGTCTTGCACCCCCTCCTCCTCTAAATGGATCCATCTGGTTCAGTTCAGACTGATCCAGCATTTCAAAGTCTTCTGCATCCAAGTCTGTGTCAAACTCAGAGCTGGACTGTTTGCGGTAGCTTCTGTGGGACATGGCTCTGGGGTGGGCTTGTCTACGCTGGATGGCAGGAGGCTGAGGCTGCATGGCCCCGGCTAGCGCCGCTTGGATCATGTTGCTAGCAATGGCTCCGGCTAACTCCCCACTGAAATCCGAGGCGGGCAGGAAGCCGCTGAGGGATAGTTCTCCATCCAGATCCTCCTGGTCGGAGTCCAGATGTGCATCCACGTCTAGCACTGAAGCACGGTGACTCATTGGGCCAGATAGGCCTAGACTAGGTAGCCCAATGCTTGTGTCATCGTCATCATCCATCAAAGTGGCATCAGGATTTATGGACGGGAAGTCTGGAAGATCTTGAGCAAAAGATTCCTCTGCATCACTGTGTCTGTCAAGATCTGACAAGACAACAGACAACAAGAAATGAGAGGAGAGAAAGCAGAAGGCAGACACTATAAATAATAACTGAAAATGTACCTTCAGAGCCCTCTGTGAGTGGGGTCTGACCCCTTGAAAGATTAAAGGTTCCATTGTCAGTGTAGGACACCTCAGCATCAGAGTGCTCTGAGTCGGTCAGTGAAAGTTCCTTAGCAGCAACAGCATCATCAAACTGGAGAAGACAGACCAAGAAGATGGTTAAATGCATGCAATTGAAATATTCACTTTCAATTTCTGTTTCCTATAGATTTCAAACATCTTCAGGCAGGTTTGTTCTACAGGAAGTGCCTCTGGTATGCTACTGGTTCGAATAGATAAAGCAGCAGGCACTGACAACATTTTTCTGTGTGCTTTCTCATTAATGTTGTTTATGTTCACCAAAAGTAAACAACGTGACTATCTGAGCATAAAAGAGCAGACACTAGGCATTTATTACTGCTAAAACGTTAGTCATTCCAGTTTAAGAGTAATATTGAGAGGGTTTGGAAGGTCAACAGGCTTACTGTTGGGCAAAACGCAGCCAACTCTTCCTCACTGTCACTCGCGTCATCTGAGGCTGCACCTCGTATGGGTCTTCGCAGGACTGCAAAGTACAGCAGACAGATAGTACCTGAATATTCCCACTAAATCAATCCCGTAGAGCCACTACAGGAAGTAAAACAAGAAGAAAATTACTATTTATGTTCTGGTTTAGATGAATAACATCTGAAAAAGATCATGTCAGTAGCTTGCAAAATTCTTCATGCAACTTGAACCATTTTTTTCAGGATAAGGATTCAAAGATTTTTATTGTCATACCAACTCACATTTACATGTTAAGGTATGAAATTCAGACTCAGGTCCCCGTTAAGAAGCCTAATACTTAATCAAAAAGAAAAACTAAGTATAACATACAAAGATAAATCTAACAATAAATAACAATCAGTAAAAATATATGCAACAAAGAGTAAAAAATAAATATACACAGCTAAATAGTGGTGCTGAAATTAACTTTGCAAAGTAGTAAATACACATGTAAAGCATGAGGTAGTCCTTTTTATTGCACCTATAAGTGAGTGAAACCACTAACTTCAATGTATTTTATTGTTTTTATAGTCTATAGATGCCCAAAACAAAACCCACAATACTTGAAGCTGCAGTTGCAGCGAAATGTGGTTCTAACAAAGAATTTTCTCAGGGGGCTGAACACAAATGGAGGCCACATTTTCAGATTTTTATTTCTGAAAAAAGTGAAAACCATTTATAATTTTCCTTCCACTTCTTACGTTCTGCCTGACTTTGTGTAATTCTTTCACACAAAATCTCTGAACACATAAACATCTGTCTGTGGTTGTAATGTTATGAAATGTGAAAAAAACAAAAAAAAACAATTCATTGTACATCAACAACGAAACACAGGAAAAATGCCTCCTTCTTTAAAACGAAACATGTGGCTTACTACCACTAGAGGGCAATTAACCTTCACAAGAGGACAAATTACAACAGTGGAAATTTGCCCCTTTTATGTCAGACCTCATTCTTCCATCTTCACCTGTTCTGTATGCGTCGCAATCATGTGAAAGGCACCGACATGGAATAGAAAGTCTTTAGTTCAACCGAACAATGTTGTGCCTCTTGTCCACTTTGGGAGGTAGTCACAAACCTGGAACTACTGTAAATTGTAAGGCGCCATAAAGAATTGTGGAACGACTGTGACGTAGTGATATGAAAAAAAAAAAAAAAAAGACAGCAGCAGCTGGAGTCTGCAGGTGCAAACAGAGCAGAGACACTGCATGGTCCCCATGTGTCCGTCTGATCAGTGAAAAACATTTATCAGCAGAATCTGTTGTAGATGTTGCACAACAATGTTGCTTGTACTCAAAGCACTGAATGCATGTGAGTAGCCTGTATGAAGATCTTGACAAAGCCAGATAGACGAAGTCCCCAACCTAAAGATCAACTTTAATACTTTTAATACAAAGGCTTGAAGATGGCGTTGGCCCACCCTTTGCAGCTAAAACTGCTTAAACTATTCTACAAGAGCTTTTTTATAATGTTTATTAGTGTTTCGTTAAGAGCTCCTTTCACCAGAACTAAGATGTCGAGCCCAACTCCTGAAAAAAAGCCCCATACCATAATCCTCTCTGGATCAAACTATACACTTTTGCACAGGGCAGTCAGGCAAGTGCTGCTCTCCTGGTACCTGCTAAACCCCGACTCATCCGCTGGATTGGCAGCATGCTTCCAGTTATGCCTAAAATTATTAATACCCTGGCATATTTAGGTTTAAAGTATTCTTTTAATTTTACCAACATGTTTCTTTTGACTGGAAACTGTTAAAAAAGCTGTAGAGGAAGCTAAAGATTAGGGTAATGGCAAGAAGACCTTCCGACCTCAAAGACTTGGAGCTCATCACCAAAGATAAATGGGAGGGGACTACCAGGGGAAACATGTAAAAAACTGGTTAGCAATTATAAGAAGGGTTTGGTTGCTTCATGCCAAATCAGATTTTTCCATTCATTACTGGGAAGGGTATAAATAACTGGCCTGACATTTTTTTCATAACATGTAAATAATAACAGAAGTTTTACATCTGAATCTTTCAGAGGTATTGATATTTTGGGGTTAACTGTAGGTCATTGATTTCATTCAGCTGTGGTCATGGAAATGACTTGAACAGCTGAATTTGGTGATTGAGAGGGATGACCCAGTACTTTGGCAATATCGTGTATATCTCCTTATATATTCAGGTGAATGCTGCTAGTTTATCCAGGCTGCATGCTCTGAAAGCACACGCAGCCCCTCATCACAGTGGATCGAGATGTTAAAGGACAGAGTGATCTGGAAAAGGTGTGGGTGGGTTTCTGGTTGCCTGATCATTGCAGAACAATGATGTGAAAGGGGCTTTTGATGCATGGATGAAAGTGTATGTATAACTTACATTGATTATCAATGGGCTTTGACATCATGTATCCACGAACACTGAAGTCTAGCCACTGCAGGACTGGCTCCAGCTTGACATACACATGCTGTAAAACCCGGTGATAGGCAGCCAGCGGAGTGAAGAGAGTGGCCAACACTATAGCAGGAGGAAAAAGATCACCCGTTATTACAGGAGGGAATTTTTCGTTTAGGTTCCTGTAAGAGGAAAAAATGTTCTCCTTAAGATTTTAATTTTGATCTGAACAGATTTACTTTGTGGACTGTGCGGACAACCACATGCCTATTAGGCTCCATAAACCAACAAACTCTTGTAGAGGTAACAGGGTGTTAGCATGTAGCAAACAAGCTGCTATAGATTGGTCCTTGCTGCTGAGCTTTGCAGCCTTCACTAGTTAAAGGATGGAGATTAGCCCACTCTTTGCTCTGACCTCCTTAGCTTCCTGCCCTCCCTCGCTCCCGTCTTGTATGTCCCATCCCAGCTTTAATCACCTCACAGAGCGGGCCCTGGTACCAGAGCCCCACATATCTGATTTCATCACCCATGCAGTTTTAATCAGACTGGTCAGGCTACGATTCTCTGCCAACATAGCCTTATAATAGAGTGTGGATCCGTAGTCAGAACTGGTTAAGCTGCTGGGACTCACATGCAGAGTAAAACAGCACCAATCCAGGAATGTAGTATCCAATCATAGCCAAACAGGAGAAAACTCCACAGATCAGGATGCAGAACTGTCAGAGAAAATCAAGACACACATGGTTAGAGGTCAGAGAAACCGCAAAATGTTGACCACTGAGCATTTTTTAAGTGCTTAGCGAGTCTGGATGGATTAGTATTTATCACATTAACGACAAAATTGTTAATCCAAATAGGCGTTTAGCATGCATTTATCAACTTATTTTAGATGTGTGTCCTCACATTGCCAGGGTTTTGCCGTTTGTATTGCACCATGCTGGATTTGAAAACTGATGCACTGACCCAGGCCTCTGCTAAGTGGTGGCACAGTTCAGGCACACTGAGGACGCCAGGCTGCACCAGTCCCCAGCTGGATAAACAGACAACGCTTTATAATGATTAAGTGCTGAACGAGCCGATGAACGCTGTTACAATAATTTGTATAAAAATGAACTGCTGCAACTAAAACAAACCTCTCATTTTCTGAGTCGTCCAACTTTCTGACTGTGAAGAGAAATAAAAAATATTTATAAAGTCATACACAGTTCATGTTAGAATAACCTGCATGAATAACTTGAATAACCCCCCCCTTAAAGCAAACTGCAGCACCTCTAATTACTGGCCAGATCTTATTCCTCCAGGTATCTGCAAATACAAGCACCGCCAGGCCAGTAGCCAGCAGGAACAGCAAACGCAGTGACGTCAGAGCAAAGAACCTGCAGGAAAAATCAGACAGAAAATCCTCAACAGACAATTGAGGGAAGCCTGAATGCAGAACGTTGCATAACTTGGCAACTTTGTGCAGAATGCACTGGACCACAAAACCCTTAGTAGGCACCCCTTCGTTTGATTCAGAAGAAATAAAGAAACACTTTTAGACCGAGAGGAAAATATTGATCCTTCATGTCCTTGCTGCAAAGGTCAACATTTAGATCATATACACAGATTTTGATCTTGCCCTAAGTTGAACACATTTGGAAATATCTGTGATTCATACGCTAAAAGGTTCCAGTGACATTCCTCATGACCACACGTACAGTATTTAGCAATTATCCTTTTTGGCTGTCAGATGCTGTACTGTTTTCACTGGAAAGATCAACAGCCTCCAACTTTCCAAAACTGGTTTAGAGATGTTATGTATTTGTAAAAAATACATTACTGTACCTAAAGTTGCAATTTTGATGTTCTTACTGTTAGTATTTTAAGTCTAATATGACTTTATGTCACTCTGTAGATGTGGATGGGTTGGAAGGCGTTCTCAGTAGTGGGAGGAAATGTGGTAGACATGTTAGTCTATGGTAACATCTATTAATTCTGTATTTATAATGCACTGATTTGAGTTCTGCAATGAAGACGAATGTTTTTAAACTGGAATACATTCAATAACAGAAAAGGTACACTTAAATTGCAATTCCAGCAAACAATTCTGTAACCAATTTTGTATTTAATTCTGTTCAATTTTGTTATTCAGAACTTATTTACACTGCCTGGGATCTTAGTAATTAATCAAAGCCTCTTACTGCTTCTTAATATAAGAGCATAAGAAATTGAAAATGTTCTTATCCAGACTTTGACCAACCTGAAGATTAACTTAAAGAATTTGCTGTTGGTTTGCAATTCAAGTTTTATCTGGGTCACCAAATCCATTGAAGAACTGTACTACAATTACAAGCTACACAGTCCTTCTAATGGAAGATGAAACAGTCCTTTTTAGGTTTATGAGAAATTAAAGCTAACACACACAGGAAGATAGTAACACCCTTAAAATGTATTAATTTGCAGTATTATTAGTTTAAAAACATTTTAAATAATTATGTAATAAGTGAAACAAATGAGTAAACAAATGCGTACAGCATTCACATTAATTAAAAAATTTTAAATAAAAAAAAAAAAAGAAAACTGAGAAGATAACCCTACACCACGTAGTACACCACGAGTTGCTTGAAATGACTGATGAAGTACTTGCACCACCTGTTTGCAGGCAGCTTCTCACCCACACTTTCACACAACATGACAACTTACCAGAACGCAATGTTGACAACAATGTACAGGAGGACACTGTGAAAAGGTCTTTCCCACACCAGAACAGACTGCAGGTAGGTCAGAAGGGGTTCGTAGGGCCCCAGATTGGACAGAAGAGCCACCCTGAAAGCCCGCACCTGACAGTCTCTGTCACTGGAGCACAACCGACTCCGCAGGCAGACACTAGACCCCTGATTGGAGGAGCAATCCTCCACGGAGGTCACTTCCGTAGCCCCGGTGTGCACCATCTTAGAGTCTGCCGTTGATACAAAAAAAAAAAAAAAACTCCCTGCGAAATAAAGACCAAATAAAGGGAAGTTGAAAGAGGTAAACGGCTTGATGAGGCTCTACAGCGACACAGAGCCCCGAACCGCCCCCAACACCGACGCTAACGGATGAAGCTAACACCGAGAGACACCATCTGAAATTTCGTTTCCATTGTATACAATTAGACGTCTTACTGTATTAATATTAACTCTTATATAAAAAATCTCACTTAGAACATTTTATAAGAAGCTGACACTTACTATTTAGTCATTTTCCCGGAGAAATGTAGCAATCTCTTCAAAAACTGTCAATATGGCGTGTCCTGTTTTTCCCACTGCAAAGCTGGCCAATTAGAATCCACAGAAACAACTGCGTCATGGTGCGTTCAGGTAAAGCTGGATTATATTGTTTATGATGCCTTTCACACAAATACAGGCGATAGCATTACGCCCTTTATAAATACTGTTGAAAAAGAACACATCAGTTTTAAAAGGTATTACAATGTTTTCTACAAATAGAAACAAGTTATTGTTTACACGCCAGCTCACAATTAAAAAAACTTTACTGTACGCTTTTTAAATTTTAAAAATAGTTAAGCTTAAATCTGCCATTCCATGCTCATTTTTTTGTTGGTAGATGTAGGACTAATTTAGGAAACATAAAAACGAGTACATTTCAATGTTCACCGGACGCTTTGGTTCTCTCCCTGTTCAACGTGACTACGTGGTAGTATATACGGGATCATACTTACTTATTGCACAAATTTGGACTTACAATTTTAACAATTTATTGTCTTTTATGATTATTTATTTATTTTTTCAAACATTTTCGATAAAAACATGGGTCGCAGCAATTACAAGTATTAAACATTAAACAAATGTCAAGAAATAAAATCCAGGAGTACTTCCGGTAGGCACCATTAAATTAAAACAAATCTTCAGCTTAACTTTTGTCAGGTGTAGCGGTTAGGTTGCCCTACTATTGGGGTTTTTACACAAACTGCCAGCTTATTTAGCAATAAATGCTTCATTTTTAGTCTGAACGCATAATTTAGATGTTTAGGGCGCTTTATCTTTCAGCACACAAGATCGGAGCACAAAAGTAAACCCAGGAGCTTCCTCACAGCGTCCGATCAAAAGGTCTACACCATTTATACGTCGGCGCACCAAAAGATAGGTGGCAAAAATGTTATGTTTCCATCTGGGCTGGGGTGCATTTTTTACTGTGGATTAATCATCCGATGACTGTTGATATTTTCTATCGCTGGCTCAGATTTCGCTGTCAACTATAATGAATCAAAATTGTCGATTAATTTTACTCGTTTACACTTGTTTCGAGGTCACGCCTTCTTCGCCGGCTAATGGAAAAGGACCCGACCCAGTGCCAAGCGGGAACGGGCGGGCTGTTCATAGCGATTCGGTGTCGAAGCTGAGAGAGAATTGCAGCTGTCGTTATTGCAAATTTAGCTAGCCTCTCTGCTAGCTAGACAAGGAACGACTGAACATGCCGCGGGAAATTATAACGCTTCAGCTCGGACAGTGTGGAAATCAAAGTATGTCACGGAAAAGAGTAGCTAACTTGCTGGATAAACGCAAACTGTATTGTAGTCTATCCAAGGCACATTTTCTACCTGTTGGTTTGATGACCTACCAGGTCTGTTAGGCAGTCTGCTAATTATTAACGGGAATTGAAGTTAGTTATCAAGTTAGCTACTTTAGCTAAAATATCGGTGTATTTCAAATGTTTTTGTACCCTAGCTTAACAACGGCTAACGGGTACTCAACTGAGATGAGTTGACGTTAGCTGCTAGTGCTAAATAGCAGCGTATGTTGTGTTCTAATTATTTGTAATGTCCAATGAAGTACATTTAACTCGAGTTAATGTTAGACATTTGTCCATGTTTTCCGTCTTATTTCTGTAGTCGGCTTCGAGTTTTGGAAGCAGCTCTGTGCAGAGCATGGGATCAGCCCAGAGGGTATCGTCGAGGAGTTTGCAACTGAAGGGACGGACAGGAAGGATGTGTTCTTCTATCAGGTAACTGCATCATGAAATCATAGCTGAAGTAAACAAAGTGGATACAACAACAAACCGTTACCTTTTATAGGTAAATTGATAACTAACGTTTCCTTTATTGAAGATTGACAGTTTGTCAACTACTCAAAGGTTCACAACAGAAGGTTTAGACTTACAATTACAAAAAAGCAAACTTATTTCAGTTGCTTTATTCAAAAAGTGAAACTTATCTTACACAGATTCAAGCTGATGCCCCTTAATTTGGATTGTAATGCTTACAGCTACTAAAAACTTAAAATTCTGTTTCTTAGAAAATGTTACATAATATTAGTTAAAGGATTTTTAAAACATACATTCTATGGCCTACACAATTGACATGCTCCTCAAGTTGTTTAAGCCATGAAAGGTTTTACAGAGTACTGTGTGTCTGTATAGATGGTTAGAAACATTTTAGACCGTTTCCAATCTCCTGAGGTTGACATTATCTATTATATTTGAAAAATTGTGGGAAAACAAAAAGAGTGCAATTTTGGAATCTTCCAGCCTCAGTTTGGGTTCTAGATGTTAAAAACCACTAAAGTATGTAAAAAATGACTAATATACCTCAAATATATATTTGTTTGTCTAAAAACATGACATGGAGTGTTTGCAAGTGTCTTCTGAGCAAACCACAAAACCCAAAGTGTAGATGTTTGGTTGTAGAGCAAAGCAGTTTATTTAAGGGGAAAAAAGTCCCAACATTAGGACAAAAACCTAATACCAGTTGTCAAGCATGGTGGTGGGGGCTCATGATTTGGTTTTATTTTGCAGCCACAGCATCTAGGTATAGCTTTTAAGTCAACTGAACTTTGTATGGTAAAGCATTTCAGCAATTTTTGATGCCATCAATATGACAGCAATGACAATTTGCAGAATAAAATGACTGAAAAGATTGAAGATGTTGCAATGGCCCAGTAAACTTTCAGATCTTCACTTCAGGAGAGTTTTCTGCAAAGGAATGTTAGTATACATAGATTTCCTTCACATTGAAATAAAAGACTTATGAGGTTGAGCTTTCCATCTAAGGTGGTTCTGGAAGCTGTTATGGTAAACTTTCCTTTATTGCACTACATTTCAGCTTGGTTAGAATTTTAGAGCCATGGCTAAGATTTACGTCGCTCTTGTGCACAAGCAAAAGTAATTTAATTTGGAGATGTGGGGAATGCCTTTTAATAAAGGTGTTGCATCACCTCGTGACTTTTTGGTTTCATAGACATGAAGTAGTAATTCAGATTTTCTGATGTTTTGTGTCATTTTTGCCTGTTAACACCATTCATTCACACTTTTTTTTATCGTTTCTTTGGTATACGAGTACTGACCAGACATGACAAGTGCCCCATTTACTTTAATTATGTGTTAGTAATAAAGGATAAGGAGTGTGTTCTGTTTCTACCTGGTTATGCTTGTGGTCCTCAAGTACGCCACCACTATGTGCCACTAGATGGCATATTTGTTATATGAAATAGTAGAAATGTGTGACTGTGCTGCATCTAATAATCCCTGATTGTTAATCAAACTCCTCAGGCTGATGACGAGCACTACATCCCTCGTGCTGTTCTTCTGGATCTGGAACCCCGCGTGATCCATTCAATCCTCAACTCCCCGTACGCAAACCTGTACAATCCAGAGAACATCTACCTGTCTGAGCACGGTGGGGGTGCTGGGAACAACTGGGCCAGTGGATATTCACAGGTCAGTTTCCACAAATGATGAATATTTAACCTAATGTCATCAGTCCAGTTTAATATCATAAATCTTTTTTCTTCCAGGGCAAAAAAATCCAAGAAGAGATCTTTGATATCATTGACCGAGAGGCAGATGGTAGCGACAGTCTGGAGGCAAGTCCAACATGTATAACGTTGTGTCTTTGGAGTTGGGGTTTTTCAGGCAGATTGTGGTTTTACGTGCCACAATTGTATAGTCTGCTGACTAATTCGAATCATCTTAGAGCAGCGAGGCTGAGGCCAGACATTACGAAAACTATTGCGTACTTGTTTTACAGCTAATGTGATGAGTTTATTTAGTCTTAACATTTAAGAATAGCAGACTAAGTAAGCTTTTTTCTTATGTGGTCATTTTGTTGTCTCTTTCTAATCACTGAGTCAATTTGTGGTCATTTTCTGTCAATGTGAACTTGTTTATCCGCTTTGGGTTCATTTTTCTTTTTTATTGATTCGTTGCTTTACATACTGTTTTCTGTAGAGGTGTAGTTAGCCTCGTTGTCTCCTTTCATTGTAATTTTGTGTGACTTTGATAATTTTAAGAGTCTTTGCTGTCTAAATCATTGAGATTTTTTGTTTTTGGCTGAGCCTGAGATCTGTTTTCCATATCTGTTGCTAATAGTGACATGGTGTACTCAGGCAGACAGCTGTGTATTAGTTGTGGGGATAAGCACACTGAAACATAAATTACCTGATAGAAACAAAATGCTAAAATTGTCCTAGAGCCTGCCCTCCCAAAACCAGCAGAATCCTGTCCATCCCTCTCAATTATTCTTAGCGTCTTTATTTTTTGTGGACCCAATTCAGCTTCCTGGTTCTCATAAAATAGCACTCACATTTCCCCTCAAGGTCTGCAATTTCTGTAACTCCTTCACATTATAAGCCCACATTATTATTTAGTGTGTGCACTCATGTGTGCACTGGGTAGGAAAGCTGCCGTTGGCATGTGTGTGTTAGCGGGGTGTGGTGTGCAGTGTGTTTGGTGATAATAGTTGGGGTGAATGTTGAAGGCAGGTATTACAGGCCTGGCTTGAGGGGGGGCGAGGAGGAAGCCCATTTGCGAGGTGGGGCTCTGCTGCCATTTATATAACTGCCTAGGAAGCGAGGCGTTTGCTCACCCACACATGTTTCTGTTCTGCACCACTGGAGTCCACTGTAGGTTCTACACACATGTGGTGCAGCTTGAGGGTGCTGGTAAAGAGTAACCCTTTGTCTTTGCAGGGATTTGTCCTCTGTCATTCGATTGCTGGGGGAACCGGATCAGGACTGGGTTCATACCTGCTGGAGAGACTCAACGACAGGTCCACACAGCCTCTTGCAACCTAGTTAGTTTAGGTTTGCCTTGGCTTCTGGTGTGTGTAAATAAAATATTTCCTGCTCCACAGGTACCCAAAGAAGCTGGTACAGACCTACTCTGTTTTCCCAAACCAGGATGAGATGAGTGACGTGGTTGTTCAGCCGTACAACTCACTGCTCACACTGAAGAGGCTTACCCAGAATGCAGACTGCGTGGTAAGCACCGCTTGAGAGGGGGATGTTGATTATCTTTGCTCTCAAGGTGTAATGCAAACAAGCCATTTCTTTCCTGAAAAGTTGTCTATTATTATTGCACTGTTACACTGTTGAGTAGTTTGCCCTGCGGGGATCCTCAATATAGAAAGTCCTCCATTCTAAACACGTGAAAAAACAAAAATGTAGTGCTGCTAGTTACTCTATGCACTACTTCTTTTTTGAGGATATGTAAAATACTGATCAATGAACCACCTCATTATTTGTTTGGAGAATGGTCATTTGCATAACATTGTTGGTTATTTAGAAAGTAATTTGAAAAATTCCTCCAGAATAAGCATTTTTCATGATATGATCAGATCGCCCACATTTAACAGTTAAGCTTTCACATCCCATCGTTAATTACAGGCCAACTTGACTTTTAAATAAACCAGACCTTCTCTTATTTTTCTACAAGCTCTGCAACTGACTCTCTTTTAATCTTTACAGTTGCTTTATGGAAAATAAACTGGGACTTCTCTATTGCTTGTGCAGCAAACTAATAAACATTGCATTGGCAACATTGAGGCCTGGCAAACGCAACTTATTAAATTTTGACTTTAAATGTCTGATTGTATTAGACACAGGCACACTGATAGTCTAATGGCATTTCCTCTTTAATACCTACCTCCTCCAGGGTCTTGCATAAGGACCTAATGTAGATTGAATTAGCCTGAGAGCTAATAGAATCTACCCTTAGAATTAGTTTCCCTGTTGCGACTGTGCAGTTTATCGGGTACGTTTTACTTTCCTAACAACAGCACACTGTGCGGCTTCTTAGGAGGTTCCTTAACTGTGTCATTACTGCAGTACCTTCTCACTCCTAAAGCTTAGCAGCACATTGACAGTGCTTTGACCTGTTCTTTTCTGTTTGTCTTATAAATGCACTCCGTGTTGTCCATCAGGTCGTGCTGGATAATACCGCTTTGAATCGGATCGCCACAGACAGGCTGCACATCCAGAACCCCTCCTTCTCCCAGATTAATCAGCTGGTGAGTAAGATGTCAGTTTGAGATTCAAGGGTGCATTTGAAAATGTTCAGAAACATGGTACGCGTGAAGAGACAGCCACTAAAAATTTGGAAACTAGTTTGGCAGGTTAGTTGAACATCAAACTTAATTGTTGCTTTCTTGGATAATGGCTTAATAGCAGGATAAGTTGCTTTTTTTTCTCTCTAGGGCGCTCAATTCATTTCTTGTGAAAGCTTTGATACTTGAAGGGTATGGGTCAAAACTGACTGAGCTTTGGATTTGTTCATAATTTCATTCACCTTGACAAAAAACCCACATCCATCTAGAGATGGGTAACCCCAGAGCATGATTGTGTCCTCACCATGTTTCATTGTGGGCATGGCGTTCCTTTAGTGAGGTGCAGTTTGCTTCTGAGCCAAATACACCTTTTGGAACTGTGGTTCCTTCAAACAACGTTACATTTTCCCCACAAGTATTTTGAAGATTTTAGATGGATATGATGTTTTCTGTGGCGGAAAAAGCCTTTGTCTTCCAGCCCTACTTCTTATTCCAGACTCATCGAGAGTACAGATTGTCACATTTAGGACATGTTGGAAATTACTGCTATCTCTTGGCAGGCTCTCTGACCAGTTTCCATATTCTGTTTTCAACAAGTTTGGCAAAAAAAAACATCCATTTATGATTGACTGCTTTTACTGTATTAAGGTATATACAGGGGTTGGACAATGAAACTGAAACACCTGGTTTTAGACCACAATAATTTATTAGTATGGTGTAGGGCCTCCTTTTGCAGCCAATACAGCGTTAATTCGTCTTGGGAACGACATATACAAGTCCTGCACAGTGGTCAGAGGGATTTTAAGCCATTCTTCTTGCAGGATAGTGGTCAGGTCACTACGTGATACTGGTGGAGGAAAACGTTTCCTGACTCGCTCCTCCAAAACTGCCCAAAGTGGCTCAATAATATTTAGATCTGGTGACTGTGCAGGCCATGGGAGATGTTCAACTTCACTTTCATGTTCATCAAACCAATCTTTCACCAGTCTTGCTGTGTGTCTTGGTGCATTGTCATCCCGATACACGGCACCGCCTTCAGGATACAATGTTTGAACCATTGGATGCACATGGTCCTCAAGAATGGTTCGGTTGTCCTTGGCAGGGACGCGCCCATCTAGCACAAGTATTGGGCCAAGGGAATGCCATGATATGGCAGCCCAAACCATCACTGATCCACCCCCATGCTTCACTCTGGGCATGCAACAGTCTGGGTCGTACGCTTCTTTGGAGCTTCTCCACACCGTACCTCTCCTGGATGTGGGGAAAACAGTAAAGGTGGACTCATCAGAGAACAATACATGTTTCACATTGTCCATAGCCCAAGATTTGCGCTCCTTGCACCATTGAAACTGACGTTTGGCATTGGCATGAGTGACCAAAGGTTTGGTTATAGCAGCCCGGCCGTGTATATTGACCCTGTGGAGCTCCCGACGGACAGTTCTGGTGGAAACAGGAGAGTTGAGGTGCACATTTAATTCTGCCGTGGTTTTATGTTTTTTGGATACAATCCGGGTTAGCACCCAAACATCCCTTTCAGACAGCTTCCTCTTGCGTCCACAGTTAATCCTGTTGGATGTGGTTCGTCCTTCTTGGTGGTATGCTGACATTACCCTGGATACCGTGGCTCTTGATACATCACAAAGACTTGCTGTCTTGGTCACAGATGCACCAGCAAGACGTGCACCAACAATTTGTCCTCTTTTGAACTCTGGTGTGTCACCCATAATGTTGTGTGCAATTCAATATTTTGAGCAAAACTTTGCTCTCACCCTGCTAATTAAACCTTCACACTCTGCTCTTACTGGTGCAATGTGCAATCAATGAAGACTGGCTACCAGGCTGGTCCAATTTAGCCATGAAACCTCCCACACTAAAATGACAGGTGTTTCAGTTTCATTGTTCAACCACTGTATGTGTGGAATGCCACTAATAGGTTTTCACTGTTCTCCTGATTCCTTTGTGCATCAAGATTATTTTGATCATATGCAACCTCTAAATTCACTGGGAGGAGACTCCGGGGAAGACCCGGAGCTCGCTGAAGGCCCTATACATCCTGCTGTCCTGGGAACACCTTGGAAGGCTTTCCCAGGAGGATGTCGCTGTAGAGAGGGATGCCTGGAGTTCCATCCTGGATCTGTTGCACCTGCGACATGATCTCTGATAAACAGAAGACAACGGATATGTAACCTCTCTGCAAACTATGCTTTTTATATCTAATGCCTTTGCCAACTGAGATCTTTACAAGGCTTGGCACATGTTCGGGATATTAAAAATGCCAATCCAAATGTATCATCTACCTCTTACAACTCATTTATCAGCTCCTACTTTTCTGTGCAGGTTTCCACGATCATGTCTGCCAGTACAACCACACTACGCTACCCAGGCTACATGAACAACGACCTCATTGGCCTGATTGCCTCTCTCATCCCCACTCCCCGTCTCCACTTCCTCATGACCGGTTATACGCCACTGACCACTGACCAGTCGGTGAGTGGTTTCTGATCTTAACTTAAATCAGTAGGTGAAATATGCAACATGAGATGTACATCATGTGTCGTCGGGATTGATTTCACAAATGAAGACATGTCTCAGGTTGCTAGCGTGAGGAAGACAACGGTGCTGGATGTAATGAGGAGGCTATTGCAACCCAAGAATGTGATGGTTTCCACGGGAAGAGAGAGACAGCCCAGTCACTGCTACATTGCCATCCTCAACATCATCCAGGGAGAAGTTGACCCCACGCAGGTATATAGCATACTTTGTGAAAGAGGTTGAATTCTATGAACCTAAAAATAATAATGCATATTTTTAAAAACATGGGTGCTATAGGTGCATAAAAGCCTCCAAAGGATCCGGGAGCGCAAACTTGCCAATTTCATTCCATGGGGTCCTGCCAGCATCCAGGTGGCTTTGTCCAGGAGGTCCCCATACCTGGCCTCAGCTCACAGAGTGAGTGGCTTGATGATGGCCAACCACACAAGCATCTCCTCCGTAAGTGCTGATCCCAATCTTACTCGTCCCTGGTGTGTAATTATGCTGAGATATGTAGAAGTCCTAGTAAGGATCAGTCTCTTAAAACTAGTTTGGAGCGAACAAAAATAGTTTAAAAGTTGTGAAACCTAAAAAAAAGGCTAAAACCATTTGATCTATTTAATCTAAGCTGCAAATAACATTACAGTTTGCTTTATTACAAATTAAAACTGTGAAGATGAAGTCCACATAATGTACTGGATGTACTTATTTCTCTGTAAAGCAAAGGTAACAAAACAAAATTGAAAATAAAGAATTCAAATTAGTCTGATAATGAACTTGAATCCTTCCTGGCTGTAGTTATTAGTTTTGGCCTCTTTCTGTTGCAGCTTTTCGAGCGGACATGCAGGCAGTATGACAAACTGCGAAAGCGCGAGGCCTTCCTGGAACAGTTTCGCAAAGAGGACATATTCAAGGACAACTTTGATGAGTTGGACAACTCTCGGGAAGTTGTCCAGCAGCTGGTGGAAGAGTACACTGCAGCAACACGGCCCGACTACATCTCCTGGGGCACACAAGAACAGTGACTGTTGTCTTTCATTTCTGCTGCTTAACTACAGCTGCTGTTCTATTATTTATTAGCAGGGTATAGCATGTATTGATGTGTTGAGAAGAGACGGTGATTGATGTTAATACCAATATTAACTAATGTGTTTCCTGGACAATCATGTTCTGGAGAATCAATCCTAGTTGAAATAACATTTGTTGCTTAATGAATGGTTCATTTATCGTTTTATTGCAAGTTATTACAGTAAGCATCACTTACTGTTGTAAAATATTTCCTGTACGTCACCTCT